>NC_133679.1:13397500-13960000 GCF_048934315.1 Petromyzon marinus | reverse complement strand
TGTGCGTTTGGGAGTGTGTGTGCGTTTGGGAGTGTGTGTGCGTTTGGGAGTGTGTGTGCGTTTGGGAGTGTGTGTGCGTTTGGGAGTGTGTGTGCGTTTGGGAGTGTGTGTGCGTTTGGGAGTGTGTGTGCGTTTGGGAGTGTGTGTGCGTTTGGGAGTGTGTGTGCGTTTGGGAG
This sequence comes from Petromyzon marinus, assembly GCF_048934315.1. Taxonomy (NCBI): domain Eukaryota; kingdom Metazoa; phylum Chordata; class Hyperoartia; order Petromyzontiformes; family Petromyzontidae; genus Petromyzon; species Petromyzon marinus. The sequence goes on along the minus strand of NC_133679.1, from coordinate 13,959,824 downwards.
TGTGTGTGTGTTTGGGAGTGTGTGTGTGTTTGGGAGTGTGTGTGTGTTTGGGAGTGTGTGTGTGTGTTTGGGAGTGTGTGTGTGTGTTTGGGAGTGTGTGTGTGTGTTTGGGAGTGTGTGTGTGTGTGTTTGGGAGTGTGTGTGTGTTTGGGAGTGTGTGTGTGTTTGGGAGTGTGTGTGTGTTTGGGAGTGTGTGTGTTTGGGAGTGTGTGTGTTTGGGAGTGTGTGTGTTTGGGAGTGTGTGTGTGTGTGTTTGGGAGTGTGTGTGTGTGTTTGGGAGTGTGTGTGTGTGTGTGTGTGTTTGGGAGTGTGTGTGTGTGTGTTTGGGAGTGTGTGTGTGTGTTTGGGTGTGTGTTTGGGAGTGTGTGTGTGTTTGGGAGTGTGTGTGTGTTTGGGAGTGTGTGTGTGTGTTTGGGAGTGTGTGTGTGTTTGGGAGTGTGTGTGTGTGTGTTTGGGAGTGTGTGTGTGTGTGTTTGGGAGTGTGTGTGTGTTTGGGAGTGTGTGTGTGTGTGTTTGGGAGTGTGTGTGTGTGTGTTTGGGAGTGTGTGTGTGTGTGTTTGGGAGTGTGTGTGTGTGTGTTTGGGAGTGTGTGTGCGTTTGGGAGTGTGTGTGCGTTTGGGAGTGTGTGTGCGTTTGGGAGTGTGTGTGCGTTTGGGAGTGTGTGTGCGTTTGGGAGTGTGTGTGCGTTTGGGAGTGTGTGTGCGTTTGGGAGTGTGTGTGCGTTTGGGAGTGTGTGTGCGTTTGGGAGTGTGTGTGCGTTTGGGAGTGTGTGTGCGTTTGGGAGTGTGTGTGCGTTTGGGAGTGTGTGTGCGTTTGGGAGTGTGTGTGCGTTTGGGAGTGTGTGTGCGTTTGGGAGTGTGTGTGCGTTTGGGAGTGTGTGTGCGTTTGGGAGTGTGTGTGCGTTTGGGAGTGTGTGTGCGTTTGGGAGTGTGTGTGTGTTTGGGAGTGTGTGTGTGTTTGGGAGTGTGTGTGTGTTTGGGAGTGTGTGTGTGTTTGGGAGTGTGTGTGTGTTTGGGAGTGTGTGTGTGTGTGTTTGGGAGTGTGTGTGTGTGTGTTTGGGAGTGTGTGTGTGTTTGGGAGTGTGTGTGTGTTTGGGAGTGTGTGTGTGTTTGGGAGTGTGTGTGTTTGGGAGTGTGTGTGTTTGGGAGTGTGTGTGTTTGGGAGTGTGTGTGTGTGTGTGTTTGGGAGTGTGTGTGTGTGTTTGGGAGTGTGTGTGTGTGTGTGTGTTTGGGAGTGTGTGTGTGTGTGTTTGGGAGTGTGTGTGTGTGTTTGGGTGTGTGTTTGGGAGTGTGTGTGTGTTTGGGAGTGTGTGTGTGTTTGGGAGTGTGTGTGTGTTTGGGAGTGTGTGTGTGTTTGGGAGTGTGTGTGTGTTTGGGAGTGTGTGTGTGTTTGGGAGTGTGTGTGTGTTTGGGAGTGTGTGTGTGTTTGGGAGTGTGTGTGTGTTTGGGAGTGTGTGTGTGTTTGGGAGTGTGTGTGTGTTTGGGAGTGTGTGTGTGTTTGGGAGTGTGTGCGTGTTTGGGAGTGTGTGTGTGTGTGTGTGTTTGGGAGTGTGTGTGTGTGTGTTTGGGAGTGTGTGTGTGTGTGTGTGTTTGGGAGTGTGTGTGTGTGTTTGGGAGTGTGTGTGTTTGGGAGTGTGTGTGTGTTTGAGAGTGTGTGTGTGTTTGGGAGTGTGTGCGTGTGTTTGGGAGTGTGTGTGTGTGAGTGGGAGTGTGTGTGTGTGTGAGTGGGAGTGTGTGTGTGTGAGTGGGAGTGTGTGTGTGTGAGTGGGAGTGTGTGTATAAAAGTCTGTTAAGGTTACACGGGGGATCGTTGTCTTTGTGCATAAGTGTTAGGTGTGCGTGTGTTACGTCAGTGTGTGACTGAGAGTGCGTGTGTGTATAAGTGTGAGTGTGTGTGTGTATAAGTGTGAGTGTGTGTGTGTTTGTGTGTGTGACTGAGAGTGTGGGAGTGTGTATAAATGTGAGTGTGTTTGTGTGTGTGACTGAGAGTGTGTGAGTGTGTGTGCGTCTGTGTATAAGTGTGTGTTTTGTAAGTACAACTGTGAAGGCGCTGCACTACGAACCCAGCCACGGCCAACGCCAGTGACGATAATTATCTGAACCGGTCTTAGGCTTCCCCTAAGTCGACTCAGCCTCAAATGCCATGGGTGGCATTGCCCCAACAGTCTGCATGCCGATAGTCTGTCTCGCACTGTTGTTGATTGTGATGCTGCTGCTACAGAAGATGCTGCTGCTTATTGTTATGATGATGCTTCTGCTGTTGACGGTGTTGCTGTATTTTTTGTTATGCGCCTTGCGGATGAACAACAACAGCACACGCTGTTATGATGCGGATGATGATGATGATTTTTATTGTTAAGATGCTGATGATTTTTATTATCATTTAAAAAAATAATGATACTGTCGCTTCCAATGACCATGCTTAGCCCCCCCCACTCCACCCCCCCCGCCCCTCGTCTCTGTTCAAACACGAGGAGAGAGAGGGGCGATCCGAGCCTCGAGAGACCCGGAGCGCGGCTCGGACAAACTCAAATAAATAGAGTCGTAATGCGATTGTCAACAGAGTTAAGGGCAATGGCAGAAGCCGGCACAAGTCCACACTCCATAAACAATTGTCTAAACTGTTTGTTTAATCTTTCCTTTTAAATCTCATTCTCCTCCTCTTCCTGCAGTGTCCTTTCAATCTCCTCTTGTCCTCATCCTCTCCTCTCTCGTCTCTCTCGTCTCTCTCCTCCTCCTCCTCTCCACGTTTTCTCCTCTCTCTCTCTCCGCTTGATTATCTCTCCCCTCGTCGTCTCCTCCTCCTCTGTCTGCTTTCTCCCTTCTCTGTCAACCTCTCTCTTCTCTCCTCCACCCTCCATCCTCCTCCCGTCATCTCTCCTCCTCTCTCACCCCCTCACTCTCCAACCTCTGCTCTACTCTTCTCCCATTCAATTCTCCTCCTTCACCCTCTTCATTATCACCATGTGTGGAGTGTGGAGAGTGGGTGGAGGGTGGGTGGAGAGTGGGTGGAGAAGTGTGGAGGGTGGGTGGAGGGTGGGTGGAGGGTGGGTGGAGAGTGGGTGGAGAGTGGGTGGAGGGTGGGTGGAGAGTGGGTGGAGAGTGGGTGGAGGGTGGGTGGAGAGTGGGTGGAGGGTGGGTGGAGAGTGGGTGGAGAGTGGGTGGAGAGTTGGTGGAGGTGTATGGAGGAGTCTTGAGCAGTGTGGTGGGTGGAGGAGTGTGAGCGGATGAGTGTGGGTGGTGGAGTGTGGTGGGTGGTGGAGTGTGGAGGGTGGTGGAGTGTGGTGGGTGGTGGAGTGTGTAGTGTGGGTGGAGTAGGAGACGAGTGGGTGGACCGTTACACAGAAGAGCGATCTTGTTGAGACCCTCGCCACGGTGGGAAGTGGACCGTGGATTTTATTTGAAGAGAAAAACAAAATCATTCCTCCTGCCTGGAGTTGCTCGCGGGAGGATTTGCCCCAATTCGCGGAGCAGGCTCGCGTAGCGGGCTGGGATTGCGGGGTGATATTAACCCAAATTAACTTGTTTGAACGACCGCTTGTATATTTAAAGGAAAAGCAAAAGACGTGTAATGATTTTTTTTTACAACGTAAATTTATTCGTGTGTTATATCTACCGATTTACCCAGTAGGGACTGCCCATGGACAGACTGTTGAGCTGCCCTGAGTTTATGATTGAAGGCCGTCCCGTTCTACTCTGCATTACGTCGTTGTTGTTATTGTTGTTATTGTTGTTGTTGTGTAGGGGTTGGGGTGATGGCAGTAGGGATTGTAGGCTGGGGTTATAGTGAGCGTTGTGATTAGAGTTGGGGTTAGGCTTTGAGTGGACGTACTGTACGTCGAACTTCTTTCGCACCGTACGTAGCCAACCACGCTAATCGGAGGTGCGCGGGAAGGACAACAAACTCAACACAAGAAGCAGTTCTAAAGAAATTAGCATTCAATCTAGATGATTTAAAATTGCATAGATCCAGTGGCTTCCTAGTGACGCTCTTCCTTCCGATGTTAGGAAGCCATTGGAGCGATGCACTTTGAAATCTAGATTGAAAACTAATTTCTCTAAAACTGCTTGTTGTGTTTGTTTACAATAGTTTATTGTCCTTCCCCCGCACCTCCGATTAGCACGGTTGGCTACGTACGGCGCGAAAGAAGTTCACCGTACATACGAAGGAAGAGGATTCCAGACGGCCACAGAAGCGCATCTGAACGCGCTCGATGCGGTGACCACCGTCTTTGTTTAACGGCTGAGCTAAAAGCCTCTGCTGCGAGGATGAGCAGAGTTCCTTAACGAGATCGGCGTGACATTGTGGTTCATTCGTGGCGAGCGCCTTGTGTGTAGTGAGTGCGGCCTTACAAAGTTACGTATGTGAGGGTTGGAATATGAGTTGGGGTTTAGGGTTTTGGTTGAGGGTTATGGTTAGAGTTAGGGTTTACGTTTATAATCGGGGCGAAGGTGAAATTTATACTTCAGTAAAGTTTGGGGTTTGAGTCAGGGCTCGGGTTATATTTATCTTCATAGAGTTAAGGTTGGGTTTGAGTCAGAGATAGGATTAGATTTATCTTTAGAGAGTTAAGGTTGGGTTTGAGTCAGGGCTATGGTTATATTTATCTTCATAGAGTTAAGGTTGGGCTTGAGTCAGGGCTAGGGTTAGATTCATCTTCATAGAGTCAAGGTTGGGTTTGAGTCAGGGCTAGGGTTAGATTCATCTTCATAGAGTTAAGGTTGGGTTTGAGTCAGGGCTAGGGTTAGATTCATCTTCATAGAGTTAAGGTTGGGTTTTAGTCAGGGCTAGGGTTAGATTCATCTTCATAGAGTTAAGGTTGGGTTTGAGTCAGGGCTAGGGTTAGATTCATCTTCATAGAGTCAAGGTTGGGTTTGAGTCACGACTAGGGTTAGATTCATCTTTATAGAGTTAAGGTTGGGTTTGAGTCAGGGCTCGGGTTAGATTCATCTTCATAGAGTCAATGTTGGGTTTGAGTCAGGGCTCAGGTTAGATTTATCTTCATAGAGTTAAGGTTGGGTTTGAGTCAGGGCTAGGGTTAGATTCATCTTCATAGAGTCAATGTTGGGTTTGAGTCAGGGCTAGGGTTAGATTCATCTTCATAGAGTCAAGGTTGGGTTTGAGTCACGACTAGGGTTAGATTCATCTTTATAGAGTTAAGGTTGGGTTTGAGTCAGGGCTCGGGTTAGATTCATCTTCATAGAGTCAATGTTGGGTTTGAGTCAGGGCTCAGGTTAGATTTATCTTCATAGAGTTAAGGTTGGGTTTGAGTCAGGGCTAGGGTTAGATTCATCTTCATAGAGTTAAGGTTGGGTTTGAGTCAGGGCTAGGGTTAGATTCATCTTCATAGAGTCAAGGTTGGGTTTGAGTCACGACTAGGGTTAGATTCATCTTTATAGAGTTAAGGTTGGGTTTGAGTCAGGGCTCGGGTTAGATTCATCTTCATAGAGTCAAAGTTGGGTTTGAGTCAGGGCTCAGGTTAGATTTATCTTCATAGAGTTAAGGTTGGGTTTGAGTCAGGGCTAGGGTTAGATTAATCTTCATAGAGTCAATGTTGGGTTTGAGTCAGGGCTCGGGTTAGATTCATCTTCATAGAGTCAAGGTTGGGTTTGAGTCAGGGCTAGGGTTAGATTCATATTGATAGAGTCAAGGTTGGGTTTGAGTCAGGGCTAGGGTTATATTTATCTTCATAGAGTTAAGGTTGGGTTTGAGTCAGGGCTAGGGTTAGATTCATCTTCATAGAGTCAAGGTTGGGTTTGAGTCAGGGATAGGGTTAGATTCGTCTTCATAGAGTCAAGGTTGGGTTTGAGTCACGGCTAGGGTTAGATTCATCTTGATAGAGTCAAGGTTGTGTTGAAAGTCGATGGGCTACGGTGAGGTTTACGTCTGGGGTCACGGTTGGGGCTAGGGTTCGGGTGATGACGGTTCCTGGCTTTGAGTTGGCTCAGGGTGGGAGATGGGGGTCAGAGTGGGATGGGGGGTCGGGGTTAGGCGAGGGTCGGAGGTGCAATCCGGGACGTGTCGTCTGACGCCGATGAGACGTCGCCAGCGCGTTAATTGAAGCCCGCGGAGTTGCGGCGGAGCGGGCGCGCGGAATGTGGCATCTGTGAGACGTTAACACCCACGGGAAGTGGAGAGAACGAGAGGGGGGAAGGGGAGAAAGAAGCGGAGAGAGAGACAGTCTGAGAAGAGAGGTAGCTAGAAGGAGGAGAGAGAAAAGAGGGATGATCAGAATCTGAATATGTATTTATACAGTACTGGAGGAATCCGATGAGCTATGAAGCTCTCTTTTTTACAGATGTCCAGTAGTCCAAGACAGAGAGAGAGAAGGGAGGGGACATGATCGCGGGGACATAATCGCGGGGACATGGAGGGAGGATAGAGGGATGGGAGAGCGAAGGATAGACAGGTCAAGAGAACGATCGGGAGAGACTTTTGACTTTTAAACAACTTTTATTGCCGCCAGCAGCAACAGCACTGGAGGCGATTCCGATATGAAACACACAAAGTCACCAGCAACACAAATACTCGCTATAAATCCACGCGCTGTGGCGCTAAATGCACCGCGCACAACACGAAATAAAAGTCACGTGGTGGTGGTGGTCATCGCGCACGTCACGGTGACGAGCGAGCGCTTCAGAAGGTGAACACGTGGGGGGTGCCGTCCACGCTGGTACAGAGAGGGGCTTGACCGGCTCCCCAGCGTTCGAAGAAGACGCGCTGCACATCACTGACACGTGTGTGGTATGCGTGCTCCAGCCGGAGCCGGAGAGAGGGAAATATGGAAAGTGGAGATGCGTGGGGAGAGAGGGCAATATAATGGGATGGGGGAGGGGAAGAGCTGAAGGAAAGAACAAGGGGATGAGATAACAGAGATAAGGGGAGTAGAGACATTGAGATGTAGGGGCAGAGAGCAATAGGGGGCTGCGGGGTGGTGGGAGGGTAGAGCGAGAGAGATAAGGGGCGGAGGGGGGTGGGGCTCGCGGGGGCTGTTTGGGAGTAGAGATGGGGCGCAGTCGCCTCGACCACGTGCACCGCGACCCGGACTCAAACCCAGAGGGAGAAGCGCAGTGGCACGGGGACGTTGGGAGAACATTCACTCGCCTGTACAAAGTTAAAAATTCCCCGTATAGCCTTAACATGCTCTTGGGGCAAGTGCTGCTAGCAAGTAGCACCTATGGAGGCCGGCGCACGAGGAAGGGTGGCCAGCACCACGCCCGGCCGCCTTTGTCTCCCCAATGGCGATGTCTAGAACACCGCACCAGCTTAGTCTTTTAATGCCGAGTCGACCTAGGGGGAGGCCGCGAGCGGGAATCGAACTCGGGTCCGTCACGCAGTGCGTTAACCACTTGCGCCGCTTCTCCCCACAGACACCCACCCACGCGCCCGCGAGGTTCGACCCCAGACTCCGGCTCCCCTGATTAGATCTTCCCGGCTCCGCTCGCCAATCCCTCCGCGCCGAGATGAGAGAGAGAGAGAAGTGAGAGGCACGGGGGGGGGGGGGACACACAGACACACACACGGACACACACACGAACACAAAGACAAAAATCCCCCGTATAGCCTTGCCCGACTGTTGGGGCAAGTGCTGTTAGCGAGCACCTATGAAGGCCAGAATGGCACCACGCCCGACCGCCTTTGTCTCCCTCGTGGCGATGTTTTTACACACCGCACCAGGTACTCATTTGAGGCTGAGTCGACATAGGGGAGGCCCAGGACCGGTTCAGATAATCGTCACTGGTGTTGGCCGTGAGCGGGACTCGAACTGACCGCTGCACCACCGCTCCTCACACGGACGCACACACACACGCACACTCGCATGGACACACGGACACACACACACACAACCACGCACGATCTCGCATTCCGCAAAAACTTGGAACACAGAGAGAGTTGGGGGGGGGGCGATTTTTTTTCAACATAAAAAAACACACGTGGCCAAAATCCACATCTGTTAAAATGATTGTCGGGGTGGTTTTAAATTAAATATATATGAAAGATGCAATCCCACCAGAAATATTTTGTGGCTTCTAGCGCTGTCCATACATCCTGCACCGATCTGTCCGCCCGTTCCAGCCGCACCGAGTCTCAAGACGAACAGGCGGTTTCTGCCCACGCATGCTTTGACGCGTTCCATTTTAGTTGTAGCGAGAGTTTGGTTGGCCGGGCGACCGGAGAGAACCCCCGGGGAAAAGCAAAGGCCCGTGCGTAAGACCGGGAAACTGTTAAAGTTCCGCGCAAATGGTTTCAATTATTTCTCGCTATCTTCACACCGACTGTCCACCTCCTCGGAGCGAGCGAGCTGCGGTGGTTGTGGTGGTGTCGATGGAGCGGTGGCGCAATGGTTAGCGCCCTGCGCTACGAGCCCATCGGCTCGAGTTCGAATCCCGCTCACGACCAAATAACCAGTGGCGAATATTTGAACCGATGTGTAGTTAACATCGCCACTAGGGAGACAAAGGCGGCCGGGCGTGGTGGTGGCCAAACTCACCCCTCGTGCACCGTTCCGGCCTTCGTCGGTGCTACTCGCTAGCAGCACTTGCCCCTACAGTCTGTGAAGGCTACACGGGGGAATCTGTGTCCTTGTCTTTTATGGTCACACATCCAAAGTAGCGCGACTTAAACCAGGCTTTAAAAATAAAATGAAAACCCACCCTGCTTAGCTTCTGAGAATCGATCACAGCCGGAGTGAATGTGTCCGTGAGCAGCAGCTTAGTGAGCGCTTAAACCTTAAGGCTCAACGCACACTCGGCGACCCACGACGAGCCGACTGCGATGTCTTGAAGCGATGTCGCCTCGACGTTGTCCCTACTCCCCCTAACCCCCCGCCCGTGTCCTATTCAATGACGGCACGTGGACAGACATACACGTTCTCGGTTCTTTCGTGGGTAGAAAATAAGAAATAATAGAATTGGAAATAAAAAAAATACGTTGGAAATAATAAAAGCAACAACAACAAAAACCACCGCGCGACGTTTCGATCGCAGCACAAGCGGTCTTCATCAGGCGAGAAGATTCGACGCGGGGTGTGTGTGTGTGTGGCGTGCGTGTCGGAGCGAGAGAGCCGCATCACTGTCCTGTGATGCGCGGTGGACACAAGAGACTTTTAACTTTTAAACAACTTTCATTGCCGCCAGCAGCAACAGCCCTGGAGGCGATTCCGATACGAAACACACAAAGTCACCAGCAACACAAACACACAAAGTCACCAGCAACACAAATAACGATCGCTATAAATCCACGCGCTGCGGCGCTGAACGCACCGCGCACAACACGACAAGTCACGTGGTGGTGCTGCTGGTGCTGCTGGTGTTCATCGCGCGCGCCACGGTGACGAGCGAGCGAGCTTCAGAAGGTGAACACGTGGGGTGGTGCCGTCCACGCTGGTTACAAGAGAGGGAGGGAGGGAGCCGTTTTTGTGGGACGTGGGCATTGACAAGGCCCATCCCGAGGCTGCGATGAGTTGGCGTCGCTGGTTTTTGCCGTGCTGGTGTGTTGGGGGGAGGGCGCAGATGGTGCATCGGCCTGTCCCTCTTGGGCAGTGAACACACGGCACCCAGGTCTGTCCCGTGACCTCCTGCCTGCCCAGCCGAGACGTTCGACGCTTCACGTGGCATTAAAGTGCTCCTAGCCTGGCACACAGACGCCGTGGTGACGTCGTCGCCACTATAGAGGCGAATTGCGGTTCTTGTTGTTGTTGTCGTTACTGGTGTTGGGCCTTTGCTTTGAACTGCTGCAGCCCGGCTGTGGTGCCCATTTAAGGCTGAGTCGACCTAGTGGGGAGCGCACAGGACGGCCTCAAATATTCACCACTGTTATTCGCCGTGAGCGGGGATCGAACTTTGGGCTCCGTAGCGCATTGCCGTCCACCGCTGCGCCACCGCTCCCCATCACGAGCACACACAAGACAAAGATGAATATTCCCCACGGTATATTTAGTGGACCGCTGGGGAAAGTGCTGTTAGCGAGCGCCGATGAAGGCCGGAACGGCACGTAGCTAGCACCACGCCCTGCCGCCTTTGTCTCCCTCGTGGTGACGTTTACACACGCCACCAGGCACCCATTTAAGGCTGAGCCGACCTAGGGAAGGCCCAGGACAAGTTCAGATCAAAAGGACAAAGGTTCCCCGTATATGCTGTAACAGACTGTTGGGGCACGCACTCTCACACACACACTCACACACACTTACACACTCTCACACACTCTCACACACACTCACACACACTCACAGACTCTCACACACACTCACACACACTCTCACACACTCTCACACACTCACACAGACTCTCACACACACTCACACACACTCTCACACACACTCACACACACACTCTCACACACTCTCACACACACTCTCACACACTCTCACACACTCTCAAACACTCTCACACACTCTCACATACTCACTCACAAACACTCACACACTCTCACACACACTCTCACACACTCTCACACACACACACTCTCACACACTCTCACATACACTCTCACACACTCTCACACACACTCTCACACACTCTCACACACTCTCAAACACTCTCACACACACTCACACACTCTCACACACACTCAAACACACACTCACACACACTCTCACACACACTCACACACACACAACAACAACCGCCATTCGCCACTAAGTGGCGGTGACGTCACCACGACGCTAGTGCCAGGCTATGTGCACCCTGAGGCCACGTGAAGTGTCGAACGCCCGCTGGCAGGAGGTCACGGGGCAGACCCAGGTGCCACGGGTCGACTGACTGAGATGACTGGCTGATGCACCACCTGTGCCCCCTACTGTGCCAACCTGCTGTGCTTTAGCCACCCGGCGCTCCGCTCGTTGTTCTGAGCGTCGCTCCTCCGTCTTCCGTTGTTGTTGGAGGGCGACTGCCTCCAACTGCCCAGTAGCATCCTTCACAAGCCTCCTCCACAGAGGCCGATCTTGACACCGCTGGTACCAGTCATCGGCAAGTCCACTCAGCTCCACGTCCTCCTGTACCACATCACTCCATCTCTTCTCTAGCCCGTGCCGCGCCCGCTTAGCCCCCTCAATCCGGCCAAACAAAAGCTGTTTCGGCATGCGGTGGCTGGGCATGCGGGCTACATGACCCAGCCATCGCAGCCTTGCCTGCCGGAGGAGCTCACCGATGGGACCCTGCCCAGATCTTTCAAGGATTTGTGAGCTCCTCACACAATCCAGTCTGGTTAAACCCAGGATGGATCGTAGGCAGGCCAGCCTAAATGTTTCTAACCGGCGAAGAGGTTCCATTAGGGGGGTCCACGTTTCGCAAGCGTAGAGAAGGGAGGGAATGACCGTGGCCGAGAAGACCTGAAGCTTAGTGCGGAGCGACAGACCAGGTAGCTTCCACACAGCGTTACGCAACCGATGAAAAGATATTGCCGCTCGACTGATTCGGAGTGAGACCTCTGCTGTTAAACTGGAGCCAGTCATAAGCACACTGCCCAGGTATGGGAAACTCTCCACTCTCTCCACAACTGCCCCTTCACCGATTGGGAGTTGTGGGGGTGGAGTGTCCGATGGTACAAAATACCCAGGCAGGTGCTTAGTTTTGGTGGGGCTGATGGTAAGGCCCCACCTCTTAGTGGCACGCTCCAGTCTCAGCAGCAGCGTCTCCAACTCCTCCTCTGACTGAGCAGCTATTACCAAATCATCAGCATACATAACGTGGTTGAGCAATAGGGAGCCATCCCTTGACCGCACCCGGGCATCGATTAGCCTCCCATTATATCTGTACCATATGGAGATTCCCCCGGTACAGCTATTGAAGGCTTCACGAACTACGTGGTCAAAATAGATGTTAAATAACGTGGGAGCCAGAGGACATCCCTGTCGCACCCCAAGGTGTACAGGGAATGGCTCTGACTCCCTGCCAAGTAGTTTTACCCGGGCCCGCTCACCATCATGAAGGTCCTTAATGATCGTGAGCAGAGGGTCAGGTACTCCAAAAGCACGAAGAACGACCCAGAGCCCAGGCCTACTGATGGTATCATAGGCCTTGACCAGGTCAATAAAGCAGAGATGTAGGTCTTGTTGGAATTCCCTACACCTCTGCTGTAGCAGACGGACAGAAAATATGGCATCTGTGCAGGACCGCCCTTTCCTGAAACCGCATTGGGGCTCCGCAAGCCACTCCTCAGCGTGCCTGGCAAGGCGATGCTGAATAATCCTTGCCAGGACCTTTCCCGGCACACTGAGGAGTGAGATGCCCCTGTAGTTGTTACAGTCTGTGCGGTCCCCCTTCTTAAAAAGGGGGACCACCAGGGCATCCTTCCAATCCTGCGGAACCCGTCCAGTGGTCCAGACTGTTGTTATGATGTCATATAGGGCAGTCTGTGCACAAACGCCACCCTCCCTCAGCATTTCGCTTGGGAGATCATCTCTGCCCGCTGCCTTTCCTGGTCTCAACTCCAGATCGCCTTCAATACTTCCTCAGCAGATGGCACCTCAGCCAGCCACTCACAGGGGGTGACTTCTTCCAATATTTGAGGCACCGCAGCCTCAGCAGGGTCATCCTCACCTTGTGCCACGATGTTTTTCTGGCTGTGGGATTTTCCCTCCCCCAGGACCTCACAGAAATGCTCAGCAAATCTGCGAACCTGTTCCTGGGGGTCGGAAATTGGATCACCGTTTTTTCCCCTAATGATGGTAATAGGTGTGGCGCTGCAGGTTACTTTTTTGATGGAGTTAAATAGAGATTTGTGATCACGGGCCACTGAGGCAGACTCCATCTCCTCAGCAACCCGCGACCACCACCCATCCTTGCAGCGCCTCACGGCTCTCCGAACCTCCGAGCGAAGGCTGCGGTAAGCCTCCTGATTCTCTGACGTGGGATTCTGTAGCCGATGACAGTGGGCCTGTCGCTTTTTCTCAACCATCCTGAACACCTCCTCTGTCAGCCAGGGTCTCTGGGGAGGTCTGGACCGCGTACCCAAAGCAGCCATTGCAGCTGCATGAGTCACAGTCCTAAACCTCGCCCATTTACCCTCGACATCAGGAGAAGTCGGGGACGATGCCAATCCCAGCCGCAAGCGATGATGAAATTCTCGCTTGCAACTTTCATCAGATAATTGAGACCAGGCCACTTTATGTTGGAATGGGGTCCTGGGTGTACACCCACCACCGGAGTGGAAGAATGGCAGGCGCATCTTACAGATGACTAGTCGATGGTCAGAGGGCAGATCAGCTCCACGGTAGGTCCTGGTGTCAAGGACATGGGCTCGCATTCGCTGGTCCGTCACTATGTAGTCCAGCAGATGTTCTTGCTTGGTCCCGGCATGCATCCATGATGTTGTGTGGATGCGCCGATGCCGGAACAGCGTGTTGGTAATTACAAGCCCATGGGCTGCACAAAAATCTAGCAGCCTCCTACCGTTGTTATTGAGCTGATCTGGCCCATGCCCTCCAATCACTCCAGACCAGGTGCCAGTATCATGACCAACTCGGGCATTGAAGTCACCCAACATGATGACTCTATCCCGAGGGGCCACTTTAGCCAGCACCTGTGACAGGAGGTCATAGAAGGCATGTGACTCATCGGCTTTGCCTGCATCCCTCCACGGATGTTCATCTTTGGTGGGGGCATAAGTAACCACGACCACCATTCCTCGCCTCCGGTTGATGGGAAGGCGAGCCCAAAGTAGCCTGGGGCTTACAGCTTCCCACACCTCACCGCCACGCTCCCACGCCCCCTTCATTCTTTTGTTCAAAAGAAGACCCACACCCTGTTGTTTGGCAGTCTGCTGCCCCGAGTAGAGGACTGTCCACCCCTCATGGTGGCAGGAGCCAGAGCCGGTCCACCGGACCTCCTGAATGCCGCATAGATCCAGGCGGTACCGGTCCAGCTCCCGACAGAGGAGTGGCAGCCTCTCCTCTGCAGTGAGCGTTCGAACATTCCACGTGGCCACCCGTAGTGGCTTTTCGTTGTTTCTGGAGTAGCCCCGAGGGTAGGTATTCAATCTCCTGGCTCCGCCAATTGGGGTTTGGCCAGGAGACGTCATAGACGCCTGGCCCCCCGGGGCCTCCGGCACCAAGCTTATTTGTTACATATTTCAGTTTAACTCGTGGTTTCGTGGTAATTAATTGAAGGTGGAGGGGTTACCAGCCCCTCGCACCCGTCCAGAGCCCCCGTTTAGCCCCTGTGGTGGACACATATGCCATGAGGGGAGGAGCCAATCAAAATTGGATATCCCCCCACAGCACCGTCCATGACAGAGTTGCCCGTCCGGCACCGCGAGGAGGTAGGGGGTTGTTTTGCCGGACCTCACACACACTCACACACTCTCACACACACTCTCACACACTCTCAAACACTCTCACACACTCTCACACACACTCACACACTCTCACACACACACACTCACACACACACTCACACACTCTCACACACTCACACACACTCTCAAACACTCGCACACACTCTCACACACACTCACACACACTCACACACACTCTCACACACTAACACACACTCTCAAACACTCTCAAACACTCTCACACACACTCTCACACACTCTCACACACACTCTCACACACTCTCACACACACTCACACACACTCAAACACTCTCACACACTCTCACACACTCTCACACACTCTTACACACTCTCACACACTCACACACTCAGACACACACTCACACACACACTCTCACACACACACTCTCACACACACTCACACACACTCTGACACACACTCACACACTCTCACACACACTCTCTCACACTCACACACTCTCACACACTCTCACACACACTCACACACACTCACTCACTCTCAAACACTCTCACACACTCTCACACACTCACACACACTCACACTCTCACACACACTCACACACTCTCACACACTCACACACACTCACTCTCAAACACTCTCACACACACTCACACACACGTGCACAAGAGGCATTGAGAAGCAATCTCACTCAAGGACGAGACCCCCGACTGGGTTTATTAAACGTGCATTGTGTTCACCCCCCCCCCCCACGCAAACTAGCCCCCCACTCGTGCTTCACGCACAACGCCAGCCTCACCCTTTACTCCCAACTCACAGTCAGCCGGTCACATTCCCCCGGCGACTTGCTCACCTCCCACAAATGCGAGTTGCCCGGGGAGTCCCAGGACCCTGAGCCAGCGATGATGACGAAGAATGAGAATAAGCAGACGGTGTGCGGCCTGGCCATTGTGTGTATGTACAGTACGTTGAACTTCTTCACCGTACGTTGCAAACCGTGCTAATCGGAGATGGGGGTGGGGAGGGAGGGACAAAAGACTAAACACGAAACAGCAGTAATAAAGAAATGAGCCAACGAGGAGGAGGTTGGTGGAAGCGCAGACGACAGCAGAGGGCCGTGGGCCAGGTTGAGTTACATCACTCACTGGCTGTGAACGGCAGCCGGCAATCGAATTCACTTTGGCCGGGCTCAACAGCGCAGCTTGCGAACAACTACGTCACCGCTTCCCGGGCATTTTAATGATTTGGCTTAGAGTTTTTTGACAGTTCACAGTGTTCCTCCTCCTCCTCTTCCTCCTCCTCCCATCTCCCCCTCCTCCCCTCTCCTCCTCCTCCATCTCCCCTTTCCCTCTCTCCTCCTCCATCTCCCTCTCTCCCTCCCCATCTCTCTCTCTCACCTCCATCTCTCCCTCCCTCTCCCCATCTCCCTTCTCCCTCTCCTCCTCCCCTCCATCTCCCCCTCCCCTCCCTCTCCTCCTCCATCTCCCCTTCTCCCTCTCTCCCTTCCATCTCCCTCCCTCTCCTCCTCCATCTCCCTCCCTCTCCCCCATCCTCCCCTTCTCCCTCCATCTCCCCTTCTCCCTCTCCACCTCCATCTCCCTCCTCCCTCCCTCCATCTCCCCTTCTCCCTCTCCTCCTCCTCCATCTCCCTCCTCCCTCTCCTCCATCTCCCTCCTCCCTCTCCCTCCTCCATCTCCCTTTCTCCCTCTCCTCCTCCCTCCATCTCCCCCTCCTCCCTCTCTCCTCCATCTCCCTCCTCCCTCTCCTCCTCCATCTCCCCTTCTCCCTCTCCTCCCCTCCTCCATCTCCCCTCCTCCCTCTCCTCCATCTCCCCGTCCTCCTCTCCTCCTCCACTCTTCCTCTCCTCCTCCATCTCCCCCTCCCTCTCCTCCACCTCCCTCCTCCCTCTCCTCCTCCATCTCCCCTTCCTCCTCCATCTCCCTCCTCCCTCCTCCTCCCTCCATCTCCCCTCCCTCTCCTCCTCCATCTCCCCCCTTCTCCCTCTCCTCCATCTCCCCCTTCTCCCTCTCCTCCTCCTCCATCTCCCCTCCTCCCTCTCCTCCTCCATCTCCCCCTCCCTCCTCCTCCATCTCCCTTCTCCCTCTCCCTCCTCCATGTCCCCCTCCTCCCTCTCCTCCTCCATCTCCCCTTCTCCCTCTCCTCCTCCATCTCCCTCCTTTCCTCTCTCCTCCTCCATCTCCCTCCCTCCCTCCTCCATCTCCCCTTCTCCCTCTCCTCCTCCATCTCCCCTCCTCCCTCTCCTCCTACATCTCCCCCTCATCCCTCTCCTCCATCTCCCTTCCTCCCCTCCTCCATCTCCCCTTTCTCCTCCTCCTCCTCCATCTCCCCCTCCTCCTCTCCTCCACTCTTCTCCCTCTCCTCCTCCATCTCCCCCTTCTCCCTCCTCCATCTCCCCTTCTCCCTCTCCTCCATCTCCCCTCCCTCTCCTCCTCCATCTCCCCTTCTCCCTCTCCTCCTCCATCTCCCCTCCTCCCTCTCCTCCATCTCCCTCCCTCCCCTCTCCATCTCCCCCTCTCTCCTCCATCTCCCCTCCTCCCTCTCCTCCATCTATTCTTCTCATTCTCCTTTTTCTCATTCTTCTTCTCTTTCTTCGTTTTCTCATTCTTCTTCTCTTTCTCCTTTTCTCATTCTTCTTCTCTTTCTCCTTTCTCTCCCCATCTACCCTCCCTCACCCCCCCCCCCCCTTCTTCTTCTTCCCCTCACTATCTCCTCTACACACACCCAACACCCACCCCACCACTCCCCCAACTCCCTCTCCACCACCACCCCCCACCACCCACACCTCCCTCCATCTCCCCCCCACCCTCCTCCCTCTCCCCCTCTCCCCTCTCCCCTTCACTCCCCCTCTCCATCTCCCCCTCCTCCCTCTCCTCCTCCATCTCCCCCTCCTCCCCTCCTCCTCCATCTCCCCCTCCTCCCTTCCCTCCTCCATCTCCCCCTTCTCCCTCTCCTCCTCCATCTCCCCCTCCTCCCTCTCCTCCTCCATCTCCCCCTCCTCCCTCTCCTCCTCCATCTCCCCCTCCTCCCTCTCCTCCTCCATCTCCCCTTCCTCCCTCTCCTCCTCCATCTCCCCCTTCTCCCTCTCCTCCTCCATCTCCCCCTCCTCCCTCTCCTCCTCCATCTCCCCCCTCCTCCCTCCCCTCCTCCATCTCCCCCTTCTCCCTCTCCTCCTCCATCTCCCCCTCCTCCCTCTCCTCCTCCATCTCCTCCCTCTCCTCCTCCATCTCCCCCTCCTCCCTCTCCTCCTCCATCTCCCCCTTCTCCCTCTCCTCCTCCATCTCCCCCTCCTCCCTCTCCTCCTCCATCTCCCCCTCCTCCCTCCCCTCCTCCATCTCCCCCTTCTCCCTCTCCTCCATCTCCCCCTCTTCCCTCTCCTCCTCCATCTCCCCCTCCTCCGTCTCCTCCTCCATCTCCTCCCTCTCCTCTTTCATCTCCCCCTTCTCCCTCTCCTCCTCCATCTCCCCCTTCTCCCTCTCCTCTATCTCCCCCTCCTCCCTCTCCTCCTCCATCTCCCCCTCCTCCCTCTCCTCCTCCATCTCCCCCTCCTCCCTCCCCTCCTCCATCTCCCCCTTCTCCCTCTCCTCCTCCATCTCCCCCTCCTCCCTCTCCTCCATCTCCCCCTCCTCCCTCTCCTCCTCCATCTCCCCCTTCTCCCTGGTATCCCCCCCCTCCCCCCGTGACCTGCTATCGAAAGAATGCGACTTCTCTTATCGTAGCCAAAAAATAACAGCAACACGAGCAGCATCTAGCAATGGCGAATAGCAAAGGCAGCAGAAATATAATCAACAACAGCAGCAGCAGCAGCAGCGGCAGGAGCGATAAGTTCCAGCAGCATCAACCGCAGCATCTCCTTCATCAGCAGCACAGCACAAAACAAAGATCTCCCGTGTAGCCTTTAGCAGACTGTTGGGGCACCGAACACGAGACGCTTGGTGGCCAGAACCACGCCCGGCCGCCTTTGTCTCCCGAGTTCCTATTCCAGCTCACGGACACCAACACCGACGACAATTATCTGAACCAGCCCTGGATCTTCCTCCTAGGTCTACTCAGCCTAAAATGAGTACCTGGTGCAGCGTGTTATAATATCAGCACTGGGGAGACGAAGGCGGCCGGCAGCGGTGCTGGCAATACCAAACATATTGTCCATTCAATGGGTTACTCAATGTCGACTGATATAAAACGTGAACTCACAACCGCGCATTTGTCAACTTTCTAAAAGGTTCAATTTTGCCCGGGTCCCATAGCGAAAAGGTATAAATCTCCCAACGAAATCTCAAAATGTCCCGCTCTGCGGTAGAACCAGTATCCGAAGCGCCAGCATAATACACGTTATCTTTCGTAAAGCCGTGTTCCAGTTGAAAGTGGTGGTGTAGTTTCTGTTGTTGTTGTTGTTCGATCGTGTGCCCGGCTAGGTGCACAACACGCACACGCGTGCACACAATGAACAACGCCTTCTGTCTCTCGATAAAGAGGGTCCTTGTCTCCACGAAGTCCTCCCCCCACCCCTCACCTGCAGCCCCACCGCAGCCCCGCCCCTCCATCCCCACACCTGCGCCCGCACGGGGGGATAGAGAACGAGTGGTAAAATTAGAGGCCGCGAACGGATGGATCTGAAACTCCAAACCCCCGTGACATTTCCTCCACCACCCCCCTCTATCTCAGGCCCCCCCACCGCCCCCTCTAACCTCCAAACCCCCCGGGGCCACTAAGCACTCCGCCGCCCTCCCCCACTCATCCTCGCCTTGGCAGAAAGGTATGCGCGCATGTCAGATATTTTTTTTTGTTGGGTGTTGAGTATAGACAAAGCTCGCGGCTTTCATTCCTCGTCCATTCGTTTATTCGAGTGGTGTTTCTTTCTTGGCCCCGCAGACCACTCGGCCGATGCACACATTTGCTGTGGTTCTTTCGGTAAAGTCACGGAGGTACAAAAAATAATGTCGGTAAAATAATAAAAAAAAATTAAATACAGTGAATGAAAATAAAAAAGATAAAAAAATATCACGACGTTTCGACCGCAACACCAGCGGTCGTCATCAGGAACGACCGCTGGTGTTGCGTTCGAAATGTCGTGATATTTTTATTTATTATTTTTTAAATTCACTTTATTTTCATTTTTCTTTTTATTATTTTATTGTGATTATTTATTTTTGTTTTCTATCTACGTGGCTTTACGGAAATAACCATGGGATATGAATTCCTGCAGTCACGAAAGTTTTCAGTCAAAAGATGCGCACATTTAACACGGACCACCCAGCCTCCCAACTTACCCACCCACACACCCTCCCACCCCTGCGTCATTCATCTCTCTAAGTACCACTGATGCGAACATTATTCATATTACCGAAACATTAAAAAAGCTGGGGTTTTTTTGTTTGAATTTTGTTCTTCCCGCGGTCGCGTGGATTGTTTTATCCGGGTCCTCCAGTTTTCCCCTGCACGTTTAGACTCAACATCACGCGCTTAGAGTATTTGGCTGCTAAACATTTCCGCACGATGATGATGATGATAAGCCCATCTCGGTTAAACTATCATTGGTGATGGCAAGGTCGCTTCCTCAGATATAACTCAGTGGGTCTTGCCGAGTAAAATAAAAACGAGTTTAGTTTTTCACCTAACTTCGTTTCTAATTAAATATAGTAAGCGACAACAACAAAAACAACCTCCGACACAAAAGGGGGATAATAAACATCGTCGGTATTGTCCGGGTCAACTCTGCGTTTGCATCACAGCCACGTGCGAAGCACGCGGAGTGATCGTAGCGAGCCCCTAAGCCGGCGGTACGGGTTGACCACCACCTTGAGGATCACTGCTCTCGACAAAGCTCACGGTGGCATTCTTCATTCATTCATTAATTCGTTCACTCGATCGTTCGTCCGGTCTCAGCCTCGGTCTCGCCTGTGGACCCAGAAGGGCTTTCAGGAGTCGTCATTCCATAAAAATTTGCCGAGCAAGCGTAACGCGATCAGATAGTAATAATGATAATCTCTACGATTTTCTTTGTATTTAATATCAAAGGTACAGGAATCGTCACTAAACATTTGTATCATCGTAAAATAAGGCGGATTATCATCTTACGCGCGTGAACAGATTTCGAGCGTTAAAACCCGACTTATGTATATATGTAATCGATTGATTACGGAGCAGACTGCAACGTCAGCAAAATCCCATTGTTAGACTGTACTACTATGCTTCCATATACGGTATACTGTCCCCGCCTCGACCAACTTGCAACTGACCAGCGTGGTGAAGTATGGACACACAAAACCCGCACGACCTGCCTGTTGTAGGGAGGCGCTCATCCAGCAGTGGATTTACAAAGGGGGTTCAACTCGTCAAAGTGATTTAGCGTGACTCAAATCATCAGTGAGGCATTGGTGCTTGACTCCTGAGCCAGAGGTGACAATTCTACATTGCTATAGTGGGGTTGGGGTGAGCCTCTGCCTACTCCATAGGACAACCACTGTTGATCTTCCCCACAAAGTGGTAGTCGTGTTTTTTATCGAGCCCAGAGGGATGATGGGCTGAGTCAACCCCACGCTCAACCAGGATTTGAACTCTCAACCTTCGAGTTGCGAGCCGCTCTCTCGCTCGACTGTTGTCTCCCACCTGGCCGGGTTCACAGGTGCATTTTACCCGTGACAAAATAGACCAAAAGCTATATATAGTGCACCCGCAGGGACTCCCAGAGATACACAGAGACTCGTAGGGGTGCATAGAGATGCATGGAGACTCGTAGAGATACACAGAGACTCGTAGAGATATTCAGAGACTCGTAGAGATACATAGAGATGCATGGAGACTCGTAGAGATACACAGAGACTCCTAGGGGTGCATAGAGATGCAAGGAGACTCGTAGAGATACACAGAGACTCGTAGAGATACATATAGATGCATGGAGACTCGTAGAGATACACAGAGACTCGTAGGGGTGCATAGAGATTCATGGAGACTCGTAGAGATACACAGAGACTCGTAGAGATACACAGAGACTCGTAGAGATACATAGAGATGCATGGAGACTCGAAGAGATACACAGAGACTCGTAGGGGTGCATAGAGATGCATGGAGACTCGTAGAGATACACAGATACTTGTATAGATACACAGAGACTCGAAGGGGGACATAGAGATACATAGAGACTCGTAGACACACAACAACTCGTAGAGATACACAAAGATGCATTAAACCCAGGCAACATGGTGGTGATTGTGGCTACTCAATTCAAACTATGGACCGATCAGTAAAACCGTAGACACACATAGAGACACATGGAGACACATAGAGACTCATGGAGACACATAGAGACTCATGGAGACACATAGAGACTCATGGACACATAGAGACTCATGAACACACATAGAGACTCATGGAGACACATAGAGACACATGGACACACATAGAGACTCATGGAGACACATAGAGACTCATGGAGACACATAGACACTCATGGAGAAACATAGAGACTCATGGAGGCACATAAAGACTCATGGAGACACATAGAGACTCATTGACACACATAGAGACCCATGGACACATAGAGAATCATGGACACACATAGAGACTCATGGACACACCTAGAGACTCATGGACACACATAGAGACTCATGGACACACATAGAGAATCATGGAGACACATAGAGACTCATGGACACACATAGAGACTCATGGATACATAGAGACTCATGGACACACATAGAGACTCATGGACACACATAGAAACTCATGGACACACATAGAGAATCATGGAGACACATAGAGAATCATGGAGACACATAGAGACTCATGGACACACATAGAGAATCATGGACACACATAGAGAATCATGGACACACATAGAGACTCATGGACACACATAGAGACTCATGGAGACACATATAGACTCATGGAGACACATATAGACTCATGGAGACACATAGAGACTCATGGACACACATAGAGACTCATGGAAACACATAGAGACTCATGGAGACACATAGAGACTCATGGAGACACATAGAGACTCATGGAGACACATAGAGGCTCATGGACACACATAGAGACTCATGGACACACATAGAGACTCATGGACACATAGAGACTCATGGACACACATAAAGACTCATGGAGACACATAAAGACTCATGGACACACATAGAGACTCATGGAGACACATAGAGACTCGTGGAGACACATAGAGACTCGTGGACACACATAGAGACTCATGGACACACATAGAGACTCATGGACACACATAGAGACTCATGGACACACATAGAGACACATGGAGACACATAGATAATCATGGAGACACATAGAGACTCATGGACACATAGAGACTCATGGACACACATAGAGAATCATGGAGACACATAGAGACTCATGGACACACATAGAGACTCATGGACACACATAGAGACTCATGGAGACACATATAGACTCATGGAGATACATAGAGACTAGTGGAAACACATAGAGACTCATGGACACACATAGAGACTCATGGAGACACATAAAGACTCATGGAGACACATAGAGACTCATGGAGACACATAGAGACTCATGGACACACATAGAGACTCATGGACACACATAGAGAGTCATGGACACACATAGAGACTCATGGACACACATAGAGACTCATGGACACACATAGAGACTCATGGGCACACATAGAGACTCATGGACACATAGAGACTCATGGACACATAGAGACTCATGGACATACATAGAGACTCATGGACACACATAGAGACTCATGGACACACATAGAGACTCATGGACACATAGAGACTCATGGACACACATAGAGAGTCATGGACACAAATAGAGACTCATGGACACACATAGAGACTCATGGGCACACATAGAGACTCATGGACACATAGAGACTCATGGAGACACATAGAGACTCATGGACACAAATCGAGACTCATGGACACACATAGAGAGTCATGGACACACATAGAGACTCATGGACACACATAGAGACTCATGGAGACACATAGAGACTCATGGACTCACATAGAGACTCATGGACACACATAGAGACTCATGGAGACACATAGAGACTCATGGAGATACATAGAGACTCGTGGACACACATAAAGACTCATGGACACACATAGAGACTCATGGACACACATAGAGACTCATGGACACATAGAGACTCATGGACACACATAGAGAGTCATGGACACACATAGAGACTCATGGAGACACATAGAGACTCATGGAGACACATAGAGACTCATGGACACACTTAGAGACTCATGGACACCCATAGAGACTCGTGGAGAAACATAGAGACTCATGGACACACATAGAGACTCATGGACACACATAGAGACTCATGGAGACACATAGAGACTCATGGAGACACATAAAGACTCATGGACACACACAGAGACTCATGGACACACATAGAGACTCATGGAGACACATAGAGACTCGTGGAGACACATAGAGACTCATGGACACACATAGAAACTCATGGACACACATAGAGACTCATGGAGACACATAGAGACTCGTGGACACACACAGAGACTCATGGACACACATAGAGACTCATGGATACATAGAGACTCATGGAGACACATAGAGACTCATGGAGACACATAGAGACTCATGGGCACACATAGAGACTCATGGAGACACATAGAGACACATGGACACACATAGAGACTCATGGAGACACATAGAGACTCATGGAGACACATAGAGACTCGTGGACACACATAGAGACTCATGGAGACAAATAGAGACTCATGGAGACACATAGAAACTCATGGACACACAAAGACTCATGGACACACATAGAGACTCATGGAGACACATAGAGACTCATGGACACACATAAAGACTCATGGAGACACATGGAGACACATGGACACACATAGAGACTCATGGACACATATAGACTCATGGACACACATAGAGACTCGTGGAGACAGAGAATCATGGACACACATAGAGACTCATGGACACACATAAAGACTCATGGAGACAGAGAATCATGGATACGTCTCGACTGGTAGTTTGTCGCGATGTACAGGCCTCGTTTGGCTCGCCATCGAACAAAGGCGGTCATTACAATCACGCGGCGCTTTCAGATGCGCTTCTGCGGCCGTCTGGAACGCTCTTCCTTCCGATGTTAGGAAGCCACTGGATGAGCTATGCACTTTTAAATAATCCAGGTTGCAAAATAACATTTTTATAATTGTGTTGTGTGTGTTTAGTTTGGTGTACTATTCACGCACCTACGGTTTCGCGCGGTTGGCCAACGTACGGTGCGAAATAAGTTCAACATGCATACGTGTATGTATCATGGTGTCGCCAGTATGGTCGCATACAGTCTAAAGCTGCGGATGCTGCTGCTGCTGTTGCCCGCATGCGTGGTTAGGCTGCTGCTGCTGCTGCTGCCTGCCCGCCAGTATTTTCAATTAGACGCGCGGCGGTGCGCGCAACGATTTGCTTTAGTTTTGTTTTGTCCGCAGTGGCTCGGCGGGCCACCAGTCCACTCCGCTAGGGCAGGCAGCACCACCACGTCGAGACATAGAAACCGTCTCGTCTCACACGCACCCGGGGATTCGGCCGATTAAGTAGCCCACCCCTGGGTGCTGCTGTGCGCGGTGCTGCTGCTGCTGTTAGCTGTTAGCTGTCAGCGAGCGCCTATTAAGGCTGGCGAGGCGGGGGTTTTGCGAAGCTGTGGCGAACAGAGATGAACGCGCGTGGGGTGGATTGTGTGCTGATGGATGGAACGGCGCAATGCAATACAGTGCACGCAGCTCACAAAGGAAAAGATTCCCCGTGTGGATTTTCATTGAGTCGAGCGCTGTTAGCGAGCGCCTATGAAGCCCGGCGGGGCGCACCAGCGGGTGGGTGGTCGGCACCACGCCCGGCCGCCTTTGTTTCCACCGTGCTGATGTTTACACACCGCACCAGGTACACGCATTTTTTGTTTTGTTTAAGGCTGAGTCCGCCTAGGGGAGGACCAGGACCGGGTTCAGATAATTGTCACCGCTGTTGTTTTTGCGCGAGCGGGAACGCGGATGGGTGGGTTCGTAGCGCTAACCACTTTGCCACCAATCCCAATTACACTTATTCACACACACACGCGCGCGTACAACTCTCGGCCCAACACACACAGACTGACACACGTAATACAACTCTCAAAATGTGCGCGCACAACCTAAGAGACAAAACCACAACACACACCTTTCGAAACATACACACACGGACGCGCACGTGAACACGACAAGCTCAAAATCCATCGCTCACACCGGTGCACGTAACTTTAAAACGACACTCACAGACTCACACGTAACTTTAACAAATATCCCCCCCCCCTATAGCCTTAATACACACGCAACGTCCACTCAAACACACAATTATTACACAGCTCCCAAAACACACACACACACAGGCATGCATTCACCCACACACAACCCACCCACACACACGCGCACACTCTCTACCCAACGCAAACTCGAAATCAATACCGTGCACAACTCTCAACAACACACACACACGCACTCACACGTAAACTCCCTATCCAACACACACACGCACACGCACTCACACGTAAACTCCCTATCCAACACACACACACACACACGCACTCACACGTAAACTCCCTATCCAACACACACACACACGCACTCACACGTAAACTCCCTATCCAACACACACGCACGCACAAACCATCACACAAAACCCAACACACACACACAGACGCGCACGGGCAATAGCACACACACACACACAGGGGTACGGATTAGGGTGGGGGGGGGGGTCCTTGTGTTAGCAGGGATGCCAGTCGGTTGTGGGGGGAGGGGTTAAAGGGAAGGGGGGCGTGTGGGGGTGCTCGATAGAGAAGCTCAGAATCCCTTCCCATCATCAACTCCACCCGCTCGGCAGCGGCGGCGGCAGCAGCAGAAGCAGCGACAGTCCGATCGGCTGTGGCAAATTGGGGCTGACAGCGCCGAATAAGCGGCCTTTGTTGGGCCCTGCAACACCCACAGTGAAGCGAGAGCTCCGCGCAGCCCACTCGGGCCTCAAGACCTGCCATCCATTAGACTGATTGGGCCGAAGCGCCTCATGCTGCTGCCAGCAAGGGCCCTCAAACAACGGGCCAGTGTTGTGTGTGTGTGTGCGCGTGTTTGTGTGTGTGTGTGTGTTGAAGTTCTTTCGCACCGTACGTAGCCAACCGCGGGCTCACACTTCTGGAGAAATGAGATAAATAGGGAGGGTTAGGGGGGGTCCATGGCAGCTGCGGCATTTTATTTTATGTGTTCGCGTAAAGATATATTTGTTGAACAAAAAATGTTGGGTTTCGGGTCAGAGTGTAAAAAAGCTAGCGCACAGAGGAAGGGCATTGTCCGCTGAGCGGGCACCTTTCTCAATCATTCGCGGATATATTTTTGTTGCAGAAACTAAATATAACTTTATTATTTTTTAAATTAGCTCAAAAGGAGAGCGCTTGTTTTTTTGTGGATGTTACAGGGCAAAGTGAGAAACCGTGTGGTAGGTAAAATGTGGTGTAAACATCTCCATAATACCACCTAAAAGTTAAACCTGCACCACACAAAAAAACCTAACTTTTCTGAATCTCCAGATCTGCATCAAGGAAGGTCCCGTATGGGGGTTGTTATGACCACCAATTCCTCTTTCAATATATATTTTTTGTCTGTGTATGGCAGGGAAACATAGTGCGTACCTACTACTGTACTCTACAGGTTCACATACCACTAATGATGATGTACAGCCAGCACCACGGCCAGGAATTGAACAAAGGTTACGTGCCATTGTGGCGACACACATTCGCGCACCAAACACCACTTCCATGTATGGTCTCTACGGACGGATAAGGTGGTGGGTCTCGCATTTCTACTACAACAGCAAAAAAAGTCACAAATTAATCTTTTTTTAAAAGCCAGACTTTGTCCGTGGCCTTGCAAACACAGCTCATGGCGATATGTATACGCGAGTCAATTTCCGATGTTTGGATTGAAAAACAAACAAACATTGACGATGATGACGGTGACAACAATAACCAGCACCCGGTGTCTTTGTGAGAGTAGATTTTTTTTTTACTGCGGCCTTGCTGTGAAGCCAGGGCACATTGGCCACGGCCGAGGAGGCAGTTAGTGCCAGGAATGTGAGACTCATTATGGGGTTATTTTGGCTCTGCTAGAATTCACGGGGGACGAGATGGGAGGCGGTGGTGGTTGGTTGGTGGTGGTGGTTGTGGGGGCGGTGGTGGTGTGATGGGGGAGATGGATGGGGGGGGGGGGAGTTTGAGAGAGGAGCACGGGGGGGGGGAGAGAGAAGGCGTGCAGGAAATAACAGAAAAATTAAGGCAAGCCGAGCACACGCACTTAGCGCCACAATTAGAGCGTCAAGGAAACGCCACGCCGTTGGTTTTTTTCTTTAAAAAAAACGGTCAGAAAAAGACGGAAACCAAGAAGGGCACAAGATTGGACGCATTAACTTCAATGGCTGTGACCGTAGGACGAGGGAGGGCACGGTGGGGAGAGAGGGGGGGGGGGTATGACATGACACTCGACTCCAGCACACACTCGACTTGAATTGTGAACGAACCACCACCCACCCACCCACCCCTCCACCTCCACTCAGAGTGGCCTGTGGCCCAAACAAGAAGGCACTGGAAAACAGCTAAACGTGAACAGGAAATCCAAGTTGAAAAGGGCCACGCTTGGCACGAGGAGACGGAGGAAGAAGAAGAAGAGGAGGAGCATGCTTCCACACTAGCCAATCAGATGGTAATCTAAATCCCTAGTCCTAACTCTAACCAGAACCTTACAGCCGCTGGCTCTTTATGCTGCCTTCTTACCGCCTCCTCCTCCTCGCTTTTGATTCGCTCCTCACGACCAGAGTTCACGGTGATTTCATTCACTGCAGCTGAAGCTCTGGGGCAGGAAGCCACCTCCCACAACCTCCTAATCGTAGTCCAAACAGTTTGTTCGGCGAAAAGTAAACTCTTTGACGATTTATTTTTTTCAGTCTAGCGGCTTGACGATTTTCAGGAAGTTAAAACAACTCGCTATGACGTCCCCGCCCCCCTCCCCCACCACGCCGCCAACTACTCTCGCATGTGATGCGATAAAGTTCACCGGTTCGGATTCTCGGAGCCAAATCTCACGAGAACACACCGACATAGAGGTCCGTGACAACCCGCTACGCGCGCAACGTTGGACCAACGTTGAGCCGACTTCGGTCCAAAGTGCTGAGCGGAGAACGAATGCGTGTACAGCGCGCGCAATTCGCAAAGGGAAAGATTTCCCGGTACTGTACAGTCCGTTCTCCTGTAGCGCGTGTTTTCAGAACGCGAATTGGATACAACGTGATGAATTGTATTGGGGAACACATTTTGTTTTTATAACGCGGATGCGAATTGGATATAACGCCATTAAGTGAACAGAACTACGTCGCGCGAGTAGGAATATGCAGTTGTACGGCTGGGATGCTGCTGGATGCTTCTAGATGCTACCCACTCGCCTCAGTCTTTGTTCAGCCTGAATACGCATCTCACGTGTTAACGTGAACTGCTTTTACCGTATATTATTTATCATAACGCGATGCTTTCCCATAACGTGGTGTTCTTCGGGAATGCAACTACCGCGTTTTTTTGGAGAACGGACCGCCTCGCCTTTTTAACAGACTTCTGGGGGCAAGTGCTGTTAGTGGAACAAAAACCAAAGAGGATTCGTGGAGACGCACGCTCGGAATGACACGGAGAGGCTGACAAAGGAACACGCAGATTAAAGAAAAAATGCTGGAGGCCACTCGCTTGAGACGCCAGGACACTTCATGGCTTCCAACCATCATGGCAACGTTGGCCCAACGTTGTCTTATTCACTGGGGTGATTATTTGGAAATCTTTTACTCGGTCTTTGAGGATCACGATAGCTTCCTTTAGATGTTAGACCACTTCTCTTTCAGTAACGTTAAACCAAATAAAGTGTCCTAACTAATCGTATAAAAATAAAGTCACATTCTTAAGAGCCACTGGAAGTCAGCCATTCTCCTTCCATAGGTAACCCCAACGGCTAAGTCACCAACTAACGTATGGACTCATAAAAAATATACGAAAATCCATGGTAATCTAACTTTTGAAATCCGAGCGTGGGTTAATTTACGATTTTGTAACTCTAGGCGCATGTCTGCCTCCCTCAGAGACCACTGCAAAGCCGCAAGATGGGATGGGATTAATTCCAGGAGATGTTGTTTATACGTGCAGTTTGCTACACGCACTCTTAAACAATTCCAGAAGCGTATAAGGGGCTACGGAGTGGAGATAATGGAAAACAGATGCAGAGTTATGGCATACAGTGTCCGGGCGGTGCTGGATTTTTACACTGTGTGTCAAAAGCGAAACATTCCCATTTAAGTGGGGCAGCCATCGCATAACATTCGATGCTGAGGGCTCTTGTCTTCCAGACCGGCTGCTTTAACCACCACACTTCCCTCTCACCCGCCAAACTTTGTACGTATGGTTATGTACGTTGAACTTCTTTCGCAACTTTGCCGATCAGAGGTAGTGGGGGGGGGAGCAAACTTTGAGACTCCCTCCCATCGCTTCAAACGATCAGCATTGTCGCAACTTTGTGCAATTCATGGAACGCTATCAAATCGTCATTCAGGGCCTCCCTCAATGGCCATTGTTAGTTGCTGGCCGCTTGGCATTTTGTGGAAACTGGACGTGACACCTGGTCCAGAATTGGCATTTGTGTTCCAGGTGGCAGGGATTTGTGTAACAAGATTTTTGGTACCGTGTTGATACTTTTGCCACAGTATTCAACTGCACAGTTGTGTATGCATGTTGAACGTCTTTCCCACTGTTGATCGATTGATAGATCTAAGGCCGACTAAGAAATATGTCTGGAATGGCTCTTAGAAAGGAAGTGGAATTACTCGTGTATCAGTAAACTGTGTTGCAACAACAAAAAAGTTGAGTGCGCAAATCAGAGACGGAATTTCAAATATTGACGAGAAAGGGCCTTCAGTTCAAGAGCGATAATAAGCCGAGTGCTTATATCCTATTTACAGGCCTGGGCTACTGGTGGAAATTACACATTCCCATGGCGGGAACAGTCTGCCCGTAAGATAGCCCACTTGTTGTCAAACGATATATTTAAAATGGTTAGGGCTGTAGTTTACTGTACGGTGTGCTTGCAATCCGTTGCTAGTTTGCCACCTGTCGGTGCAATTGTAGTTTGGTGTAAAAATGTTAAGGGGGTTTAACACGCAGTCGGCTTTCGCGACCAGTATCAATCGTAATAAAGGGTTTTGGGTTAAATCGCGTAAGTATAAATGCGTCGCAACCCTCCACCACACGACACGGACAATCAGTGAACAATGTGTCACGTTAACGCCAATTCATTACTTCTTCAGCCCACCGGTGTGTTTGAAGAGTGAATCCACAACATTTACAATTTGAGTAGTACGACGTTTCGCTGGTAATTACATCCAGCATCTTCGGGAGATTTGCCAGAACAGTGAAGCTACGCACGTGCTTCCGGTCTGAAATAGTGCAGGATGACGTCATCATTGTAGAACCCCATCAGGTTTCGAGATCAGAGGCGAAGGGGGGTATTGTAATTATATAATAGACTAGTAAACACATTCCTGCGGAGGGAGCTGGTAGGAACGTTGGGTTGCTCGGTCAATGGCCAGGGTCAACGGCGGCACGTGGTGTATTCCACAAATATGCCCGACTGTGAGGGCAGGCACAAGCCGGCGTGAGTAGGTTAAACGTTGAGTTTTATAAGGGCACCACGGGGTGAGCAGCCCCTCCCCACCTAGCCCCTCCCCTCCCACCCCCCACCCAGCCCCACCCAGCCCCTCCCCTCTCCACCCAGCCCCACCCCACCCACGTGGACAGACATCCACAGACATACACAATTAATCCCCTGCCTCCTGTGAATTAATCCCGGTTGGGCTTCCAGTCCACTACGTTTCCTACCAGTATAACTTCATTCGTATGTGATTCCTCTATAAGGAATTGTAATATGTATTGTGTATTACTTAATAATACGCTTCCAAATTTTGATTTAAAGCTTTCGTGACTGCAGGGATTCATATTCTTGGTTCTTTCGGTAAAGTCACGTCGAAGGGAAGCAATATTTGTATTATTTTATTGTTTCCCTTCTATGTGACTTTACCGAAAGAACCAAGAATATAATACGCTTCCAGGCTGCGCAAAGTCTGGAGCTATTAGAGCGGTTAAAATTATTGATATTTCTCTCAATTTCGATGGATTCTCTAATTATTCTTGGCCAGTAATAATTAGTTTTGCATAACACTTCAACATTATCAAAATCAATTGAGTGTCCTTGTTGGCAAGCATGTTCTGCCACTGCCGACAGTTGTGTTTGAGATAATTTAATGTTCCTTTAGCGTTCTTTTAGTCTTACACTAATGTTATGTACCGTCTGTCCAATATAGAATTTACCGCATAAGCAATTGATCCAATGCACACCTTCTGTTGATAACTTAGGTAATTCATCTTTAGTACAAGACACAAGTTTTTGAATTTTATGTACCGTACAAAATGTTACTTTAAGGTTTTGCTTTTGCAAAACTAGGTGCTAATTCTGGCAGCTGATAAAGGCCGCACTACTGTAGTGATGTCACGAACAGATTATGATAATACAATTAAATATTTACTGGAGGAAGATGCCTGTATTAAAATAAAACGAGATCCAACTAATGCTTTAGTACGCAAGATTACTACAATCATTGCAAATTAATTAACCCCCAGGATTTAGCAATACCAAATTAAGCCACGGGCCTCAAAGCCACCAAGATTGTATGGGCCACCAAAGATTCATGAAATCGATATCCGATTACGACCCGCAGTAGGTAAGAAGTAGCTAATTGGCGTTTTGTTAACGTGACACATTTTTTTACTGATTGGCCGTGTCGGGTGGTGGAGGGTTGCTACGCATTTATAAATAACGCGATCTAACCCAAAAACCCTTTATTGTGAATGTTAAGGGAGATGTGAAAACCGTGAGGAAAGTTGAGGAGAAATGTTAGCATCAGTTGTTAGTTTTGTGTGGGGTTTTTTTTGAGTGCGTTGAGTTATAATCGCAAACGTTGAAAGTTGTTGTTGTTGTTTGTGAGAGGGGAAAATTGGCGCCAAAAGCCGCGCTCGCGCCACTTCCGCAAACAAGATTAACATGCACGACCCACAATGCACCTCTCGCGAAAACTCCCCATCCTTAACAAGTAATAAAAATTACAAGAAAAAAAACACGTATCTATTCATACGCTTTGCGATGTCAAAATAACAAACGCTATTTGAAGTCATAAAGTTTGTACTTACAATGCATCTATGAGGAAATACGTCTCTCAAAAATGTAAACAAATAATCCGTCCCATGATGTAGCAGACCACTCTGGAATGTGATATATTTCATTTTTCATTAAATAAATCATAAGTTGACAGAGCTGCTGAGTCTGGTGGTTTAATACTACTCATAACTTTCGTGACTATAGGAATTCATAATCTTTGGTTCTTTTGCTAATGTCATGCAGATAGAAACATAATAACACAAATCAAGTGAATAAAAATAGAAATCATAAAAATTTTGATTTAAAGCTTTCGTGACTGCAGTAATTCATATTCTTAGTTTTTTCGGTAAAGTCACGTTGAAGAGAAACAACAAAATAACAAAATATATATAAAACAATAAAAAATTCTCACGACGTTTCGACCATAAATCAAACGGTCATCATCAGGTGTGTCGACACACACCTGATATATTTTGTTATTTTGTTGTTTCTCTTCAACGTGACTTTACCGAAAAAACTAAGAATATCATAAAAATTGTTCGTTTTTATTATTTCCATTCACTTTATTTGTACGTTATCATTATTTTGTTTTATCTACGTGAATTTAACGAAAGCACCAAAGAATGGCAACAAAACAGCTGTGTTAAGATGTTAAAAGACCAAACTGAAAACTTTCACAAGGACTCATGTCTGCATTAACCCAGCCTTGTCTGAAACGGTGCGAGACCAAAAGGCCTCCTCTGGTCTAAGGGGCCGTCCATAAATGACGTCACGCACCTAAGGGGGGGGGGGGGGTCAGACATTTGTGACGATGGGGGGGGGGGGGTCTGCGAAATGTGACGTCACATCAAAATGCGCAACTTTAAATAAATAAAGACAACACGTTCTACTTAATTAAATATATTTTTAAATAAATGTTTGCTCCTACAACATCAGAGTGCGGCGCCACATTTAATACGCACTACGATGACAGTAGTTTAACGCCATTTGAAGCATGTTTTATTTGGGGGTAGGGGGGGCAGAGCTTTGTGACGTCATATTTGAGGGGGGGGTCTGACTTTTTGTGACGCCGTGTGACGACGGGGGAGGGGGGGGGGTCAAAAATCGCGTGACGTCATTTATGGACGGCCCCTAACACCGTTTGAGGCTATGCTCGAAAGAACGGTGTCTCTGGTGTGGACCAATCAGTTTCAAACACAATGCATCATATATTATCAGTGATTTTTGTTTGCATACTGACCACAAGCATTGTGGTTAACGCAGACATGATTCCTTGTGAAAGTTTTCAGTTTGGTGTTTTAACATCTTAACACAGCTGTTTTTTTGCCAGAAAAATAGAGAAAATCTATTCTCATATTTTGGTACTGGCAAAGGAGGTCACATGAAATAGTAGTTTTTTCTTTTTGCAATGAAAGTGCTGTACGTTTGGTTTCATAATGTAATTCAACACTGCCGTCTACTGGCGAAATATATTAACCCATTACAAATTACAAAAAAAACTCAACACATTTGCCAATAAGACCACCTTCAATTAAACAAATGTGTTCACAGTGTACACAATAAGCGACGTTTCGGGCCTATCGCCCGATGGATGAACTTCGCCCCTGCCACGTGAATGTGGAATGTCCACCACTGGCTCGGAGTTCAAATCTCGACGTGAGGTTCACACTCAATGTTAAACTCAGTGTTGTGGGTGGGGAGCGATGGCGTTAGCGAGTGACATCTGAGCTGATCGTGGGCCACTCAAACTTCGCCTTCAACCACCACCGGACGAGCGTGGTGAAGTATGGTTAAACACCCCCACCCCCCGTGTCCGACAGAGCGTGGGGAGGCCTTCATCGAGCAGTGGATGACCAAAGGGCCGGTTAGTGTTTATTCATGTAATTTTTTTTTATATTTGTTTGTGTATTTAGCCGAGTAGGTGGAGCGGTGGCGCAATGGTTAGCGCACTTCGGCTATCACCAGGGGGGTCGGTGAACCAAAATTAACAACAATAGACATTTTTGTTTTCGAATTCGGTGAAAACTCATCGGTAGTTCAAGAGCCGCAATGCAACGTGAATACGAGACGCAGGTTCACTTTATAAATGACGGTCACCAAGCACCCATTAAAGAGCCCGTCGCATGCTGCTCCAGAGCCACAGGTTACCGACTCCTGCCCATGGTAAACTGGACTTCCATGGTAAACTGGACTCTCATGGTAAACTGGACTTCCATGGTAAACTGGACTTCCATGGTAAACTGGACTTCCATGGTAAACTGGACTCCCATAGTAAACTGGACTGTTATCGTAAACTGGACTCCCATGGTAAACTGGACTTCCATGGTAAACTGGACTTTCATTGTAATTTGGACTCTCATTGTAAACTGGACTCTCACGGTAAACTGGACTTCCATGGTAAACTGGACTTCCATGGTAAACTGGACTTTCATTTTAAATTGGACTCTCATTGTAAACTTGACTTCCATGATAAACTGGACTTCCATGGTAAACTGGACTCCCATGGTGAACTGGACTTCCATGGTAAACTGATCATGGGTCGGCAACCAAAATAACAACAAGAGACATGTTTTTTTTCGAATTCGGTATAAAGAAAACCCCCAACTCAACATTCCAAGAGGCGCCCTGCAGCCGTCCAAGAGCCGCAGGTCGCCGACCTCTGCGCGATACGGCACCCGACAACCCGACGAGTTGGAGTCCCGACAAATAGGGCTTAGACAGGTCGATGGCGAGAGATAGCCGAACTCGTCCTGAAGGAGCAACTCTCTGCTTTCACCACCAACCTGCACACTCACAAGCGTGGTGAAGTGCGGTCAAACAACTCCCACGACCGACACGGCCGGCGTAGGTGGCGGATGGGGGCGGGAGGAGTTCTTCATCCAGCAGTCGATTGGGCAGCAGGGGGCTGTAAAATGGCCCATCTGTAAATGAGAATGCACGTGGGGTTCACCTTCTCGTCGGCAGATGGCAGCTGGTGTGCGTTGTGTGTATGTGTGTGGGTATGAGTGCGTGTCCACGCGTGGGGAGCGGTGATTCCCGCTCACGGCCAACACCCAGTGACGATTATCTGAACCGGTCCTGGGCCTCCCCTGGGTCGACTCAGCCGCAGATGGGTACCTGATGCAGTGTGTAAAACATCGACAAAGGCGGCCGGATGTGGTGCTGGCTACCCACCCCCTCTTGTGCTCTGCCGCCCTTCATAGGTGTTCGCGAACAGCACTTTCCCCGGGGGATCTTTGCGTCTTTGAGGCTATGATGATTCATGGTTGCTGGCTAAGAGAGCTAAGGAGGAAATGCGGCCGAGACGATGTCAGCTCCCCCCTCCCCCGCGTGCAGATGGGATGGGAGGCGAACCGTGGTCTAGGAGCGTGAGGGATCGTTGTTGCATCGTGAAGTGATGGCGATGGCATTGGGGAGGCCTTCATCCAGCAGTGGATAGGACGTAGTTGGTTATCGTTTCTTAAGGATATCGAAGGCTGAATGAATCGCCTCCATATAAACTAAACACATGTTTAGTTTTATTTTACAAGTTAGTGGCCCACTGAGCTGTGTAGCTCTTTGTCAGAAGCGAACTGGCCGCAAATGACGGCTCAACGAAGTGGCTTATCGTGTGGAAATGCATAGCAGCCAAATCCTCTAAACGCGTGCTGTTCATTCCAAATGTGGAGGGGAAAACCGGAGAAAAATCCACGCGACCACGGGGAGATTGCCGCCATTTTGCTTGGGCCTCTCAAAATTATTACTCCGGTTATGGTGGGGGGAAAAAAAAAACACGAATCAATATTTTCCCACTGACAACTTTGATTTTATGGGCTCTGTCGGGTGGTGGAGAGTTATAGGTACGGCGGTCT
The DNA here is from genome assembly GCF_048934315.1 of Petromyzon marinus. Lineage (NCBI taxonomy): Eukaryota > Metazoa > Chordata > Hyperoartia > Petromyzontiformes > Petromyzontidae > Petromyzon > Petromyzon marinus. Next base: position 13,923,399 of record NC_133679.1, on the reverse strand, counting down.
AACCCAAACGATACTAATTATGAATCATAGTGTTGGTCGTGAACGCATGTAAGGATAAAATCACTCATAAAATTTACCCAGCCACATGACAGCCTTATTCCTGATTTAAACAACTTTACATATAAGCGCACCTTATATAAACACCGAACACAGAATAATTATTATGGCGGTCCTTGTGGAGAATATAAGTAACGCATTAAATAGCCACCTGCACCACTACCACCAGACCCTATATCATTGCCAGGGTTAGGGGATAAGTGCTGCATTAGCAATTAAATTAGGAGTTCCACTGGATCCCACACAGAGGCTGCAAATTAGAATCATTCCGATTGAGAGTGGCGGGGCGGCGGGGTGCGGGAGAGGAGGAGGAGGGGGCACAATTGAATTCCCCCATCAATGTCGGCGAGCATCTCTCGTCTCGGATCGTCTCAGCATCGCAGCCAGGTCACGGACATCAAGCAGCAGTGCGTTCATTAAGTGGCCCCCCGCGTCACCGACATTGATTGATTCCGTGGCAGTAATCGAATCAAACTCCACTGTAAACCCCATGACCCCCCCGCCCTCCACATTACCGCCACCCCCACACGCAAAGACAAAGGTCCCCCCGTATAGCCTTCAACAGACCGCTGGGGCAAGTGCTGTTTAGTGAGAAAGCACGGCACACGAGGAATTGGGTCGGTGGTCGGCACCATGCCCCGGCCCTCTTTGTCTCCCTATTAGCGGCGACCTTTACACACCGCAACCGTGTGCCTATTTGAGTCTGAGTCGACCTCGGGTAGGGCCAAGGACCGCTTTAAATGTTCACCACTGTTACTGGCGGGAAGTTGGCGGGAAGCCAACTCGGGTCGCTGGGTTCGTGACTCGGCACGCTAACCACTGCGCCCACCGCTCCTCACCACAGCCCACCGACCCGATACACACGCCCAAACCACCTCTCCCGCCCCGCACCCAAACACATCACGAGAAAATATCAACGGCAACTCTCCCCCCCCCCCCGCACAAACGAGTCCAATAATAGCATGGATGCGTTCAGCAACGCGGAAGGGGACGTTTCGCTGGTAGACGCAGCCGGCATGGTCGGGCTGTGGCCAGATCCTCCAGAGGCGTGCGAGGAAAAGGTCGCCGCTGTTCCGCGAAGGAGGCTCGTGTGAGCGAGAGAAGTCATCCGCCAAGTGCTCCGGTTCTGCTTTGTGGAGGGGTTTTTTGTCGTTGTTGCTGTGACTGTCTGAACACGCGTTCGCCTCAAGCACGGACGCATCACCTCCTCCTCCGTCACCACCTCCTCCGTCACCTCGTCGTCTGGGGCTTTCGATTTGTTTTTCCCTCAACTCCTGATGACAACCATGAAAAAATGTTTTTTTTTCTGGGTTAGATCGCGTTAATGTATACATGTGTCGTTAAGCCCGCCACCACCCGACACAGCCAATTTAGTAAAGTTTGTCACGTGAACAGAACGTGCCAATTCGTTGGCTGTAGCGGGTGGTGGCGGGTTTAACGACACATTTATATATTTACTCGATCTAACCCAACAGAAACTGTATTATGGCCATTGGTCGCGAAAGCCTACGCGCTAAACTGCCCTGATAATAAGTTCGAGCAAAACTAATTGTGTGTGTGTGTATGCTGCACTTCTTTCGCACCGTACGTAGCTAACCGCGCTAATAAGAGGTGTTTCTGCTTGTGGAAATATTCATCTGCCACCGGTGCTGTTACCACTGATGATGCTGCTGCTACTGATCAAGCTTCTGCCACTGATGATGCTGCTGATCATGTTATTGCCACTGATGATGACGACGATGCTGCCACTGATTACGATCGCAATGACTGAAAAATAAATTCGCTTTGATGACGATGATGATGATGGTTATATCCTACTCGGCGGCTGCTTGAAATGTATTCAAGCGCAGTACAAACACAATGTGATTCAGTGAGCATATCCACACATAATCCCAACTTGCTTCTCGCTGTCATTGAGACCAATGTCAACCCCAGGCTGCGCCCGAGTAGGTTTAATGTTGCGCAGGGCAGTGCCGTATCATCATCAGGGTCATAAACGTGGGTCGGATGTCCTTGACTCGGGGCACAAACCATTAGCTCAAGAAACCTTATTCCTCGCCGCTGCGTTATCTAAAGGGGGCGGGGAGCGGTGGTGCAGTTGTTATTATTGTCATTACAATAATGATGATGATGATTTACATTTGTAAAGTGCCGCATTTCATCCGTAGATCCTAACGCGCCACCACCGCGTATGGAAAGCGGGAAATTAAACAGAACCTGCACAGGGCAACCGGTCAGAACTAGGTGGGGGGGGGGGGGGGGGTTAAAGGTCAGTTTACAGAGGTGAGTTTGCAAGACGAGACTTAAACATGGCTAACGACTCTGGTTGCATTCTAAGAAAAAGGCGAAGCGTTCCTAAGCTTTGGGATCTGCACAGTGGCAACAGACCGATGATCATCCCTGCAGGAAATGAGCCTTGACATCGAAGCACTTAACAGAAGACGAGGCGAAGATCTCATGGATCTCGTGGGTGTAGAAGGATGGATCAGTTCCCGTAAACATCGCGCCCAGACACGAATTCGGCGACCCGAGTTCAATTCCCGCGGCCATGCCTACTGCGGCGTCAGTATCAGGGATGTTATTTTTTTAATCTTAGTCCTAGTGTGTGTCTCTCTCTCTTGTCGTCCCTGACTACCAAGTCCCAACAAGAACAACAACACGTGGAGGAGGAGGAGGATGAAGAAGAAGGTGTCGTGGATATTTCCCCCAGCAATGGAACGGCGTAGCCGAGTTCGATTCCCTTGCCACAGCTGACATCAGTGGCGAGCGGAACGTGAACCGGTACCGACCACATCCAAGACTTCACCCAGAGCCGGACCAACTCTGCAACAACGGGGAACGTCCAGAATCATCACCTCATTCGAGACCCAATCATCGTCCCACCTCCTACCCGGCCTTGACATTCATCGAAGAAACCGGCGGTGTGACCATCAACCGCATAAGAACATCAAAATCAGGTATGGTGCTGGCAACACATCTGCTTTATGGAAGGAAATGTTAAATTAAAGACAGGAGCCGCAGCGGTGCGATGGTGACCATTCAACCCCAAACTATGGACCATATCGTAAATCCATGGAGACACACACACAGATACTCAGAGAGATGCATAGAGACCCATCGAGATACACAGAGACCCATCGAGATACACAGAGATCCACTGAAGCCACACCAGTGCGATTGTGGCCATGCAAGCAAAACTATGTTTTAGGTTTTTTAGTTTAGTTTATTTATTTTGGTATAGCCCTGTGAGGCATTCGGCTCTTGAATCGGGTGCAACCACAACAAACAAAAACAAAAACTGCACAGTGAACCCACTGTAGTCTGCGTTCCTTCAACAGAGGTGGAACAGCAAATCGACGCGAACTCTCCCTTTGCTCGACATTGGCATCGAGCTTCCGATAACATTGCTGCCATGCGCGAGAACATATCCACTGCTGGATGGATGATCGGTGGTGGTTGGTGAGGGGTCGGTGGTGATGCCCCACCAGGACCGGCCCAGATATCACTCGGCCACTGATGTTAGGCGTGGCGCGGCGGTAACTGCATCAGTGTCGCTTAAACCCGTATCGTAGATAGGCGAGCGCATGCATCCAGGAGAGTGGCATAACCGGAATGTTGAGACGCCAAAGCTGTACCCGTTAATAGCAGCCCCCGAGCAGAGAGCTACCTCTGTGTGGGTTCATCCCACCGGATTCACACCACATGGGACGGAGACGTGGGCTGGGAGATGTTAGCTACCCCGCCTGGTATACAGGAGGTCGTGGGTTCAATCCTGACCCTGATGCCTGCTGTATATGTGGAGTTTGTGTGTGTGTCTCTCTCTCATCATCATCACGGTGGCTAGGAGATGTTAGTTACCTCGCCTGGTATACAGGAGGTCGTGGGTTCGATTCCGACCCTTCACGCCTGCTGTATATTTGGAGTTTGCGTGTGTCTCTCTCTCTCATCATCATCACGGTGGCTAAGAGATGTTAGCTACCTCGCCTGGTATACAGGAGGTCGTGGGTTCGATTCCGACCCTTGACGCCTGCTGTGTATGTGGAGTTTGTGTGTCTCTCTCATCATCATCATTGTGGCTAGGAGATGTTAGCTACCTAGCCTGGTATACAGGAGGTCGTGGGTTCGATTACGACCCTTGACGCCTGCTGTATATGTGGAGTTTGTGTGTCTCTCTCATCATCATGACGGTGGCTAGGAGATTTTAACTACCTCGCCTGGTATACAGGAGGTCGTGGGTTCAATCCTGACCCTGATGCCTGTATATGTGGAGTTTGTGTGTCTCTATCATCATCATCATCACGGTGGCTAGGAGATGTTAGCTACCTCGCCTGTATATGTGGAGTTGTGTCTCTCTCTCTCCCCGCGGTCGCGTGCATTTTCCCCCGGGTCCTCCGGTTGTTCTCTTCACATTTAGACTCAACATCACCGCGCGTTTAGAGCATTTGGCTGCTATAAAATTCCACGTGAGAAGCCAACTTTGTTGAGCAATCATTTGTAGCCAGGTCGCTTCTGAAAAAGAGCTATTGTAGCTCAATGGGCCTCATCTGGTAAATAAATAAAAATAGTTTAGTTTTGTTTTAGTTCTTTGATGTGGTGATGCTGCTGATGCTGCTGCGTTGGCACAATTACCACACAATTATTCAACACGTTTAATAGGCGACGTTTCAGGTAATGAGCCTTATTCGCCGCACATATAGGGCCATAGAGGTACACTCTCTCATCTTTCGCGCCTCTGCCGTGAAGAAGGCCCATTGCTCGGATCGTCATCTATTTTTTTTCATTTAAGAGACAATTGTGCTGACTGTGGTGGGGTGTTTGAACAAGAAACAAGGATTGCTGGCGTGCTCGCTCGAGCCAGCGGTTCGCTGCCGAGAAGCGAGAAGCAGAGGAAGACGGGGAAGAGAAAGGGGAGAGAGGGGAGGGAGAGGGGGGAGGGAGAGGGGGGAGGGAGATGGAGGGAGAGGGGAGAGGGAGATGGAGGGAGAGGGGGGAGGGGGAGGGAGAGAGGGGAGGGAGATGGGGGGAGGGAGGGAGGGAGAGGGGGGAGGGAGAGGGGGGAGGGAGAGGGGGGAGGGACAGGGGGATGGAGAGGGGGCAGGGAGAGGGGGGAGGGACAGGGGGAGGGAGAGGGGGGAGGGAGAGAGGGGATGGAGAGAGGGGATGGAGAGAGGGGAGGGAGAGAGGGGAGGGAGAGGGGGGATGGAGAGAGGGGAGGGAGAGGGGGGATGGAGAGGGGGAGGGAGAGGGGGGAGGGACAGGGGGGAGGGAGAGGGGGGGATGCGTGCCTGTGCGTGTGGGAGCCTGCTGCAGCCATCCCACGCGCTGCTACAAACACTCCAACATAATTCTTCAGCCATAGCGATGTTGAACTTTTTTTTCCCCAACTAATAAAATCACACTTGTCAACAATACTGCCTTAGTTTAACACTAAGGCTTAATAAAACCGCCTGAAAATGCAAACGACGTTTCGGACAATGGCCCTGATTCATAACAGATAGCGATAGCATGTCGTGGTGATGTGCAATTAAAGAGGGCGATTGCCCAAAACGTCGCCCAATATATATTTATTTTAAGTTCACAGTGTTGTTGGCGAGTGTGGTTGAGTTTCTGTTGTTGATGTAATTTGTGCTTGTGCACCGTTGCCAAAGCAAAAGCAGCAGAAGCAGCAGAATCAGAGAATGTTTCTTAAAAAAAAAATATGAACAGGTTTCACGGCCCCTGCTCACATCCATCAGTGGCGAGTGATTTCTAAACCGGTCCTGGGCTCCACGGACTCTTAACCCATCGTCCACACCCGACTTGCGTGGTGAAGCAAGGCCTTCCAGCAGGTTCGCTGGTGGTGGCGGTGGTGGTGGCGGTGGTGGCGGCGGTGGTGGCGGTGGTGGTGGTGGCGGTGGCAGTGGTGGTGGTGGTGGCGGTGGTGGCGGCGGTGGCGGTGGTGGTGGTGGCGGTGGTGGTGGCGGCGGTGGTGGCGGTGGTGGTGGTGGTGGCGGTGGTGGTGGCGGTGGCAGTGGTGGTGGTGGCGGTGGTGGTGGTGGCGGTGGTGGTGGCGGCGGTGGCGGTGGTGGCGGTGGTGGCGGTGGCAGTGGTGGTGGTGGCGGTGGTGGCGGTGATGGTGGTGGCGGTGGTGGCGGTGGTGGTGGTGGTGGCGGTGGTGGCGGTGGTGGTGGTGGCGGCGGTGGTGGCGGTGGCGGTGGTGGCGGTGGTGGCGGTGGCAGTGGTGGTGGTGGCGGTGGTGGCGGTGGTGGTGATGGTGGTGGCGGTGGTGGCGGCGGTGGCGGCGGTGGCGGTGGTGGCGGTGGTGGTGGTGGCGGCGGTGGGTGGCGGTGGTGGCGGCGGTGGCGGTGTTGGTGGTGCTGGTGGTGCTGGTGGTGGTGGTGCTGGTGGCTACGCTGCTGCACGTGGCGGCCTGTCACCCAGCACTATGGAAGCAGCAGCGAGGGTTGGTGGATCTCCGCACACCTCTCGTGAACAAACCCTTGACGTGGGTGGGCGTCAAGCAGGTTCCTGTACTCTGGCTCGCCAGAAGAAGGCGGTCCAGCAGAAATGTGTGGACTAATCTCCATCCTTGCCTTCTCTGTGCGATCGAGCGTTGCCCCCTCGCACGCGTGAGTTTTTCTCCGGTTTCCTCCTGTGTGGATAAACACTAAATGATTGGCTGGGGGGAAAAAAACATCGTGATATGTAGTGGACCGCAGAGCTTGGTCAATCTTTGGTAGTGACGGGTCACGTCACGTGGTAACTGCTGCTACTGCTGCCTTCCTGCTCCTCGTCTGTGGTTCCTCCTCCTGACGCCTCTGAGTCGTCACCTCTCTCTCTCTGTACGAGAGAGGGCGAACATTGTGTGCCTTACAAGAAGGAAATTATAATTATAACATCGGTGGCGAGTGATATGTGAGCTGGTCGAGCCACCCCCCAACCTTCACCGTCCCGCACTGACCGACGTGAAGTATGGCAAAGAAATCTCCCCCCCCCAACCCCTCGCCCACACCCCCTCCCCCCATGTCTGACAAGGCGTAGTTGTGGCCTTCATTCTGCAGTGGATCGACAGAGGGCAATACATGCCTGTTCAATGTTCCCTGCGGGGATCAAGAGCGGCACCCCTTTCCTCCCGAATGGATTATGGCGTTGCGTTGAAAAATCAGTGTTGAGTCTCCTTCCTTTAAAACGCCTCGCCTGCACGTCATATGTGCTGTCGGCTGATTTCCGTGAAAGGGCATTTCTCAACTTCTTCACGAGTCAAATGTTGCCGCTGGTGCTATCGGAAGGGTCGTATCTCGCCAGAGATATCTCAAGCACCAACCTAAAAATACCACCCAGCACGATCGGATCGTCACGGGGCAGTCTGCGGTCGTTGACGCTCCTGGTTGGTCGCCCTGGCTGTCCCGGCGAGAGAGGACTAGTGTGGGACCTTCCGTCTCGGTCACACAGCCGCGCGCGTTCTCGGGATCGTGGGGGACTGTTGGCATGAGCGAGTGGCGTCCGTGTAAGGCCGGCACGGCACGGCTCGTGCGTGACGGACGTGGTGTGGCCAGGAACACGCGTGGCCACCTGTACATCCCACTGGGGAATTTTTGCGCACAGCGTTGCTAGGCGGTGCCTTTTTTTCTGGTTTTTTTTTGTTCCCGGATGTTTCTGTTGCTCGTCGTCACTTTAAGATGCTTCTTTGTTCGTGTTTTTGTTTGTTGCGCTTGCGCGCGAGTCTAGGGCCGCATCGCTCACAGGGCTACACCTAATAAGTGAAACTGAAAAACTGAAACTAGGTGGCGGTGTTCACACATCGCACCGGGTACTCCATTTTGAGGCAGAGTTGACCTAGGGGAGAGATTGCAGGGCTGGGCACCTCTATCAGCTCCTGAAGAAGGTACCAGCACACGGCGCGAACCGTCGGACATCGTGAACAACACGCCGCCCAGGCCGGCAAAACACAACGGACAGTCGTGCCGCGAGAAAATAAAACCCACAGCCCAACGCAAGTCGTAGTATTGTTGTAGCGGTGGCGACTACGCTGCTACACGTGGCTGCCTGCACTGTAGAGGCAGCAGCGGGGGTTGGTGGATCACCACACAGATGGGGTGAACCTCCCTTCCCCGTGGGCGCCGAGGAGGACGAGCCATACCCTGGATCGCCAGCAGACGACGGTACAGCAAGTGGACTCATCGCCATCTGTTTCTTTATCATCGTCGTTTGTTTAAGTAAGTAATACATAATCGCCATCATTGACTTGGAACAGGGATAGAGCGTTGCCCCCTCGCGTGAGGCGTGGGGTTTCCTCCGGGTGCTCCGGTTTCCTCCTCCTCCCACATGAATAATAAACAAACACGACTCATCATCGTTAAATGGCTGAAAACATCTAAACATAAAAACCTCAAGTTCGTATCATCATCAGCAGCAGGACCCTCCTGAAAAAAGAGCCACAGGATTCAGAGTGTCTCTCCTGCATAAGGCAATGATGATGACGATGACTGCGAATTCATGGTCGTGTGCAGCAGCAGCAGCAGGGATCGTGAGAGGCTGCGGTGGTGGATTGAGGGAGGAGCCTTCATACAGCGGTGGCTAGGAGATGTTAACTACCTCGCCTGGTATACAGGAGGTCAGGAGGTCGTGGGTTTGATCCCGACCCTGATGAAGCCTGCTGCTGTATACTTTGAGTTTGCGTGTCTCTCGCTATCTCTCCCCGTAGTCGCTTGGTTCCCATCCCTCCACGTGCGTCTAAACTACGTGGCTGCTGCTATCAATGTCCACGCGACGATAAGCCAACTTCGTTGAGCCATCATTTGTGGGCCATGTCGCTTGCGAAAAAAATATATAGACCCACACAGTCCACAGCTCAGTGGGACCTTACCTGGTAAAAACAAATATTTTAGTTTTGATCGAGCAGTGGATTGAACACAGCTGCTGCTGCTGCTGCTACTGAGTGGACGGCAGTGGCGTCGTGGATGAGGCGCCCCGTGTGCCCTCCCCCGCGAAGAACGCGAATTGAGGAGGAGGAGGAGGAGAAGGCAGCGGGGACCTCTCCAACCCCGACTCGAGCCTGAGAGGACGAGGGTGGGTGGGGGTGAGGTGGGTGGGGGTGGGGGGTGTTGACGTCACGACGAGAGTCCTTATCTCATCCCTTGCTCTCTCTACCACCCACCCCCTCCTCCACCACCAACCACGCGTCCACACCCCGCCACTTGTACAAGTGATCGTAATTGCCGATCGCAGGCACACACGGGCACACACAGACACACAGACACACGTAGATAGACACCGCGGGTGGTCGCACGAGCGGATACACAGACAGACAGACGGCCAGCGTGCGGCTGCACAGTGTCCGTGTTCTGCAACGCTCCGTTTCGTCTTTCCGCTGTCACTGCCAACGTGGAGACATCGTCTGCCTCATCAGCATCACCACCACCACCACTCCCCCCCGCACACCGTATGGACAGACTCGCGGTGCGGCGCTACAGGCGCGCCTGGCAGAGGAAGGAAGCGACGGCCCGATATGAGAACGGGATACGGTGTTAGTGCGTGAAAGTATATCAGCAGCAGCAGCATCAAGAGTACAGACTGGAGAGAGAGAGCGACAAGGTACACGTGGAACGGCGCAGGTACAAAGGTGAGTGGAGTGTCTCAGGCGCGTGACACCGCGAGACGCACGCGCGCGGAGTGCATCTGGGTTGGTGGTGGTGGTGCAGGTGGTGGGGTGTGGGGGGAATCGACGCAGCCCGCGGGCCAAACACGCGCCGCTACTGCGGTTCGTACCCCTGCCGTGGCCACGGGAAAAGTTGAACAGCCAACTGCTTGTTAAAGGCACGTAAAGTGCCGCGCGGTTACCCCTTCATACCCCAGCCCCTTCATACCCCATCCCCTTCATACCCCAGCCCCTTCATACCCCAGCCCCTTCATCCCCAGCCCCTTCACCCCCTTCACCCCCAGCCCCTTCACCCCCAGCCCCTTCACCCCCTTCACCCCCAGCCCCTTCACCCCCAGCCCCTTCATCCCCTTCATACCCCAGCCCCTTCACCCCCAGCCCCTTCACCCCCAGCCCCTTCATCCCCTTCACCCCCAGCCCCTTCACCCCCAGCCCCTTCATCCCCTTCACCCCCAGCCCCTTCACCCCCAGCCCCTTCACCCCCCCAGCCCCTTCACCCCCCAGCCCCTTCATCCCCTTCACCCCCAGCCCCTTCATCCCACGGCTCCTCGCCAGCAACTGCGGTCCACTCGGACCCCCCCCCGTGTCCTCCCTCCTGGTCACCTTACTACGCTTCCTGGGCATCGCGACCACCCACCATCATCAGCACCACCACCACCCACCATCATCACAACCAACATCACCACCACTATCAACCTCAACATCACCAGCATCACCAACACCACCAGCATCACCACCATCACTCACCATCACAACCAACATCACCACCATCAACTTCAACATCATCACCACCATCAACTTCAACATCATCATCACCACCCACCATGGCCGGCGGCTTGCTAGGATGCTCTGCGCCTTCGTCTATAAGCAATGTTGTGTGTTGATGTGTGTGTGTGTGGATGTGTGTGTGTGTGGATGTGTGTGTGGATGTGTGTGTGTGTGGATGTGTGGATGTGTGTTTGTGGATGTGTGTGTGTGGATGTGTGGGTGTGTGTGGATGTGTGTGTTTGTGGATGTGTGTGTGTGGATGTGTGTGTGCGGGTGAGTAAGTGGGCGATTGAGCGGGCGTGAGCGAGTTGGGTGAGTCTTGTCGTGCTCCTCGCCAACAGCACTTGCCCCAACAGTCTGTCGAGGCTATACGGGGGATCTTTGTCCTTGTCGTTGTGACTTGCAGTCTTGGTGGTGGTTGATGTGTTGGTGAGTTAGTGGCTGAGTAAGGTCAATGAGTGGGTGTGAGTGGGTGAGCGGTGGTGGAGCGGTTAGCGCTACGCTGCGTTATGAACCCGGCGACCCGGGTTCAATTCACCGCTCACGGCCGACACCGCTTACGATTATTTGGACCGGTCCTGGGCCTCCCCTGGTTCGACTCTGCATCGAATGGGTACCTGGTGCGGTGTGTAAACATCACCGCTAGGGAAACAAAGGCGGTCGGGCGTGGTCCGGGCCACCCACCCGTTCGTGTGCCGTTCCGGCCTGCGTAGCTCGTGAACAGCACTTGCCCCATCAGTCTGGTAAGGCTATACGGGGGATCTTTGTCTTTGTTGTTTTTGTGAGTGGATGAGTAGGTGAGTTAGTGTCCATGTTACTTGCATTGTGGTGGTGGTGGTGGTTGATCACAGTGTGGTGGTGGTTGATCACAGGGTGGTGGTGGTGGTGGATGATCACAGGGTGGTGAATGAGACGACACAGTCAGTGTCAGCCAGACACAGTCTTCAACACAGAGCCAACGAGCGAAGTTCGACGTTTCACACACAACAACAACAAAACCACCAGCACAGCAGTTGCCAAAACTTCAACGCGCTGCTCCTTTCTGACAGTGCCGAGTCTGTGGCCGGCCCCACATCTGTTGTTGTTGTTGTTTTATTTGGCTACGTACCTTACCCACCCGCGGGTTAAACAAAAAAAAACGCACACGCTCACCACGACCGCCAGCACCACGGCCGCGAAGCATTGTTGAGTCTGATAAAAAAAAAATTGACACATGACGAAAGCCCCTTCTCCACTCAGGGGGTCAAAGGTCGCTTCGGGCGACGTCTCAGCCGTAGAGGAATCGGTAGCGGCCAAAACATCCCACGAACATTCACCAGATTTTTTTCTGCCCGAACGTTTTTTTTTGTGTGTGTGTGTTTGTTTGTTTGTTGTTCAAACGATTAAAACTCATTCAAACATTTAAACCCGGGTAATCCGCCGAGATGGGACGTCGCACATTTGCAAGAGTGACCCGGGGCGTTTGTTCGGTTGGCGGCGTACGCAGCAAACCACGCCGACGACAACCACGCACGTCTTGAACCTGGAGCTTTGTACGGCGCAGTGCTCTGCATTCGTACATTGGACGCCTACATCCACGGGTGAGCGACCGCCCGATTGAGCAAAGCGGTGGAAGAGTTTACAGATGAAGTAAGTAGAAGGGTTTGCAGGCTGATGAAGTGTTATCATCATCATGGTCGTCAATTAGCATCATCAGCTGTTGACCGGCTGAATGAAGCCATGATGTACCCACTACTGGATGAAGCCCATCCCCCCCCCTCCCATGCTGTCTCTTAGCAAGTCAGGGCGTTATGGGCACCCTCCCGACGCCGACGGGAAATGGAGTCTCGTGATGTCTGCTGCGGTGATCCACCAACCCTTGCCGCTGACTCCTCTGCGGTGCTGGATTCCAGGCAGCTGCGTGCAGCAGCAGCGTCGCCGCCACAGCCGCCGTGCTATGCGTCGCTGTGTTGTACCATTGGCAAATAACAGCATGCACAAGCAGAATAACAACAATCATAATTTACATTGTCAAGTGCCGCATTTCATCCGTAGATCCCACTGCTTCGCCAGCGTGTAGGGAAAGCAGGACATGAACAGAACCTGCAGGGTAAACGGCCACAGCTACAGGGTAAAGGCCAGTCTAAGACAGCGTTACAAAGTGTGGGAGCTGCCCAGTGGCAAAAGCCCGATGATCGCCCCAGGAAACGAGCCTTGACCTCCGAACGCTAACGAGGTCTCGCGGACATCGTTGCTGTAGCGAGACGGATCATTTCCTGTACATATTTGCGGGGCTAACCCACCGGGTGCCTTGTAGGTCAGCAGCAGGGCCTTGTGTCACACATCGTCGGAAATAATTCAGAGCCGAGGTTACCTCCTTGCGATGCCCAGCGCGTGGAGCCGATTCCATCGCTCCATCTCTTGAGGAGGCCGTGTCTCCCGTGGCGTGTTCTCTCCCTCCTTTGGCTGCCATTCTTCCACTGGGCGCGTCCCTCGACCGCCATCCCTTGCCGCCGCGGTGCGTCCAGCGTGAGTCTGCATCCTCTCCGTGACAGTCACATTGGTGCCTCCGATCGATGGCGTTAGCTGCCCGTCGTATCGTCGGGTGCTCGGCACCACACCTGGGCCGACGTTCTGATGTTTGCACAAAGACAAAGATCCCCCGTATAGCCTTCAACAGACTGTTGAGGCAAGTGCTGTTAGGGAGCACCTATGAAGGCCGGTACGGCACACCAGGGGGTGGGTGGCCCCACCGCCTTTGTCTCCCAGTGAAGATGTTTTTACACACCGCACCAGGATCTCATTTGAGGCTGAGTCGACCTAGAGGAGGCCCCAGGACCAGTTCAGAAAATCGTCACTGGTGTTGGCCATAAGCGAGAATCGAACTCTGGTCCACGTATTGGTAGCACAGCGTGCTAACCGCTACACTACCGCTCCCCATATAGATGATTGCACGTACACACAGACACGACTTTGTGCTCATGTACGGCCAAGTCGAGCTAGGAGAGGCCCCAGGACCGGTTTGGTTACCACTGACGTCGTCCAGGGCCGGGGAATCGCACCCAGGTGGGCCACCGCTTCCCGCAATATAAATGCGGCGTGTTTATACACTCGCGTTCGAATGCCAAACCCGTGGCGTGTGCGCGTTACGATTTAGATGAGGCATGTCAACACAAGGTGAGGGCTTCTGTCGGCATCCTTTACCCGGCTGCAGACAGATCTCGGTGTTTTCAACGCGAAACGCTTTCAAAACAGAGAGACGAGGGCCAATGGTGCCCGTGGCTACCCTAGCCAGGAACGCAACTCGAATTTCGTCGTTTTTTTGACCGAGCCTGGCCAAGTTCAAATGTCTTACTTTGCTCCATCATCAACACCACGGGTCAGAAGGAGCCCTTACTTGACCCGTGTGCAATATTTACCGAAGTGTGGCAGACTGACTCGCTAGATAAACACGCGAAGTTCGTAATCGTTTCGACAACGATGGTGATGACGATGAACGTGGTGATGTTTGCGTGTCTAGAGGGGCTTGCATTCACCATCTCAGGTCATCAGCAGCAACAGCAGAAGAAACAGCCATGATCTATCTACTGCTGGAAGGCGGCCTCCCTCGCCTCACCCCTCCTTCCCTCCCAAGCCGTCACCATTTCTCACATGGCAGCCGATTTCATTGCTCCGTCTCCGCGGTGGATGTCCTCTCTCGGGCGCGTTCCATCCTTTGGCTGCTGTCATTCCGTCTTTGGGCCATGACTAACGGCCATTGCCCCGAACCCAACGGACATCGCCCCGAACCCTTGACCAATGGCCATCGGCAGTGAAGGACTGGGACGAACAATTTTGCCCCGAGCGTTTGTTAGCAACACGGGACCCAAATTTCGGTGCGATCCCCATCGGGCCAGTTTGGCGCTTGGTCCAGAAAAAACCTAATTGGACCAGCGAGGAAGGCTCGTTTTGGGGCTGCCCAACATTGTGGGGACTTAACGCCAACCGAGAGCGTGAGTAAGCAATGGGGCGTACACATTAAAGGTAATAAAATATTTCAAGCATAATTTTTTTTTATACACTCTGGTCACATTTGAAATTTGCCCACTGCCACACAGACCGGCTCCACAGGCCCTCGGGATGGACCAGCCCACCGGGCATTTTGTGCTACGGTGGTGAGATGTTAACTACCTCGCCCGATATACAGGGGATCATGGGTTTTGAGTTTGCGTGGCTTTCTCCCCGTGGTCGCGTGGATTTTATCTCCGGTCCTCCGCTTTTTGTCCATATATATTTTTAGAAACATGCGTCTAGAGTATTTGGCTGCTCAAAATTCCACGTGATGATAAACCACTTCGTTGAATACTCTTTGGTATTCTTGGTTCTTTCGGTAAAGTCACCACGTAGAAGGGAAACAATAAAATAATAATAAAAATATATAAATAACATTAAAATCTCACGACGTTTCGGCCACAGCACAAGTAGCCTTCCTCAGGTGAAGAAACAGAACTGTCGGAAAGACAGCGCTCCAATGAACACTGCTAAGCTTGGCAGCGTCTTTTAAGCTGGGTTCTTTCGGTAAAGTCACGTAGGTATAAAATAATAGGAATTAAATCACGACGTTTCGGGCGCAGCACAGGTGCCCGTCATCAGGTGGAACAACCACAGCAAGAAACAAATTGCTGAAGTGGGCAAAAGGTTGTTCCAACTGATGACGGGCACTTGTGTTGCGCCCGAAACGTCGTGATTTAATTTATTTTATTTTCTACCCACGTGACTTTACCGAAAGAACCAACGAGTATGGATCCCTGCAGTCACGAAAACTTCAAATCAAGATTCACTTCGTTGAACTATTTTTATGGTCAGGTCGCTTCTGAAAAAGAGCTGTATAGTTCAGTGGGCCTTACTTGCTAACATAAAAAAAAATAGTTTTCGTTTAGGGCTTCCCTATGACCAGTCCCAGCCTGGCCTTCACCCCTAACCCTTGACCAACGACCATCGTCCCTCACTCTAGCGACGGGTTCAGCCCAAGCCCTACCTTCTGTTCTCTGCACACAACAAAGCTGCTTTATCTTCGACGAGTGGAATCTGCCGTTACGTGACACTTAAAGTGCAGACTCCGTGGAATACTGTATTAAGATAGCAACTTGTAAATTCCAACCCGTGTCCCCCATATAGCCTTTGACAGACTCTTGGGGCAAGTGTTGTTAGCACAGAGCACGTGATGAAGGCCGGCACGGCACATTAGGCATTGGGTGGTCACGGGTGGCTGTATTCTATTTGTTAATCGTGGAGGCTTCGAACAAACGCCTCCTCATTCGAGACACAAACATCATCGCACGCCTCCTCCGGTGGTGTAAGGCATCAACCACGTCACAACATCAGCAGCTGGCCGATGCTGCACCGGGTCTCCTTCGTGAATGAGAAAATGAAAGACGCGAGCCACAATGGTGGGACCTGCGGCCATGCAACCCAAACTCAGTAAAATGTAGCAAACCCATAGAGACACACGGAGATACATGCTCATAGAGATGCATAGAGTTACATGTCCTACTGGGTGAAAAAGAGCTTCATAGCTCATCGGATTCCTCCAATCTAAATAAAGATTTTGATTTTCACATATAGTTAGTTACATGATTAACAACAGTCGTGCTTTCATGTCCATGCAACGCAAGCTACGGAGCGCACAGTAACCCCACTGTGGTAGTCTGTGCTCCTTCAGCGCTCCTTCAACGCAGTAGGAGGAACAGCAAAACGACACGGACTCTCTCTCTCTCTCTCTGCTGAAGCCCTCTCGTCGTGGCCAGCAGTCTCTCTCGACATTGGCATCCAGCTCATGCAAAATAGGGATACACAGAGACCCATAGAGATACATAGAGACCCATAGAGATACATAGAGACCCATAGAGATACATAGAGACCCATAGAGATACATAGAGACCCATAGAGATACATAGAGACCCATAGAGATACATAGAGACACATTGAGATACATAGGGACACAGTGAGATACATAGAGGCCCATAGAGATACATAGAGACCCATAGAGATACATAGAGACCCATAGAGATACATAGAGACACATTGAGATACATAGGGACACAGTGAGATACATAGAGACCCATAAAGATACATAGAGACCCATAGAGATACATAGATACCCATAGAGATACATAGAGACCCATATAAATACATAGAGACCCACAGAGATTCATAGAGACCCATAGAGATTCATAGAGACCCATAGAGATACATAGAGACCCATAGAGATACATAGGGACACAGTGAGATACATAGAGACCCATAGAGATACATAGAGACCCATAGAGATACATAGGGACACAGTGAGATACATAGAGACCCACAGAGATACATAGAGACCCATAGAGATACATAGAGACCCATAGAGATACATAGGGACACAGTGAGATACATAGAGACCCACAGAGACACGTCGAGATGCATTAAAGACAAGCCACAGGAGTGAGGCCATGCAACCCAAACTATGGCCCACACAGGAACCCCACTGTGGTCTGCGCTCCTTCAACGGAGGAGGAACAGCGGACACGACACGAACTCTCTCTCTGATGAAGCCCTCTCGTCGTGGCCAGCAGCAGCAGCAGGACCTCGACATAGGCATCGAGCTCCTGAGCATCAGGTTTGCTGCTGCCTTCGCACGATTAGAATAGTCGAGTCCTTTAACACAGGGAGCGGGGGGGGGGGTAGATGGGCGTGGGGAGGGGGGCTCTGGTGACACCGCCACCAAACAATGGCTGGAATTTGAGATGGCTCTGCCAATAAACGCCATCTCGCTCGCTCGTAGCTCGTTACTTCCCAACCGAATGTAGCAAATATAAAAAAAAACTTCCGCTTGTCACGCCAGGGGAGGGATAGAGCGGCACCCCGTCACCGGAGAGACAAAGACGGCTGGGGGAGTCGCGGTGTCTCAGCGAATTCGGTAAACAAGGCGGCAGTAAGGGAGGGCACCCGGGGGGGACAGGGGGGGGGGGTGACCCAAATCATCATGCATCTGTGGGTGATGTAGAGACTCGGGGTGAAATTATTCAAATCGATGTTGAGAATACAAATAACATACATCATTAGGGAATTCGCCTCCTTCACAGACCTGTCCCTCTGCATGCAAAACAAGTGTTTTTGTTTTCACACATCCCATGAGCCACACGGTCTTCTGAAAATCAATTCAGCATGACGGTCCGATTCGAGAGATATATTTTTCTGTGTGAACTAAACACTACGGTGATTAATTAACTCAAAACTATGTTTTTAGTTTACCAGTTAAGGTTCGCCGGGCCGTATAGCTTTTTTGCAGAAGCGACCTGGCCACAAATTATAACTTAACAAAGTGGCTTATCGTGTGGAAATGTACATCAGCCAAAAACTCCAAACGCCATGATGTTGTTTATAAATGTGGAGGGGAAAACCGACCCGGAGAAAGATTCCACGGGGAGAGACACACGCAAACTCGAAATAGACAGCAGGCGTCAGGGTCGTCATCGTACCCACAACCTCCCGCAAACCAGGCGAGGTAGTTAACATCTCCTAGCCACCGTGGCGCAGCGTCTCCGGTGGCTGCAGGAGTGACTCGAGGGCCCATTCACAGGAGCAGCATCAGCAGCAAGCAAGCAGCGCATGCGGGGTGCTGTTGACGAATCGAGACGCGGACGATTCGATTCCCTGCATCGCGTCATTCGACCCCGTGCGTCACGCGGCGTATGGCTGATGTAGATGCAGAGCAGCAGTGGATAGATCGTGGCTGTTGCTGCTGCTGCTGACGACGATGACCTGAGCTGGTGAATGCAAGCCACTCTAGACACGCAAACACATCCCGTCGTCGTCGTTATCTGAACGATCACGACCACGAGGCTGAGAACCAGGGCCTTAGAGGTGACACGGTGAGCGATGACGCGGTGTGGTGACCTCCACAGGAACGTTGATTGTGGTTGACCTTGAACTTGAGCCGTATCTCCAGCCGTGGAAGATGACTTTGAATGTATGTATGTTGAACGTCGTTGACACCGTGAGCAGCTGACAGTGAGACAACAAACTAAACACAAAAAGGAGTTTCTAATGTCGATTATTTAAAAGTGCATAGCTCCAGTGGCTTCCTAACATCGGAAGGAAGAGCGTTCCAGACGGCCGCAGAAGCGCATCTGAAAGCGCCGCGTGATTGTAGTGACCGCCTTTGTTCGATGGCGAGCCAAACGAGGCCTGTACCTCGCGACAAACTACCAGTCGAGACGTATCCATGATTCTCTGTCTCCACGAGTCTCTGTGTGTCCATGAGTCTCTATGTGTCTCCATGAGTCTCTATGTGTGTCCATGAGTCTCTATGTGTCTCCACGATTCTCTATGTGTGTCCATGAGTCTCTATGTGTCTCCATGAGTCTATATGTGTCTCCATGAGTCTCTATGTGTCTCCATGAGTCTCTATGTGTGTCCATGAGTCTCTATGTGTCTCCATGAGTCTCTATGTGTGTCCATGAGTCTCTATGTGTCTCCATGTGTCTCTATGTGTGTCCATGAGTCTCTGTGTCTCTGCGAGTCTCTATGTGTCTCCATGAGTCTTTATGTGTGCCCATGAGTCTCTATGTGTGTCCACGAGTCTCTATGTGTCTCCATGTGTCTCTATGTGTGTCCATGAGTCTCTGTGTCTCCACGAGTCTCTATGTGTCTCCATGTGTCTCTATGTGTCTCTATGAGTCTCTATGTGTCTCCACGAGTCTCTATGTGTCTCCATGAATCTGAAAGCGCCGCGTGGTGTGGTGACCACTGTCTTTGTTCGATGGTTCGCCAAAAGCCACTGCGAAGATGAGCCGATTGCCACTGGCCGAGGGGGTCAATCAACCACCAAAGACAACGATCCCCCGTCTTGCCTTAAAGTACTTTTGGGGACAAGTGCTCAAAAGTACTGTTAGCGAGTAGCACCTGTGAAGGTCGGCACACACGGTCCATGAATTTTCAAAGCCAAGGTGCCCCTCGGCAGGCGGGTCAGCTCACACACAGAAGCTGTGGTCCATGGCAGGGGGCATGGGATATTGGGTTGGATTTGTGGTTGAGGACGCTACGAGCGAGTGGGTTTGCTCGTGCAGGTGTGTCTCATCTGGGAGGGCCTTAGTTGTCAATTTTTATTTTTTAAAGAGTGAGAACTATTTATCCAGGAAATAGCCTCCCCGAGTTTCGAGAATCTTTATATCGCGGGATCCTTCCACAATGGGGATTTTCGGCCATCAATTCCTTGGGGAGTGAGAGTTGGCCCAGTCCCCGCTCAGATAATCGTCAGAAATTCTGGCCGCCAAAGGGAATGACCAGACTCTGGTCGCCGGGTTCGTAGCTCAGTGCGCTTACCGCTGCACCACAAAAGACAAACATCCCCCCGTATAGCCTTGACAGACTGTTGGGGCAAGTGCTGTTAGCAAGCACCTGTGAAAGCCGGCACGGCACACGAGAGGGGGGTGTGACCGCCTTTGTCTCCCCAGTAGTGACGACATGTGCACATCGCACCAGGGTACTCATTTGAGGCTGAGTCGACCTAGGGGAGGCCCATGACCGGTTCAGATAATCGTCGCCGGCATTGGCCGCGAGCCGGAATGATCGAACTCGGGTCGCCAGGGTTCAAGACAAAGACAAAGATCCCCCGTACAGCCTTAACAGGCTGTAGGGGGCAAGTGCTGTTAGCGAGCACCTATGAAGGCCGGAACGGCACACGAGGGGGTGGGTGGCCAGCACCACGCCCGACCGCCTTTGTCTCCCTAGTGGCAATGTTTACACACCGCACTAGGTACTCATTTGAGGCTGAGTCGACCTAGGGGAGGCCCGGGACCGGTTCAGATAATCGTCACTGGTGTTGGCCGTGAGCGGGGAATCGAACCCGAGTCGGCAGGTTCATAGTGCAGCGCAGCGTGGCGCTAACCGCTACACCACCGCTCCCCAAGACACACACACAGACACTCACCGACACACACCCGCTCGCC
Organism: Petromyzon marinus; assembly: GCF_048934315.1. Lineage (NCBI taxonomy): Eukaryota > Metazoa > Chordata > Hyperoartia > Petromyzontiformes > Petromyzontidae > Petromyzon > Petromyzon marinus. The sequence continues at coordinate 13,902,987 of NC_133679.1, read as the reverse complement.
TTTGCCGTTCTCATCAGCGAGCGGACGGATAAACGTCGCGCTTACCTGGCGGCAACCGAGCGGCGTTGCCATTGTGCGGCACGCACACGGCGACTGCCACGGGCGGCTTTCCAGTCGAAGGGCTCATGTGACAACAAAAAAACAAACGGTGCCAAGGGAAGACAGAAAAAAAAACCCAATTTGTGTTGACTTTTACATCGTGGCCTTCATTCAGTAGGCTGCAAATTAAAAACACACACACACAGGTACACACAGGTACACACACACACAGGTACACACACACAGGTACACACACAGGTACACACACACACAGGTACACACACACAGGTACACACACACAGGTACACACACACACACAGGTACACACACACAGGTACACACACACAGGTACACACACACACACAGGTACACACACACAGGTACACACACACAGGTACACACACACACACAGGTACACACACACAGGTACACACACACATAGGTGTACACACACACACAGGTACACACACACATAGATACACACACACAGGTACACACACACAGGTACACACACACAGGTACACACACAGGTACACACACAGATACACACACACATAGGTACACACACACAGGTACACACACATAGGTACACACACACAGGTACACACACAGGTACACACACACAGGTACACACACAGGTACACACACACAGGTACACACACACTGGTACACACACACACACAGGTACACACGCACAGGTACGTACACACACACAGGTACACACACAGGTACACACACAGGTACACACACACACAGGTACACACACACAGGTACACACACACAGGTACACACACACAGGTGCAGCTGCAGGCGTGGGGATCCGTGGCGGGGAGAGTGTGCAGGCGGTGCAGCTGCTCCCACCAGGAGCCGGAGGAGGCTCAGGTGTCCAGGATACGAAGATGGAGGAGGAGGAGGGGTGGTGGAAAAAGCGGCCAGCCCGTTCCACGAATTGCCCCAGAGCCGATGCCAACGCGCGCCGTTGCTGCTGCTGCTGCTGCTACGCTACCGCCCCTACAATGAGACGCGGGCTCACAAACCACACAGCTATTGTACAATTACAGCTATAGTAGTTACACGCGTGGGCCGCGTGTCCAGGGGCTGTCTGGGTTAATGAGTGGGGGGAAACATACTTTTAAGTGCCTTTCATGCATGTTCAACTTCTTTCGCGCCGTACGTAGCCAACCGGGGGAAGGACAACAAATTAAACACAAGAAGCAGTTCTAAAGAAATGAGTTTTCAATCTAGATGATGATTTAGAAGTGCGTAGCTCCCATTGGCTTCCTAATATTGGAAGGAAGAGCGTTCCAGACGGCCGCGGAAGCGCATCCTAAAGCGTGCGATGAGGTGACCAGCGTCTTTGTTCGATGGCAAGCAGCCAAAAGCCGTCGCTGCGAGGATGAACATTCATAATAGAGGTTTTTGGGGGTTAGGTCACGTAAATATAAATGTGTCGTTAATCCGCCACCACCTGACACAGCCAATTAGTAAGGTTGGTCACATAAACAGAACGTGGCCAATTCGTTACTTGTACAGCAAACCGGGGTGTTGAAGAGCAAATCCGTTGTGGATTCACGAATGAAAGCTCAGCGAGATGGCTTATCATCGCGTGGAAATGTGTCGTAGCCAAACGCTCTAAAAGCGTGGATGTTGATTTATAAATGTAGAGGGCAAAACCCGGACGACCCAGAGAAAAATCCACGCGACCACGGGGAGAGAGAGAGAGACACGCAAACTCCACATATACAGCAGGCATCAGGGTCAGGATTGAACCCACGACCTCCTGTATACCAGGCGAGGTAGTTAACATCTCCTAGCCACCGTGATGATGATGAGAGAGACACACAAACTCCAAATATACAGCAGGCATCAGGGTCAGGATTGAACTCACGACCTCCTGTATACCAGGCGAGGAAGTTAATATCTCCTAGCCACTGTGACGCCCCTTCTTTATATATTTGTTTTTATCAATACCCAGGGCTGCACATTTGTATTGTTATTATTGTTACAAGGGCGCTGCATTTTCCCAGGCGCCCTGCTGTAGATGTTTTGCCGCACAGCTGCCAAGCCAAACATTTAACTTTTCATTCCCAGGGCTTAAAATGTGAGATATCATTTTTTTTAAATAACAATTTAGTGGGATGTTTGTGGGGTTTTTTTTTTATCGGAGATTGCGCTGTGACGGTCGACTTATCGCGCTTGAGAACCCCATCAGACGCGTCCTACTGCACGCACATCGGCGCGACGTCCGACGTTTCGCTCCACGTACCTCTTCACGACAACGGCGATAGCGCCGTGCAAACCCTCCGGAGGAACTCCTCGTACGGGGGGGGGGGTGGGGGATGGGGCGGAATTCCCACCTACCGCTTTGTAGGAGCGCAGCTTTCACCGAAAAATGTTTTGTGTGTGTAAGCGTCACGGGATACAGCTCGGCCGGCACCTTGTTGGCGTGTGTCCCCCACCTGCCGTGTGGACACACGGCCCCCCCCCTCCACCCCCCCCCCCTCCGGCAAAACAAAACAAACAAAAAAATCCACAGCGCCACCGAAAATTACCCGAGATGGCAATTAACCGGTTTCCTCCGCAGTCCAACGTCACCGTGCTGTGGGAGACGCCACGGGGTTAGCTGCAACCTGCCTGGACAACAACAGAATGAGAAGCCGCGAACACCGACTCGGACCGTGGCATGTCGTGCCAGATGCCATCACGGGCGGCAGCTGCCACGGCGTGCGGTGAAAGGGCGACTCGCGTACCGCAGACTCGCTCGGGGGGGGGGACACACGAGAGAGTTGGGGGGGGGGGCAGAACGGGGGTTGAGGAGCACAGAGTAGTGTGGCAAAGTGCCGCACTTTGCTCTCTCTCGCTGTCATCTCACTCTCATGTCTCTCTCTCTCGGTCTCTCTCACTTTCTTGCTCGCTCTCTCATGAGCTCATCTTTCTTTCACTCTCACTCTCTCGGTCTCTCTCCCTCTCTCTCTTACTCTCATCTCTCTGTCGCTTTGGCTCTCTCTCTCTCTCTCGATCTCTCTCGGTCTCTATCTCTCTCACCTTTCTCGCTCTCTCTCTCTTACTCTTCTCATCTCTCTGTCGCTCTAGCTCACTCTCGATCTCTCTCTGGCTCTCTCGGTCTCTATCTCTCTCACCTTTCTCGCTCTCTCTCTCTTACTCTCATCTCTCTGTCGCTCTCTCTCTCGATCTCTCTCTGGCTCTCTCGGTCTCTATCTCTCTCACCTTTCTCGCTCTCTCTCTCTCTTACTCTCATCTCTCTGTCGCTCTAGCTCTCTCTCTCTCTCTCAATCTCTCTCGATCTCTCTTGCGCGCCCTCACTCGCTATCGCCTCTCTCTTTCTCTCTCGCCTCTCTCTTTCTCTCTCGTCTCTCCGTGCCGTGTCTCTGCAGGACTCCGTGGGGTTTGGGGTTACGCGCCAGAGCTGTCGTGCGGCGCCCCGATGCCGTGCCACCTGTCACTCGGCCGCGATTGTCCGACGTTTCCCCTCCACGTGCCGGACCGGTTTCGACATCCAGTATCTCATCGGCAGAGTCAGGCTCGCTCGAACTGATCCCGGTGAACTGTGAGACGTGCGTAAGGGGCAAAAGAAAATCCCTCGTTGCACGTACGCATGTTGAACTTATTTCGCACCGTACGTAGCCAACGGTGCTAATCGGAGGTGAGGTGGAAGGACGACAACGGCCTCCGTGAGCCACGCCCGAGTGTCACGTGGCCACGCCCACACGGCCACTAGCACCGCCCGCACAGGGAACGGCCACTGCACGCGTAGCCCCGCCCCCTTGCCGGTACTCGCGGGGGAAGGACAACGAAATAATCACTAAAAGCAGTTCTGAATAAGAATAAAATAATAAAATAGTAAAATAAAATAACACAGTAAAATTCTCACGACGTTTCGGCCACAACGTCGTGAGAATTTTATCGTGTCATTCTATTTTATTATTTTATTCTCATTCTACGTGACTTCACAGAAAGAACCAAAGAAGATGAATCCTTGCAGTCACGAAAGCTTTAAATCGAAATTCAGTTCTGAATAAACGGGTTTTCATATTCTTGGTTCTCTCGGTAAAGTCACGTAGACAGAAAACAAAAATTTAAGTTAAAAGCACAAAACCCGTGACGTTTTGATGGCAACAGAAGCGGTCTTCTTCTCTCCACCTGAAGAAGACCGCTTCCGTTGCCATCAAAACGTCGTGGGATTTTTGCTTTTCATTTAGATTTTTGTTTTCTATCTCCGTGACTTTACCGAGAGAACCAAGAATATGAACTCCTGCAGTCACGAATGTTTTAAGTCTAAATTAGTCTTTCAATTTAATATCGTGGTATAGTGTATAGTAGTGTAGTGTATAGTGTGCGGTATAGTAGTGTTGCGTATTGTGTAGTGTATAGTAGTGCAGTGTAGTGTATAATGTAGTGTAGAGCAGTGTAGTGTATAATAGTGGAGTTTTTAGTAGTGTAGTGGAAAGTGTAGTGTATAGCAGTGCAGTGTAGAATAGTGGAGTGTATAGTACTATAGTGTATAGTAGTGGTGTGTAGTGTATAATGTATAGTAGTATAGTGTATAGTAGTATAGTGTATAGTAGTATAGTGTATAGTAGTATAGTGTACAGTAGTGTATAGTTGTATATAGTAGTGTAGTGTAAAGTGTAGTGTATAGTAGTGTAGTGTATAGTGTAGTGTATAGTAGTATAGTGTATAGTAGTATAGTGTATAGTAGTGTATAGTAGTATAGTGTATAGTAGTGTAGTGTATAGTAGTATAGTGTATAGTAGTATAGTGTATAGTAGTGTATAGTAGTATAGTGTATAGTAGTGTATAGTAGTATAGTGTATAGTAGTGTAGTGGAAAGTGTAGTGTATAATAGTGTATAGTAGTATAGTGTATAGTAGTATAGTGTATAGTAGTATAGTGTATAGTAGTGTAGTGTATAGTAGTGTATAGTAGTGTATAGTAGTATAGTGTATAGTAGTGTAGTGTATAGTAGTATAGTGTATAGTAGTATAGTGTATAGTAGTGTATAGTAGTATAGTGTATAGTAGTGTATAGTAGTATAGTGTATAATAGTGTATAGTAGTATAGTGTATAGTAGTGTAGTGTATAGTAGTGTATAGTAGTATAGTGTATAGTAGTGTAGTGTATAGTAGTATAGTAGTGTATAGTAGTATAGTGTATAGTAGTGTATAGTAGTATAGTGTATAATAGTGTATAGTAGTATAGTGTATAGTAGTATAGTGTATAGTGTAGTGTATAGTAGTATAGTGTATAGTAGTGTATAGTAGTATAGTGTATAGTAGTGTAGTGTATAGTAGTATAGTGTATAGTAGTATAGTGTATAGTAGTGTATAGTAGTATAGTGTATAATAGTGTATAGTAGTATAGTGTATAATAGTGTATAGTAGTATAGTGTATAGTAGTATAGTGTATAGTAGTATAGTGTATAGTAGTGTAGTGTATAGTAGTATAGTGTATAGTAGTATAGTGTATAGTGTAGTGTATAGTAGTATAGTGTATAGTAGTGTATAGTAGTATAGTGTATAGTAGTATAGTGTATAATAGTGTATAGTAGTATAGTGTATAGTAGTGTAGTGTATAGTAGTGTATAGTGTATAGTAGTGTAGTGTATAATAGTGTATAGTAGTATAGTGTATAATAGTGTATAGTAGTATAGTGTATAGTAGTATAGTGTATAGTAGTGTATAGTAGTATAGTGTATAGTAGTATAGTGTATAGTAGTATAGTGTATAGTAGTGTAGTGTATAGTAGTATAGTGTATAGTAGTATAGTGTATAGTAGTGTATAGTAGTATAGTGTATAATAGTGTATAGTAGTATAGTGTATAGTAGTGTATAGTAGTATAGTGTATAGTAGTATAGTGTATAGTAGTGTATAGTAGTATAGTGTATAGTAGTATAGTGTATAGTAGTGTATAGTAGTATAGTGTATAGTAGTGTATAGTAGTATAGTGTATAGTAGTGTATAGTTGTATAGTGTATAGTAGTATATAGTAGTATAGTGTATAGTGTATAGTAGTGTAGTGTATAATAGTGTATAGTAGTATAGTGTATAGTAGTGTATAGTAGTATAGTGTATAGTAGTATAGTGTATAGTAGTGTAGTGTATAGTAGTATAGTGTATAGTAGTGTATAGTAGTATAGTGTATAGTAGTATATAGTAGTATAGTGTATAGTAGTGTATAGTAGTATAGTGTATAGTAGTGTATAGTAGTGTAGTGTATAGTAGTGTATAGTAGTATAGTGTATAGTAGTATAGTGTATAGTAGTATAGTGTATAGTAGTGTAGTGTATAGTAGTGTATAGTAGTATAGTGTATAGTAGTGTAGTGTATAGTAGTATAGTGTATAGTAGTATAGTGTATAGTAGTGTATAGTAGTATAGTGTATAGTAGTGTATAGTAGTATAGTGTATAATAGTGTATAGTAGTATAGTGTATAGTAGTGTAGTGTATAGTAGTGTATAGTAGTATAGTGTATAGTAGTGTAGTGTATAGTAGTATAGTGTATAGTAGTGTATAGTAGTATAGTGTATAGTAGTGTATAGTAGTATAGTGTATAATAGTGTATAGTAGTATAGTGTATAGTAGTATAGTGTATAGTGTAGTGTATAGTAGTATAGTGTATAGTAGTGTATAGTAGTATAGTGTATAGTAGTGTAGTGTATAGTAGTATAGTGTATAGTAGTATAGTGTATAGTAGTGTATAGTAGTATAGTGTATAATAGTGTATAGTAGTATAGTGTATAATAGTGTATAGTAGTATAGTGTATAGTAGTATAGTGTATAGTAGTATAGTGTATAGTAGTGTAGTGTATAGTAGTATAGTGTATAGTAGTATAGTGTATAGTGTAGTGTATAGTAGTATAGTGTATAGTAGTGTATAGTAGTATAGTGTATAGTAGTATAGTGTATAATAGTGTATAGTAGTATAGTGTATAGTAGTGTAGTGTATAGTAGTGTATAGTGTATAGTAGTGTAGTGTATAATAGTGTATAGTAGTATAGTGTATAATAGTGTATAGTAGTATAGTGTATAGTAGTATAGTGTATAGTAGTGTATAGTAGTATAGTGTATAGTAGTATAGTGTATAGTAGTATAGTGTATAGTAGTGTAGTGTATAGTAGTATAGTGTATAGTAGTATAGTGTATAGTAGTGTATAGTAGTATAGTGTATAATAGTGTATAGTAGTATAGTGTATAGTAGTGTATAGTAGTATAGTGTATAGTAGTATAGTGTATAGTAGTGTATAGTAGTATAGTGTATAGTAGTATAGTGTATAGTAGTGTATAGTAGTATAGTGTATAGTAGTGTATAGTAGTATAGTGTATAGTAGTGTATAGTTGTATAGTGTATAGTAGTATATAGTAGTATAGTGTATAGTGTATAGTAGTGTAGTGTATAATAGTGTATAGTAGTATAGTGTATAGTAGTGTATAGTAGTATAGTGTATAGTAGTATAGTGTATAGTAGTGTAGTGTATAGTAGTATAGTGTATAGTAGTGTATAGTAGTATAGTGTATAGTAGTATATAGTAGTATAGTGTATAGTAGTGTATAGTAGTATAGTGTATAGTAGTGTATAGTAGTGTAGTGTATAGTAGTGTATAGTAGTATAGTGTATAGTAGCGTATAGTAGTATGCATATTGAACTTCTTTTGCACCATACGTAGCCAACCGTACTAATCTGAGGTGCGGGGGAAGGACAACAATCTTTAAGAAGTGGGGTCCCTAGTTCGATGCAAAACGAATACTACGAACAAAAAAACCACGATAGATTGGCGCCTGATTGGCTCACAAGTGACGACATCACATTTATGCCCCGCTCTATTTAAGACTTATCCACCACTCTGGCTGTCGACGATTGCTGCTGGTTGTAATCACTGGCGAAGGTCATGGTATTCGAATGGTAAATGTTGTGGGTTTACTCTCGAACACACCGGTGTGCTGAAGTAGTAACTAATTGGCGCGTTTTGTTTACGTGACAAACCCCGAACTGATTGGCTGTGTCGGGTGGTGGCGGGTTTAACGACACGTTAAAATGGGATGCATGAAATGCAAGCTAAACATTGATTATGAAATGAAGACTAAAAAAAGTAATGACAGCACTCTCCTTGTAAACAAGGCGCTGTCCTCGAGACAGCCTGATCCCTTCACCTGATGAAGGCTGCTTGTGTTGTGGCCGAAACGTCGTGATTTTTGTTGTTTTATTTTTTACCTACGTGACTTTACCGAATAGAACCAAAGAGTATGGATCCTTGCAGTCACGAAAGCTTCAAATCTAGAATTAAATCTAGAAAGGCTACGGGCGACGGTTGATGGACACACGCGGTATCCCACGTGCCCTCTCCTTGTGCCGCGGTGTTGTTCAGCACGATTGTCCGACGTTTCGCTCCACGTGCCCCAACCACGTAGGGGGCGGCGCGGTGAGGGGCATGGGGCGGATGTGATTGACCATACTTCACCGCACCGGTCGACGCAGTTTGGTTAAAGGGGCGTGCGCCCAGGACGCGTTTGACTAATCGCTCGCTACCGACGTCAGCCAACGGGGCGCGCAAATCGACATCGGGTGACCGGGGTCATAGGGCAGAGTACTGTACGTAGAACTTCTTTCGCAACGTACGTAGCCAGCCGTGCTAATCGGAGGTGCGATGAAACGTGACCCTAGGAAGCCCCCCCCCCCCGCTCCCCCCCAGGGTATTCGCCCCCTACCCCTTCTTCAGGAGCTGTCCCCTTGAAACGAGCTGACAACCGCCATGGTGACCCCACGCGGATGACCCCGGCGCTCCGGAGCCAACGCGACCCAGCGGCTTTGTTGGAGCACGCCGGCTCTGGGCGGGTTGCGATCTGCTGGTGTCAGGCTTTGCTTTAAACAAATTAGGTTGACAACTAATTTCTCTAGAACGACTTTAAGTGCTTTAGTTTGTTGTCCCTCCTTCCCCCCCCCCCCCCCGGACATACGATTAGCACGGTTGACTACGTATGGTGCGAAAGAAGTTCAACATATTACTGTACACTCCACGACACACTACACTATACACTGAACGACTACACACTACACTACTATACACAACACATTACACTATACACTACACTACACAATACACTGCTATACCACACTATACAGAGGACGACTACACACTACTATACACTACACTACTATACACAACACACTACACATTACACTATACACTACACTGATATACCACACTATACAGTGCACGACTACACACTACTACACACTACACTACTATACACAACACACTATACACTACACTATACACTACACTGCTATGCCACACTATACAGAGGACGACTACACACTACTATACACTACACTACTATACACTACACACTACACATTACACTATACACTACACTATACACGACACTGATATACCACACTATACAGTGCACGACTACACACTACTATACACTACACACTACTATACACTACACACTAGACGATACTATACACTACACATTATACTATACATTACACTATACACTACACTGATATACCACACTATACAGTGCACGACTACACACTACTATACACTACACTACTATACACTACACACTACACATTACACTATACACTACACTATACATGACACTGATATACCACACTATACAGTGCACGACTACACACTACTATACACTACACTACTATACACTACACACTACACATTACACTATACACTACACTATACATGACACTGATATACCACACTATACAGTGCACGACTACACACTACTATACACTACACTACTATACACTACACACTACACATTACACTATACACTACACTATACATGACACTGATATACCACACTATACAGTGCACGACTACACACTACTATACACTACACTACTATACACTACACACTACACATTACACTATACACTACACTATACATGACACTGATATACCACACTATACAGTGCACGACTACACACTACTATACACTACACTACTATACACTACACACTACACATTACACTATACACTACACTATACACGGCACTGATATACCACACTATACAGTGCACGACTACACACTACTATACACTACACTACTATACACTACACACTACACATTACACTATACACTACACTGCTGTACATATTGGTGGGTGCACTCGCTCGAAACGACAGGGCGCTGTTCGACAGTCACTCAGGCATTGTTCTCAGCACTGATTAGTATGTAATTTATCTACAGATAAATGTGCTATCCGGTAATAAATATATATACAATATAAAATGTTTTTTAAAAAACTGACACAAAGCAAATATGAAAGCACGAGACTGCCTCCTCCAGTGAAAGACAGAAACATCGTCAATCTCAAACATGTGACAGAGATTCCGTGGCCTTGCGCCTGCTTATCTCGTGCCCACGGGGCCGACGGTCAGCTGACTACTGCTATCTCCTGGCGTCCCCCACCCACTCATCCACCCAACCACCCACCCATCTGTCCACCCACCCAACCACCCACTCACTCACCCAACCACCCACCTACTCACTCACCCACCCAACCACCTACCTACCCATCAACCATCCATCCACCCACTCACCAAACCACCCACCCACCCATCCACCCAACCATCCACCCAACCACCCATCCACCCACCTACTCACCCATCCACCCAGCCACCCACCCAACCAGCCACCCACTCACTCACCCATCCACCCACCCACTCACTCACCCATCCACCTAACCACCCATCCACCCACCCACCCACTCACTCACTCACCCATCCACCCAACCACCCAAACACCCACCCACCCACTCACCCCTCCACCCAACCACCCACCCACCCACTCACCCATCCACCCAACCACCCATCCACCCACCCACCCACTCACCCATCCACCCAACCACCCACTCAACCATCCATCCAACCACCCACCCAACCACCCACCTACTCACTCACCCACCCAACCACCCACCTACTCACCCATCCACCCACCCACCCACCCACTCACCCATCCACCCAACCACCCATCCACCCACCCACCCACTCACCATCCACCCAACCACCCACCCAACCACCCATCCACCCACCCACCTACTCACCCATCCACCCAACCACCCACCCACCCAACCACCCACCCACCCACCTACCCACCCATCCACAGAGACCATCATCCTCTGGCTGGCGCCAACGGTAGAGAAGGGGGCTTTTCTATGAATTGCTGTCAAACTGAATTCCTATCCAAATGATCATTGAGATACTGGTGGGTGTGCATCTCTTGTTAACAGCCTCCGCCAAAGGAATGTGAAAATGTGGAAATTCCACATTCCTATGGCGGAGGCGGCTGATAACTTGAAAGTTGTCGAATGCGTATCGTCAACAACCTTGCACGGATCCAGTAATGTACGTTCCAGGCATACAGCTAGTAGTCGAAGACAATGGGTGGGAAATTAGATATTTTTTCACGAAATTAAGTATGATAATGCAGACATTATTGCACGACACAAGGCGCGATGGATATCCATTATTATTATTTTTTTATTATCTCTTTGTAATTGACGCTGTTATGAACAATCATCATCAGCAGTAGTAGCATCCAGCCGAGCGGCGTACTACGGAGGGAGGTCTGTGTTTCAAGCCGCCGTGAGTTAAACCATCGATTAACCCCCAACCTGCCCCTCCTCCAGGTCCGCCGCCGCAACTCAGCAATCCCTAGAAGGCACTGGCAGTCACCTTGTTGTGGGAAGTTTCCGTCCTCCGGGGGGGGGAAACCTTCGAGTCTCGCCAGGCCATTCGGAGTCTCGCTTTGCGTCAGTTGTGTTGTACAATATTGTAGTAGTAGTAGTAATAGTAATAATAGTGTAATGACGACTTGACACACTTCTCTTGAGATGGCACTTTATTGAAGACACCTTCACTTGACATCAGGCCCCACTGCAACAGCCCCAAGTGTCCCGTGCATCTCCCCCTTATATACCGACCGAGGCCACGCCCCCTTCCCGAACCTTCTCGCTGACTCTGGATGCTCGCTCCACCGGCAGACTCTTCCGTCACCTGACCGCGCTCCCTTCTCGATCATTCCCGTAGCCACCAGTCCCTTCGCACTCACAGCTGACTCCCCTGTCATTACCTCCCGTGGCCACTAGTGCATTCATACAGTAGGCTGACTCCGCTGTCATTACCTCCCGTGGCCACTAGGCCACTCACACCGCATGCAGACTCTACCGTCATTACAATAGCAACACTAATTCACCGCTCACTGCGTGCACACGTCCACCCCTCATGTGCCGCTATTGCGAGGTATTCATCTTCCTATGATTTAGCCGGGCAGTGTCAGCGGTGGTGGTGGTGGTGGCTACGCTGCTGCACGCGGCTGTCTGTGATCCAGCGCTGTGGAGGCAACAGCAGCGAGGATTGGTGGATCACCGCACACAGATGGCGGCGTTAAACTCCTCTCAGATTAGCACGGTTGGCTACGTACGGTGCAAAAGAAGTTCAACACACATGCGTACGTACAAAAGGCATCTTCCTTGTCGTGGGTCGTGGCTGGAGAAACGACGCAAGTTCAAGGTCAAGAGGTCAACCGCAATCAACGTTTCTGTGGAGGTCACCACACCGCGCCATCGCCTCCTTCCCTCTGCCAGATTACGCAGCAGGTGATCGATCAATTCCCACCAGAAGAAGACGGCACAGTGAGTGTGGACTCCATCTGTATGGGATAGAGCGTTTCCCCCTCGCACCCATGGGTTGTCTGCGGGTGATCCAATTTCCCCTGACATGTAGGCGTAACTCGATCCCGCGTCCCCCCATCCCCCCACACTTTGTCTCTCTCTCTCGTCGTCTCTCGTTCGCTCCTTTTGTCTGAAAGCCAGCCGCTGGATTCACAAGCCAGCCATGGGGTTATAGAGTTGCTGCTCAGTTCACGTCCGTACGGCAGATGAAGAAGACGAAGAAGAAAAAGGGAAGAAGAGGAGGGACGAAGAGGGAAGGAGAGGAAGAGGCAGGAAGAAGTACGAAGGAAAGGAAGACCTTGCCAGCTCCACGGGCGACCGTGCAGCTGCACGGCCCCCACTGACCGGCCAGGCGGCTCTGCGGTGGAGCGAGCTGCCCTCATAATCGAAAAGGCTGCGAGTTCAACTCCTGGTTTGGTGGCTTGGTCAGTCAGCCAATCGGTGAGTGGACTGGGTTCACCAGTACGTTGGCTGGTCCGTTGGTCAGTGAAGCGAACCAAGTTGGTGGACTGTCTGCACGAGTACAATTTATTGATTCGTTGGTCAGTCAGTTGGTGAGCTAGTTGACTCGTGCATTAGTGAATTCGTCAAGACAGTCGGTTAGTGAACCGGCTGAGCGGTAAGCTGGCGGGGTTGGTTGGTCAGCCAGCCAGGCAGCCAGGCAGTCTGTCAGTCAATGACCGGTCAGTCAGCTGATCGTTTAATTCTTTTTTCCCACCAGACGCTCAGTCCTTGTCTTTCGTGACCTCGCTGTTGCTGGCTTTGGGGTCACGCGGATTGGTCCGTTGGGCTTAAGACTCAGCTGGGGGCAGCTCCACTCCCCCCCCCCCCTCTTCCCCCCGCCTCCCTTCCGCGACCCCACAGCTGTGATGGGGCAAAGGTCTCCGGAGGCGTCTGCGGAGATTGAAGAAATTCGGCGACTGCACGGCGCGGGTTAATCTACGCGCGTGTGGTTAATGCGTGCGAGACCGGGTAATGGGCCCGTGCCACTTAAATGTAAATTAAGTTTAAACACACAGAGTGCTCCTCGATAGAATGCGGGGAGCGTCCGTAATGGGACGTGGCGCGTGCCTAATGATCCTGCGCTCAATGTTGCGCGGGGTCAGCTTTGTCGTTCTGTTGGTTTCAGAACCCGCCATAGGAACGTGGAATTTCCGCCACTTGCCTCATAACACATCTACAAAGTGAAGCATTGTCAATGAAAGACAAAGCACCCAAACTCTAAAATCAGAATTAGGGTAACCTGTGACATTTATCCCAACCTAATAATATATCCCATCTTATTCACTGCATCCTAAAACAATTTGGGAGACTGAAGTAGTTGGAGCATTGGCCCAGCGCCTTTCAGATTCCCAGTTAATGTCCGGGTTTCAGCCGCCCATTGTTAAACCGGGGTTTCAAGTGTCGAGGTTTTTATTTGACCAGGTAAGGCCCGCTAAGCTGTGTAGCGCACCTGCCTATCACAAATGATAGCTCAACGAAGTGGCTTGTTGCGTGGAAATGTACAGTTGAATAGTCCCAAATGTGTATGTCTTGGAGGACATTTCTCCAGCAATGGCGTGAACAATGTAAGGACCGAGCCTTGATATAATAATGAATTATAGGCGGTATCATTATTGATGTCCAGCCTGCAACAGACGTTTCGGTCCGTCTGAGTTTCTCATCATTCCCAGAATTGGCATGGCCGGATGAAGGAGTTGGACGAGAAGGAAGTGGGACGAGGGTGAGAGACGAGAGGAGAGGGAAGGAGGGAGGTAGGGAGGCATGCATGGGTGGAGAGAGAGAGGGGGGGGGGGAGGGAGGCATGAATGGGTGGAGAGAGAGAGAGAGGGGGGGGAGGTGGAAATTTACAGCAGCCAAATGCTCTGAACGCGAGTGAAATGAAAAATTTGGAGGGAATAACGGGAGGACCTGTAGAATGAAATCTACGGGACCACTGTCAGAGAGAGACACGCAAACTCTAAATATAGTGCTGGCGTCAGGTTCGGGATCGAACCCACGACCTTCTTCATACCAGGAGAGGCAGTTAACATCTCGCCACTGCGGTGCCCCTGATGGACTCAGTAGATGGACTTATCCCGGTTACCAGTGACTCACATAGACACTCATAGACTCACATTGACACTCATATACTCACATAGAGACTCATATACTCACATAGAGACTCATAGACTCACATAGAGACTCATAGACTCACATATAGACTCATATACTCACATAGAGACTCATAGACTCACATAGAGACTCATAGACTCACATAGAGACTCATAGACTCACATATACACTCATAGACTCACATAGACACTCATAGACTCACATAGACACTCATAGACTCAAATAGACACTCATAGACTCACATAGACACTCAAAGACTCACATAGACACTCAGACTCACATAGACACTCATAGACTCACATAGACACTCATAGACTCACGTAGACACTCATAGACTCACATAGACACTCAAAGACTCACATAGACACTCAGACTCACATAGACACTCATAGACTCACATAGACACTCATAGACTCACATAGACAAGCAAAGACTCACATAGACACTCAGACTTACATAGACACTCATAGACTCACATAGACACTCATAGACTCACATAAACACTCATAGACTCACATAGACACTCATGGACTCACATAGACACTCATAGACTAACATAGACACTCAAAGACTCACATAGACACTCATAGACTCACAAAGACACTCATAGACTCACATAGACACTCAAAGACTCACATATACACTCATAGACTCACATAGACACTCATAGACTCACATAGACTCAAATTGAGACTCATAGACTCACATAGACACTCATAGACTTACATAGACACTCATAGACTCACATTAGACACTCATAGACTCACATAGACACTCATAGACTCACATAGACACTCATAGACTCACATAGACACTCAGACTCACATTGAGACTCATAGACTCACATAGACACTCATAGACTCACATAGACACTCATAGACTCACATAGACACTCAGACTCACATTGAGACTCATAGACACTCATAGACTCACATAGACTCACGTAGACACTCATAGACTCACATAGACTCACATAGACACTCAGACTCACATAGACACTCCTAGACTCACATAGACACTCAGACTCACATTGAGACTCATAGACTCACATAGAGACTCATAGACTCACATAGACTCACATAGACACTCATAGACTCACATAGACACTCATAGACTCACATAGACACTCAGACTCACATAGAGACTCATAGACTCACATATACTCTCATAGACTCACATAGACACTCATAGACTCACATAGACACTCATAGACTCACATAGACACTCATAGACTCACATAGACACTCATAGACTGACATAGACACTCAGACTCACATTGAGACTCATAGACTCACATAGACACTCATAGACTCACATAGACACTCATAGACTCACATAGACACTCAGACTCACATTGCGACTCATAGACTCACATAGACACTCATAGACTCACATATACACTCATAGACTCACATAGACACTCATAGACTCACATTGAGACTCATAGACTCACATAGATACTCATAGACTCACATAGACACTCATAGACTCACATAGACACTCATAGACTCACATAGACACTCATAGACTCACATTGAGACTCATAGACTCACATAGATACTCATAGACTCACATAGACACTCATAGACTCACATAGACACTCATAGACTCACATAGACACTCATAGACTCACATAGAGACTCATAGACTCACATATACACTCATAGACTCACATAGACACTCATAGACTCACATAGACACTCAGACTCACATTGAGACTCATAGACTCACATAGACACTCATAGACTTACATAGACACTCATAGACTCACATTAGACACTCATAGACTCACATAGACACTCATAGACTCACATAGACACTCATAGACTCACATAGACACTCAGACTCACATTGAGACTCATAGACTCACATAGACACTCATAGACTCACATAGACACTCATAGACTCACATAGACACTCAGACTCACATTGAGACTCATAGACACTCATAGACTCACATAGACTCACGTAGACACTCATAGACTCACATAGACTCACATAGACACTCATAGACTCACATAGACACTCCTAGACTCACATAGACACTCAGACTCACATTGAGACTCATAGACTCACATAGAGACTCATAGACTCACATAGACTCACATAGACACTCATAGACTCACATAGACACTCATAGACTCACATAGACACTCAGACTCACATAGAGACTCATAGACTCACATATACTCTCATAGACTCACATAGACACTCATAGACTCACATAGACACTCATAGACTCACATAGACACTCATAGACTCACATAGACACTCATAGACTGACATAGACACTCAGACTCACATTGAGACTCATAGACTCACATAGACACTCATAGACTCACATAGACACTCATAGACTCACATAGACACTCAGACTCACATTGCGACTCATAGACTCACATAGACACTCATAGACTCACATATACACTCATAGACTCACATAGACACTCATAGACTCACATTGAGACTCATAGACTCACATAGATACTCATAGACTCACATAGACACTCATAGACTCACATAGACACTCATAGACTCACATAGACACTCATAGACTCACATTGAGACTCATAGACTCACATAGATACTCATAGACTCACATAGACACTCATAGACTCACATAGACACTCATAGACTCACATAGACACTCATAGACTCACATAGAGACTCATAGACTCACATATACACTCATAGACTCACATAGACACTCATAGACTCACATAGACACTCAGACTCACATTGAGACTCATAGACTCACATAGATACTCATAGACTCACCGGGTTCTTAAATGTAGTGAGTTGATGGTCTCAGCCCGATCACCAATTACTGCACAAAATAAACCTTTGAGTTTTCACTTCGTTTGGCTCAAATCCGGCTCTGAGAAGTGAATGTCAATCAAACATCGATGTTTGATTGACATCCAGGACCGGTTCGGACGTCAGTCGCCACTGACCTTCGCCTTGACCTCCAGGAATCAAACGCAGGTCAAACGGGTCACCACTTACAGCCCCACATTTACAACAACAACAATGGTTCTCTATCCAATCAATATTTTTTTAAATACCAACAAAAAATTCCAATGGAAAACGATGACAGTTCTGTGACCTGTTGTAATTAAATGTTTCAATTATAGTCTTGGTGGAGTTTAAAGGGGGTAAGTAGGGGTGTGTCGGCGGAGAGATGTTATCTCCCTTGCCTCATATGCAGGCGGTCATGGGTTCGATCAGGACCCTGACGCCTGCTGCTGTATATTTGGAGTTTGCGGTGTCTCTCTTCCCGTTGTCGCGTGGATTTTTCTCAAGTGTCCTCTTGTTCTTCCCCTCCACATTTAGAAACGACATCACGCGTTTTAGAGCCTTTGGCTGCTTATAAATCCCCACGTGGTGATACGCCACTGCATCGAGTTATCACTTAGCGAGAGCCACCGTCGCTGCTGAGAAAAGAGAGCTCTCTCTGTAGCTCAGAGTGGCCGTGCCTGGTCAAATAAAATATGCGTTGTTACATAGCAGCAGGTCAGAAGTCTGGCTATGGGTGAGGATCGAGAGCCTTTCCTAACCCCCCTCCTCCCTAACCCCCTCGACCCCTCCTCGAGGGGGTGGAGGGGACGTCGGCGTGGGTGGGGTGCGTGGTAATTTTCAGGATTTCCTGCCGAAGAGCGTCGGGGGAGTTCCGTTCGCGCGGCTCCCACTCGATGCCACGAGAGGCACCGGCGCACGGAGCGACCACGCCATGCCAGACCAGAGGGAGGATCTGTCCCTCCAGACGGAGCGAGAGTGGTGATCTCTTGACCGAGGGGGTACGGCAAAGGAAAGAAACAGGAGACCATTTTTGTTTAAATGTGTTTGTCGAATTGGGTAAAAACAACAACAACAAAGAAACAAACAACCAAATCTCCTTGGTTCTTTTGGTAAAGTCACGTGGAAGGGAAATAATAAAATAATAAAAATCAAACAATAACAGAATAAAATTCTCACGACGTTTCGGCCACAACACAAGCAGCCGCCCTCAGGTGAAGAAACGGAACTGTCGGGACGACAGCGCTCCTTCTACGTGGTGGTGACTTTTACCGAAAAAAACCAAGAAGATGAATCCCTGCAGTCACGAAAGCTTGAAATCTAAAAACAACCAAATCTCAATAAGATTTCAACAGCCACAATGCAACGCGGCGAACACGTGACGGTGGGTCCTCGAATGAACGACGCCAAGGTGCGAGGCCGTAAAGAGCCGCACGCTGGCTCCTGAGCCACAGGCTTATCAACCCCCTTTGGTCTTGGCGAAGGAAACCGTCGGGGTGGGAGGTGGCGGGAGATTCGAAGGGAGGGATGGTGGGTGAATGTTAGCGGTCCGGAGATTCTCATCGATGAACGTTCACAGAGACACGCGCCGGAAACAAAGGAAGATTCAGAGAGACACGGAGATGCGCTAGACGTGGAGATACGCCCAGGGGGACTTCGTCAGTTCGTGAAGATCCAGGCACGTGCAGTATAAAACGTCGGACATCGTGCCAAACAGCGCGCGGTGAACATCAAGAGAGCTACGTTGAAATGTCGTTTATACGCGGGGCATTTTGATTGACTTTAATGATTTGCCCAATGCAAAATAGTTGATCTGAGGTAGAAGGTAGGGGAGCTGCCACCCGTCCCGGTTTAACCCGGGACAGTCCGCGAATTGGCATCTGCTGCGTTCAGGTTGGCAGGGATCGATTTGCCAACCGGGAATCTGGCACCGCGGGTGCAGTATTCTTGTGCTGAACTTCATCGTAGTCGTCCTCACCGGGGCACCATTCTGGCAACAAGACCTGGTGCTGACTGAGAATAATAATAATAATGATGGGCTCTGTGGACTCGGCAACGAACGTAGCTAGAGCACTGCTGATGAAGGACCGCGGTGCGATGAGCCCAGAATCTGGAGGCGCTTTCCCCTGCTGTGGTCTGGCAGCGAAGCTCTGAGCAGTGAGCGACACACGCCGGATTCAACGAGCTCATCGACAAAGCCGCCGTGGCCTCAACAAGGAACCGCCGAGGTTGAGAGTTGCAATACAGTGGGTTCGGTGCTTTGTCAACCGGGGGATACGCGGACCCCTGGGGAGAGGCGGTGGCGGGGGGGGTGTTACGTGGCAATGTCCCAGCGGGGTACGTGAGGTGATTTTTTTAAACAAAAATATGTGAACCTATATAAATGAGAGTCATTGGTGAATAACTTACAGTGCTTGTCAACCCATTATCAGTGCCCTACCTTATTACAGACCAATTCGGACCTTGTTGGTCACCCCGTGCCCCTTATAAATCTCAACGCTCATCCTACACAAAGTCCCATCACAAGGAGAGAAACACACAAACACAAATAGTCCGTACGGCGTACAGCCGTACTGAAACGGCTGTACGCCGTACGGACCTGGAAACGCGATTCGGGTGTGGAATAATCACGCGTGAATCTGCCAACATAAAACAACTGCGACACAAGTGTGATTCCACATGGCGACCTCGGACGATGTTCAAAGACCTCTCTGAACTCACTGGTCGCAAAACAATCCGGGCCTCTGAGAGTAGCCAGCGGTCGCGAACAAATTACGTCAGTTTGAGTTTTTATTCGCTTGCAGTTACTTAGCTCGTTTAGAATAACCTCACAAAATGGATGGTTGGTTCAAATTCATACATTGATATGTCACAACCATGTTGGGTTTGGCAAAGGGTGGGTGGGGGGGGGGTGTTACTCGTGTAGTGTACTAATATTGAGACACTATTAGGAGGCGTTATCCCTCTTGTTTATTCCGGCTCTCACAGCCATACGGGATAACTCGTCGGGACAGCTAACATGCTTCCAGGCCCACAGCTTGAAGAGGCGAAGATCACGAAGACAGCAGCATGATGAGCTCCATTCCCGATGGCAGCCGGCCCCGACTGTGAGTCGGAGCTCGCCTTTTATTCTCCCAAGCGTGGCCAGGCTCCGCCCTCAGCCACACGTGGCCAGGCTCCGCCCTCGGCCACGCCCCCTTCTGGATCCCCCAGAAGGCTCCGGGCTTGGCCCACGGGTCCAACTGGTAGAGCGGGCTGCTACCCCTAATTCCATTGTCTACCAATCTCCCAGCGCCACGCGCTGCAGTGACTCATTCAATGTCACTACACTCGGTTGAAACTAAATTTAACAAGGGGGGGGGGGTACAGTCGCCAAGAAAATGTCTACGGTCACTGGCTGCGTAACAGGACAGCGGTCCTTCCGCGCAGCGTGCAGCGAGGCGAGACAGCGTGGGGCCACGCGACCGACAGACCGCCCTCTTGTGGCACCGTGGCGCGTGCCACTGTTGGATTTCCCGGGCCGTGGCCATCGTGACGTGGGTGGCGAGTGACGTCCGCGCGTGGGAACCGCTCGCTCTGGCTGGGAACGTGACGATCGGAGAGACCTTGAGGCCGGACTAAAGACGCGAAACGGCTCTTCCGTTGCGTTTCATTTGTCAGTTTCCACCCCCCCCCCCTCTCCTCGGCTCCTTTTGCTGAATGTGGTGAAGTATGGTCAAAACACCCTCCAGCCACCTCTGACGCCCTGCCACAACCACCCCAGCGACTGACACGGCATGGGATGGGATGGATGCCTTACATGGGATGGATGCCTTACATCCAGCCAATGGCCTGGCAAGAGGACCGGACCGCTGGTAAATCGTCACCGGTGCCGAGAAAAATAGAAGAACCCAGGCTAGCAGCAATCCCTTGGGTTATGGGTGCTTACTCACACGCTCGCTCGTGTGTGTGTGTGCATAGGTGCTACTCGCCAACAGCACCTGCCACGACCGTCTGTTAAAGGCTATACGGCAGTGACGTGCGGTGAGGTCAATGGCTGGGGAGGCACTCGCTAGTGTCAGAGCCAGATTCACACACTGATGGGGGCGTGGCCTCACGGACGGGGGCGTGGTCTTACTGAGGGGGCGTGTCCTCACTGAGGGGGGCGTGTTAGACACGTCCCCCTCAGTGAGGCAGATGTGATAGCTGCCTCCCCTGGTGCTTTTTCATTGCAGTTTCATGACGAGACCAGCGAGCCTAAATATCTTTATACACATAGGCAAAATAAGTTACCTGGAGTATGGAAGGCGAGGACATGAAATGAAGGGGTCTACAAACATTACATTGGTGACACACTGAGATAGTAACAGGCGCACACATATTGCCCACACTCCATTTAGTTACTGAGGGGTTGCGCAATCAGAGGGGAGGCTGAGCTCGTCGCTGCCTCACCTCTCGTCTCTTCAATGTATTTTCAGCGGAGCTCCGCAAATTTGCCGATTTTGACTACAAAAATTATTGGAATTGTACAGAAATTACATTTCTAACACAGATCAGTGGGAAAATCTTAATATTAATTTCATTTTATTATTCTTTCTTTTTAACTTTTCGTAACAGCTATTTTCATTGGCGTATGACAGGCGAGGCTCTGCCTCCACTGCCTCACCTGACCGCACGTCCCAGCTATGCGGGGAAGATCTTTGTCGACTTCGTGTGTGCCGTCGACTCAGCCTCAAATAAGTGCCTGGTGCTGGGTGGGCATGGGAGTGGTAAACATCGCCACGGGGGAGGCGGAGAAGGAGGCTCGGCCGGGCGTGGTTGCTTCGCCCAGCCACCCCGTGGTGTCCCGCACTGGCGACAGCCTTCACAGGCGCTGCTACTCGCTGACTTGCCCCAACAGGCGGTTACGGGGGTGGGCGGTGGGGGATCTTTGTTGTTGTTTGTGAGTGGGTGAGAATGTGGTGGTGGTGGTGGTGTTGATGTGACCTGCAGTGTGGTGGTGGTGGTGGTTGATCACAGTGTGGTGGTGGTGTTGATGTGACCTGCAGTGTGGTGGTGGTGGTTAATCACAGTGTGGTGGTGGTGTTGATGTGACCTGCAGTGTGGTGGTGGTGGTTAATCACAGTGTGGTGGTGGTGTTGATGTGACCTGCAGTGTGGTGGTGGTGGTTGATCACGGTGTGGTGGTGGTGGTGGTTGTTGATCACAGCGTGGTGGTGGTGGTTGTTGATCACAGTGTAGTGGTGGTGGTAGTTGATCACACTGTGGTGGTGGTGGTTGATCACAGTGTGGTGGTGGTAGTTGATCACAGTGTGGTGGTTGTTGATCACAGTGTGGTGGTGGTTGTTGATCACAGTGTGGTGGTGGTTGATCACAGTGTGGTGGTGGTAGTTGATCACAGTGTGGTGGTGGTAGTTGACCACAGTGTGGTGGTGGTGGTAGTTGATCACAGTGTGGTGGTGGTGGTTGATCACAGTGTGGTGGTGGTGGTTGATCACAGTGTGGTGGTGGTGGTTGATCACAGTGTGGTGGTGGTGGTTGATCACAGTGTGGTGGTGGTGGTAGTTTATCACAGTGTGGTGGTGGTTGTTGATCACAGTGTGGTGGTGGTTGTTGATCACAGTGTGGTGGTGGTTGTTGATCACAGTGTAGTGGTGGTGGTAGTTGATCACAGTGTGGTGGCTGTTGATCACAGTGTAGTGGTGGTGGTAGTTGATCACACTGTGGTGGTGGTGGTTGATCACAGTGTGGTGGTGGTGGTGGTAGTTGATCACAGTGTGGTGGTGGTTGTTGATCACAGTGTGGTGGTGGTTGTTGATCACAGTGTGGTGGTGGTTGATCACAGTGTGGTGGTGGTGGTAGTGGATCACAGTGTGGTGGTGGTGGTTGTTGATCACAGTGTAGTGGTGGTGGTAGTTGATCACACTGTGGTGGTGGTTGATCACAGTGTGGTGGTGGTAGTTGATCACAGTGTGGTGGTGGTGGTTGATCACAGTGTGGTGGTGGTGGTTGATCACAGTGTGGTGGTGGTGGTGGTAGTTGATCACAGTGTGGTGGTGGTTGTTGATCACAATGTGGTGGTGGTTGTTGATCACAGTGTGGTGGTGGTTGATCACAGTGTGGTGGTGGTTGTTGATCACAGTGTGGTGGTGGTAGTTGATCACAGTGTGGTGGTGGTGGTTGATCACAGTGTGGTGGTGGTGGTAGTTGATCACAGTGTGGTGGTAGTAGTTGATCACAGTGTGGTGGTGGTAGTTGATCACAGTGTGGTGGTGGTTGATCACAGTGTGGTGGTGGTGGTAGTTGATCACAGTGTGGTGGTGGTGGTTGATCACAGTGTGGTGGTGGTGGTTGATCACAGTGTGGTGGTGGTAGTTGATCACAGTGTGGTGGTAGTAGTTGATCACAGTGTGGTGGTAGTAGTTGATCACAGTGTGGTGGTGGTTGTTGATCACAGTGTGGTGGTGGTGGTGGTTTATCACAGTGTGGTGGTGGTAGTTGATCACAGTGTGGTGGTGGTGGTGGTTGATCACAGTGTGGTGGTGGTGGTGGTGGTAGTTTATCACAGTGTGGTGGTGGTTGTTGATCACAGTGTGGTGGTGGTGGTGGTTGATCACAGTGTGGTGGTGGTGGTGGTAGTTTATCACAGTGTGGTGGTGGTTGTTGATCACAGTGTGGTGGTGGTTGTTGATCACAGTGTGGTGGTGGTGGTTGTTGATCACAGTGTAGTGGTGGTGGTAGTTGATCACAGTGTGGTGGTGGTGGTTGTTGATCACAGTGTAGTGGTGGTGGTAGTTGATCACACTGTGGTGGTGGTGGTGGTGGTTGATCATAGTGTGGTGGTGGTGGTGGTAGTTGATCACAGTGTGGTGGTGGTTATTGATCACAGTGTGGTGGTGGTTGTTGATCACAGTGTGGTGGTGGTGGTTGATCACAGTGTGGTGGTGGTGGTAGTGGATCACAGTGTGGTGGTGGTTGTTGATCACAGTGTAGTTGTGGTGGTAGTTGATCCCACTGTGGTGGTGGTGGTTGATCACAGTGTGGTGGTGGTAGTTGATCACAGTGTGGTGGTGGTTGTTGATCACAGTGTGGTGGTGGTGGTAGTTGATCACAGTGTGGTGGTGGTTGATCACAGTGTGGTGGTGGTTGATCACAGTGTGGTGGTGGTAGTTGATCACAGTGTGGTGATGGTGGTTGATCACAGTGTGGTGGTAGTTGATCACAGTGTGGTGGTAGTAGTTGATCACAGTGTGGTGGTAGTAGTTGATCACAGTGTGGTGGTGGTTGTTGATCACAGTGTGGTGGTGGTTGATCACAGTGTGGTGGTGGTAGTTGATCACAGTGTGGTGGTGGTAGTTGATCACAGTGTGGTGGTGGTAGTTGATCACAGTGTGGTGGTGGTAGTTGATCACAGTGTCCGCCAGACGCAGTCTTCAACACGAGCGCAGTAACCAACGAGCCAAGTTCGACGTTTCATACACAAACCAAATAAAACACCAACACAGCGCTTGCCAAAACTTCACCGCAACTGCTCCTTTCTGACAGTTCCTAGTCTGTGCCCCCCCCACCCCCCGTATTTTTATTACACGCTTTTATTTAACTCGCTCTGTCTGTTGTTGTATCCTCAAATCTTGAACTTAATTTTACTCCACTTCCCAATGTGGTATCGACTGCAAACTTGGTATACTTATGTCATACTGATGACAATACTATATTCTATCAAAAATATATACATTAATTTTTATATGTTATGTTTCGTCTTGGGTCTAATTGTCCACGTTCAACTGACGTTGGCTGTAATTGGCCACGAGGCCACTTCCTGGAGTCGTGGAGTCCTGCCATTACTTAGTACACTTCATAAAAGCGTGTTTAAACAAAAAGTGTTTTTTTAAATATATATACATTACTTATTTTATTTCAGTTGCCTGCGTAGCTAACCCTGACAGCCCGTTCAAAGGCTCTACGGAAGAGATCTTTTGTCTTTGTGCGCGCGTGTGCCCTCACTGCTTTCACCGTGGGCATGGCAGCTAATGACGAGGTGGCAAAGCCATGATTAGTGCCTCTCCGGACCACCCCACCCCCGTATGGGTCTCGAGGGGTAAAACAACGTGCAAAGCCCGGGGGGTCGTGAACGGCCGATGCATCCCCCGATGGCCCGCGCTGAACTCCCCGCGGAAGGAAGGAAGGGAGGGGAGAAGTCGGAGAGAAGTTCATCGTGGACTTCGGCAGCCACCCGCGGGGTTAACGGTGCCGAGAACCAGTTTGAACTCATGACCCCACCTCCCCCACCCCCACCCCGCGGCTGATGTAACCACCCATGCAGTGTTGATATTGACGAGGCCGTGGCGTAGTCTCGGTTGTCGCAGCTGCGGAGGGGTGGTTGGGTAGGTGGGTAGGTGGGTGGGTAGGTGGGTGGGTAGGTGGGTAGGTGGGTGGGTAGGTTGGTAGGTGGGTGGGTAGGTGGGTGGGTAGGTGGGTAGGTGGGTGGGTAGGTGGGTAGGTGGGTGGGTAGGTAGGTGGGTGGGTAGGTGGGAAGGTAGGTGGGTAGATGGGTGGGTAGGTGGGTGGGTAGGTGGGTAGGTAGGTAGGTAGGTGCGTAGGTAGGTAGGTGGGTAGGTGGGTGGGTAGGTGGGCAGGTTGGTGGGTAGGTGGGTAGGTAGGTGGGTGGGTGGGTAGGTGGGTGGGTGGGTGGGTAGGTAGGTAGGTGGGTAGGTGGGTGGGTGGGTAGGTGCTGACGGGCGATGGCAGCTGGCAGGAGGTGGCGGTGGCTGTGCTGGCGGTGGTGCTGGCGGTGGTGCTGGTGGTGGTGTTGGCCACTTACGCCACTCGTGTTCCGTGCTGGCCTTCTTCATACAGTAGCTGATGCTGCTGCTCGCTAACAGTACTTGCCCCAACAGTCTGTTAAAGCTATCCTGGGGGGCGGGGTCTTTTGTCTTTGTTGTGGCGGTGATGGCCACGCCCGGCTATCCGGTTGCCTCTCCTCCGCCACTCGCGCATTGCCTCCTAAGGCAGCAGCAGCCGCAGCAGTAGTCACGTGGAGAATTTTACTGGAATGGTTTTAGATGCTGCACAAAAGGCTTCTTCCTTTCGATAGCGGATTACAGGGGGGGTGGGGGCATCTCCCCCCCTCCCATCCCCGACCATTTCCATACTATCTATTTTAACTCAACTCAAATTGGCTGCTATATCTTGGCACCGGATACCGAACTCTCTCCCTCTGCGGGACTAAATCTCGCTCCGTGGGGCTGCTCCTGACATTTCCCGACATCGTGGTGGGTAGCCGCTGCGGGGTGGGGGGCCCTGGGTGGTGGCGGCGGTGGCAGCGGGGACATCGAATGCTCGGCCCGGCTCGGTCTGTCGCTCCGCCTCTGTGGCTGTCCACGTGCTGGGGGATTTCTTTAGTTTGTTCCTCGCCGTTTGGGGCTGCGCTCACCGTGGGTCGTGGAGTCGCTGCGCGGGGCCCTGGCGTGCCGTGCGCTTGCAGAGTGTGCAAAGAGCGTCACCCGCCCCGTTTATTACTCGACTGTAAACGAACTAAACTCTGTTTGATTCCACCAAGGTAGGGACCCCACTGTGCTGTGTAAGCTCTGGCCACAAATGATAGCTTCGACGACGTCGCTTTTGCGTGTTGAATTGTAGAGCGGCCAAATACCCGAAACGCATGATGTTGGTTTTAAATGTGGGAGGGAAAACCTCGGGCGACCCGATAAAAAAATCCACGCAACCACGGGGAGAGAGAGAGACATGCAAACTCCAAATATACAGCAGCAGCAGGCGTCAGGGTTGGGATCGAACCCACGACCTCCTGTATACCAGGCGAGGTAGTTAACATCTCAAAGCCACCGTGATGATGATGATGATGAGAGAGAGACACGCAAACTCCAAATATGCAGCAGCAGGCGTCAGGGTCGAGATCGAACCCACGACCTCCTGTATACCAGGCGAGGTAGTTAACATCTCAAAGCCACCGTGATGATGATGATGATGAGAGAGAGAGACACGCAAACTCCAAATATACAGCAGCAGCAGGCGTCAGGGTCGGGATCGAACCCACGACCTCCTGTATACCAGGCGAGGTAGTTAACATCTCAAAGCCACCGTGATGATGATGAGAGAGAGACACGCAAACTCCAAATATAAAGCAGCAGCAGGCGTCAGGGTCGGGATCGAACCCACGACCTCCTGTATACCAGGCGAGGTAGTTAACATCTCCTAGCCACCGTGATGATGATGAGAGAGAGAGACACGCAAACTCCAAATATACAGCAGCAGCAGGCGTCCGGGTCGGGATCGAACCCACGACCTCCTGTACACCAGGCGAGGTAGTTAACATCTCAAAGCCACCGTGATGATGATCATGAGAGAGAGAGAGACACGCAAACTCCAAATATACAGCAGCAACAGGCGTCAGGGTCGAGATCGAACCCACGACTTCCTGTATACCAGGCGAGGTAGTTAACATCTCAAAGCCACCGTGATGATGATGATGAGAGAGAGACACGCAAACTCCAAATATACAGCAGCAGCAGCAGCAGGCGTCAGGGTCGGGATCGAACCCACGACCTCCTGTATACCAGGCGAGGTAGTTAACATCTCCCAACCACTGCGGTGCCCTCTGTCGCTGTCACTCGCTCATCAGTCCTTGTAGGACGTCCCCGTCAACTACGCCATGCCGCTCTGACACAATTTTCTCAGCTGCGTCAAGCGCGTTGAGTGAAGAGGTTACAGATAAATCTAAATTAGAAGGCGTGCCAAAATAATTCCCGGAACAACGTTTTGGGACCGTTTCGGATGAAATGAGGCACTAATCGTACGAGATCGGACACATTTATGTTTAAATTGTAACCGTTAAACACGGTCACTGAGCGCAGGGCCCTCAGAGGCAATACGGCAGTGTCGTTAAAACCCGCCACCACCCGACACACCGGTGATGCTGTACCAGTGGCGAATTGTCCACGTGCTGTTTACGTGACAACCCTTACTAGTTGGCTGTGTCGGGTGGTGGCGGGTTTTAACGACACAACATTTATACATTTACGCGATCAAACCCCAAAAACCTCTGTTGTAACGATACGGAGTTGAATCGGTTGTTTAGATGCCACGACGCACGGTTCCGTAAAGCTGCTTGCGGAAGAAAAGACAAACACGTACAGGGTTTATCAACCACAACGCCGCACAGATAGAGGCAATAATCCATCGCTGCTCTTCCGCCAACAAAGGGGACGCTGCGGTGGCGAGATGTTAACTACCTCGCCTGGTATGCGGGAGGTCGTGGATTATATTTTGACCCTGACGATGCCTATGTATATTTGGAGTTTGCGTTTCTCTCTCTCTCCCCGTGGTCGCGTGGATTTTTTTCCCCTCCACGTGTAGAATCGTCACGCGTTCACGGTATATGGCTGCTATAAATTCCCACGCGATAAGCCACTTCGTTGTCCTACCACGTGTGGCCCAGGTCGCTGCGTAGGTCAGCTGGGCCTTAACTGGTGACAAAAAAAAGTGAAAATAGTTTATAGTTTAAAAAAGTTTTCAAACAGTTCATAGTCTATCCCGCGGGCGAGCCTGCAGCCACGATATCCCGACGCTCCAGAACGCCGCCACCGCTGATGCCGACGCCGACGACCTGGGGCCGAGACAGAATGACGCGCGAGAGGAGAGACGAGTCGAGAGGAGAGGGACATTTAAGGTGCACTCACTCACTCACTCTGAGCCGATTGCGAGAAGGCAAATTAAAGGTACCTTTAACCCCCTCCCCCCTACCCACACTACTCACCACCGGCCGAGGCCGAATGGGGTGGAGCCCAGAGCGCCGGTCAAAGTGGAACTTGGTAATAAATCCTGGGCCTCGGGAGCTGTGTGGTCCGGGTGGTGGCGGTCAGAGGTCACGGCCGGGGGTTCTGGAGGAGATTTCGCAAAATCGACTTAAACCCCCCACCCACACCGCAGCAGACATGACTACTTTACGAGAATTCGTTTTTTTTCCCTTCCGTTGGCCTGTAAATGTATTTGTTTCTCGTTTCGTTGTTTCGGGTCGCAGGGCGTGGCGCGGCGCGCCACTGCGAGAGAGAGTGAGAGAGGGAGAGGTTTATTTTTTATTTTTTTCGTTCTCCTTCAAGGCCCCCCCAAAAAAGAAGGAAGATTTGTATCGGGAGGTTTTTTTGTGTGTTTGTTGTTATTTTGGATGAGTGTGGAGGATTGTCAGAGCAGAATCCAGGCAAGGTAAGGGTGAGTGACGGACACACACACACACGAGTACGTTGAGCTATGCTGAAGCATTTGGACGTTTGTCGAGAGAGAGAGACTACATGCCACGGAAAGATGGTAAAACGCACTTTTTATGGATTTGCCGGTCTTCTTAAAAGCTTTACGCAGCGACAACAGCAACTGGAGAGAGAGAGAGCGAGCCACCCGTAAGTGCACGCTGCTCAACGCGGATTGAATTAAAAAATCAATGCCGTTTGAGAAGTATCCTGCACACTCTATCGGAATGAATTATTAACGATAGCAACCGCGGTGACTCGCGCGCCAGGCAAACAAATAATAACGTCCATCCTATATATAGTTATATAGTGTCTATGGTTATTTAATTTTGGTGGGCGACTGGACGTCTCGTTCGTCGTTGCTGGGATTCTCGAGGTGACCGCTTTTGGGTCGTGCTGTGTGTCGGTCGGTAAGTCATCATCACTCATCATCATCATCATTCATCATCACTCATCATCATCATCATTCATCATCATCACTCATCATCATCATCATTCATCATCACTCATCATCATCATCATTCATCATCATCACTCATCATCATCATCATTCATCATCACTCATCATCATCATCATTCATCATCATCACTCATCATCATCATCACTCATCATCTCTCATCATCATCACTGATCATCATTATCACTCATCATCATCACTCATCATCACTCATCATCATCACTCATCACTGATCATCATAACTCATCATCTCTCATCATCATCACTCATCATTATGACTCATCATCATCACTCATCATCATCACTCATCATCATCACTGATCATCATCACTCATCATCTCTCATCATCATCACTGATCATCATTATCACTCATCATCATCACTCATCATCATCACTCATCATCACTCATCATCATCATCACTGATCATCATCACTCATCATCACTCATCATCATTACTCATCATCATCACTCATCATCATAACTCATCATTATCACTCATCATCATCATAACTCATCATCATCACTCATCATCACTCATCATCATCATCACTGATCATCATAACTCATCATCAGTCATAATCATCATCACTCATCATCATCACTCATCATCATCACCACTCATAATCATCTCTCATCATCAAAACTCATCATCATAACTCATCATCAGTCATCATAACTCATCATCATAACTCATCATCACTCATCATCATCACTCATCATCATCATAACTCATCATCATAACTCATCATCATAACTCATCATTATCACTCATCATCATAACTCATCATCATAACTCATCATCATCATTATCACTCACGAGTCATCATAACTCATCATCATCATAACTCATCATCATCATCATCACTCATCATCACTTATCATTTCTCATCATCATGATAACTCATCATCACTCATCATCATAACTCATCATCATCATCGCTCATCATCATCATAACTCATCATTATCACTCATCATTATCACTCATCATTATCACTCATCATCATAACTCAACATCATCATCACTCATCAGTTATAATCATCATCAGTCATAATCATCATTATCACTCATCATCAGTCATCATCACTCATCATCATCATCACTCATCATCAGTCATAATCATCACTCATAATCATCATTATCACTCATCATCAGTCATCATTATCACTCATCATCATCATCACTCATCATCATCACTCATCATCATAACTCATCATCACTCATCAGTCATAATCATCATCACTCATCATCATCACATCATTATCACTCATCATCATTATCACTCATGAGTCATCACTCACCATAGCTCAGTAGGCCATACCTGCTAAAAAACTAAATAAAAATAAATAGTTCAGTCTGGCCGACCCCAGCTCTCCCTGGCTAAAGTGACGGTGGCTTCAAGCGACGACGACTACGCGTTGTTGGTGCCCTGACTGGTGGACTCTGTACTCACGGATCAGCAGCGTTAGGGCTAAGCGATCAATAGCGATCAGATCGGTCAAGAGCCGCCTTCAGTGTGAATGTTTATCGAGCGCGCGAGAATTGGTGTGTGTGTGTTGATGTGTGTGTGTTGATGTGTGTGTGTGTTGATGTGTGTGTGTGTTGATGTGTGTGTGTGTTGATGTGTGTGTGTTGATGTGTGTGTGTGTTGATGTGTGTGTGTGTCGATGTGGGTGTGTTGATGTGTGTGTGTTGATGTGTAGCGGTTAGCGTGCTGCGCTATGAACCTGGCGACCCGGGTTCGATTCCCGCTCACGGCCAACACCAGTGACGATTATCTGAACCGGTCCCGGGCCTCCCCTAGGTCGACTCAGCCTCAAATGAGTACCTGGTGCGGTGTGTAAACATCGCCACTAGGGAGACAAAGGCGGTCGGGCGTGGTGCTGGCCACCCACCCCCTCGTGTACCGTTTCGGCCTTCATAGGCGCTGCTCGCTAACAGCACTTGCCCCTACAGTCTGTTAAGGCTATATGGGGGATCTTTGTGTGTCGATGTGCGTGTGTGTCGATGTGGGTGTGTTGGCCACCCACCCCCCCCCGTGTGCCGTGCCGGCCTTCTTAGGTGCTACTTGCTAACAGCTAACAGCACTTGCCCCGACAGCCTGTTAAGGCTACACGGTGGCTCTTTGTCTTTGTTGTCGAGAGTCGGAGGGGGTTTCTTTAGACGGTAAGAAGTTCCTGAGCCTCCCACCTGCTGCTCCTTTACAAGGTGGGCCTTACCTGGTGACTTAAAAACAATAGTTTAGTTGTAAATAGTTTTAACTGGACCACCCTGATCTCGAATGCACTTGTAATACAATTTAGGCGCTACAAATTCACCGCACGTATTTTTAAGTTTGACATTGAGCCCTGTGCTGTGATCGAGGGGTGAACAGCTCTGGATAAGGATTCTAAATAGGGAGGGGGAACTTAGGGATCTCACCGGTACCAGTCATATCAACCTGTCAATACCTAAGTTCAATTCCTGGCCGAGACGAACGCGGGTTGGGGTTTAGTTGCGAGCGAGATCTGAACCGGTCCTGACCCCCCCCCACCACCACCAACACGCCAGCCCCGCAACCCCCCCCCCCCCCCACTTCGCAAACCAAACCCCACACCGACCAGCGTGGTGAAGCTACGTTCAAACAACCCCGGACACATCTGTGTGAAAAAAAGGACTTCCTAAGCTCGTAGCGGATTCCTCCAGGACGGTTCTGAACCCTCTTGGACTTGGCACGCACAGCAGCGGATTTGGTGCAGTTCATGGCGACGCGTGTCCACCACGTTTGTGCCACTGTTAGAGCGGCTGTGGGAGCGAGCTGGATAGTGTGCGGCGGTGGTGACGGCGGTGGTGACAGTGGTTGTGCATGCTGGGGAGCGGTGGTGCAGCGGTCAGCGCTGCGCGGCGCCACGAACCCGCCGTCCCGAGTTCGATTCCCGCTCACGGCCGCCAAACACCGGCGACGATTATGTGAACCGGTCCCCGGGCCTCCCCCTAGGTCGACTCGGCCTCAAATGAATACCTGGTGCGGTGTGTTGTAAACATCGCCACTGGGGGGAGACAAAGGCGGGCGGGCAGGTGCTGACCGCCCACGCGCCCTCGTGTGCCGTGCCGGCTCTTCGTAGGCGCTGCTCGCGAACAGCGCTTGCCCCTACAGCCTTGTTAGAGCCGCACGGGGGTGCATTACAGGTGGACATTATTATTATTATTACCATCTTCTCGTGTCCTCAGAGAGGGTCGCGCGCGTGCGCCTTGAGAGGGTCGCGCGGGCGCGCGCGTGCGGGGTCAAAGTGCGAGTAGGAGGAGGCGCGCCACGGGGTTACCTGGCGCCTCGGCAGCAGCTGACCCGACTCGATTTTAACTTTTATAATATTCACATTATGGTTAAGTGTAAATATATATATACAGGGCTAAAGAGATGCAGTGTTGTTAGTTATAGATGTGTACACATCTTGTATATACACGGTATACGACGTGCTTAATAATGAACACTGGTATTTAGCTAAGGTGCACGTGTTCCAACTGATTTGACTCATAGTATTAAGGTTAACATTTCGGCCACGTTTCTCCATTGTAATAAGTGTTCGTGGCGACGAGAGTTTTGGTTTATATTTCCTTGGAGACTCTCAATTTAGTCTCAAGAGTCAATTGTTTTCACCAGGGTCTTGCTACAAATTCTGTGGGGTCTGTGTTTAAATATCGGACGGTTGTGGGGCTTTGAGCGAGAGGGAACCCAGAGAAAACGGACACACGGACTAGTGGGTTGACACTAATGCAATATATTCACAGAAAAACCACGGCCACTTAAATCAATGTTTACCCTTGCACAACAGAGACAAAGATTCCCCACCCCCTCCGCCCATGTAGCCTGAACAGACTGTCGGGGCAAGTGCTGTTAATAGCGAGTAGCACCTGTGAAGGCCAGGGGCAGGGCACACAAGGGGGTGAGGTGACCAGCGAACACACCCGGGCAGCCTTTGTTCCAATCGTTGGCGATCGTTACACACACCACCACGCACTGTAACTCAATTGAGGCTGAGTCGGCCTTGCGGAGGCCCGGGACCGGTTCGGAGAGAATCGTCACTGGAGTCTGTGTCCTTGAGCGGGAATCGAACTCGGGTCGCCGGGTTCGCCGTGCAGTGCGCTAACCGCTGCGCCACCCACCCCTCGCTCCGCCCGGTACACAACACAACACACACACTGTGTAACAACAACAGAGGTACATTAGTAATTCCCCACTATTTACCGAGGAAGCGTGCATCTCAAAACCTTATTGTTTCGAGAGGGCCCCGGCTAATTTGAGATGTTTGGCCGATTTTAATTAATGCGTTGGGGGTTTAAAAAAATAAAAAATTGGCTGCTCGTGGAATTAAATCTGAGAACCCAGAGACAACGCCCAGTATGCATCCCCAGAGGGGGGGGGGGCACTCAAACGCACCCCCACCCATACACATGGATTCACGAATCTGATGTTTCACCGAAATTTTGGTAGATCCAAGTCACCCACCTTGGTTATTCCCATACAGCCTCCCTATCTAACTGGGGGGAAGGGGGTGGGGCGCCGTGGTGGCTAGGAGATGTTAACTACCTCGCCTGGTGTACAGGAGGTCGTGGGTCCGATGCCAACCCTGCCGCCTGCTGCTGTATATTTTGAGTTTACGTGTCTCTCTCTCTCTCATCATCATCACGGTGGCTAGGAGATGTTAACTACCTCGCCTGGTGTACAGGAGGTCGTGGGTCCGATGCCGACCCTGCCACCTGCTGCTGTATATTTGAATATTACACGTCTCGCTCTCTCCCCGTGGTCACGTGGATTTTTCTCCGGGTCCTCCGGTTTTTCTCTTCCACATTTAGAATTAACATCACGCATTTAGAGTATTTGACTGCTGTACATTTCCACGTGATAAGCCACTTTATTCAGCTATCATTTGTGGCCAGGTCGCTTCTGAAAAGTAGCTATAGAGTATAGTCCAGTGGGCCTTACCTGGTAAAATAAAAATACAGTATTTTGTAGTTTTAACTGCGTACTGACCAGGCTCAAATTAGCTGAGCTTGTGAGATATTAACACGATTGGGCAAAATCACGGCAATTTTACGGGAATTAAACGGTAGTTGTATACTGGCATTTGTTCAATCCACTGCTGGATGATTGCATGTATACCAGGCGAGGTTGTTAACATCTCACCACCGCCTGTTAAGGACAGCACCACGCCCAGCGCAGCCGGAGTGAGGTGCGGGTGTTGACTCAGCGAGCCCGCCACGTGCGTTTACACACACAGAGTTTACACACACACAGGGTTTACACACATACAGGGTTTACACACACACACACAGGGTTTACACACACAGGGTTTACACACACACAGGGTTTACACACACACAGGGTTTACACACACACAGGGTTTACACACACAGGGTTTACACACACACAGAGTTTACACACACACACAGGGTTCACACACACACACAGGGTTTACACACACACACGCAGGGTTTACACACACACAGGGTTTACACACACAGAGTTTACACACACACACACAGGGTTTACACGCACACAGGGTTTACACACACAGGGTTTACACACACACACAGGGTTTACACACACACACACAGGGTTTACACACACACAGGGTTTACACACACAGGGTTTACACACACAGGGTTTACACACACAGGGTTTACACACACACAGGGTTTACACACACACACACACAGGGTTTACACACACACAAGGTTTACACACACACAGGGTTTACACACACACACAGGGTTTACACACACAGGATTTACACACACACACAGAGTTTACACACACACACAGGGTTTACACACACAGGGTTTACACACACACAGGGTTTACACACACACACACACACAGGGTTTACACACACACAGGGTTTACACACACAGGGTTTACACACACACACACAGGGTTTACACACACACACAGGGTTTACACACACACAGGGTTTACACACACACAGGGTTTACACACACACACACAGGGTTTACACACACAGGGTTTACACACACACACAGGATTTACACACACACAGGGTTTATACACACACAGGGTTCACACACACAGGGTTCACACACACAGGGTTCACACACACAGAGTACACACACACACAAGGTTTACACACACAGGGTTTACACACACACAGGGTTTACACACACACACAGGGTTTACACACACAGGGTTTACACACACACAGGGTTTACACACACACAGGGTTTACACACACACAGGGTTTACACACACACACAGGGTTTACACACACAGGGTTTACACACACACAGGGTTTACACACACACACAGAGTTCACACACACACACAGGGTTTACACACACACAGGGTTTACACACACACACAGGGTTTACACACACAGGGTTTACACACACACAGGGTTTACACACACACAGAGTTCACACACACACACAGGGTTTACACAGACACACACAGGGTTCACACACACAGAGTACACACACACAGAGTTTACACACACACAAGGTTTACACACACACAGTACACACACACACACAGGGTTTACACACACACACAGGGTTTACACACACACACACACAGGGTTTACACACACACAGGGTTTACACACACACAGTTTACACACACACCCACGTTACACACTCACCACTCAACTACATTTCACACTCACCATTACTACCCCACCACATACTCGCCGTCACCCACTCACCTCCACCACTCAACTAGCTCATACACTCAGCCACATTCACCAGCCACCCATCAACTCTGAACCCTGACCACTCACCCGCACCCTTCACTGACATCACCCAATCAATGACACCTGACCCTCACCCCGCTCCAGCATCAGCCACTCTCATACCTCCACCCCATCCCATCCTCATCACTGACTCGTCCACCTCTGGGCTCCCTCTCCTTCGCAATCCATCCACGCTCCTCACCCACCACTCACACAGCGCGTCGCCAACTCACTGCCCACTCACTGCCCACTCACATCATTTACCTTCACCGCTCACACTTAGCACCAACCCAACAGATGCGTCTCTCCTTCATGTCCCTGTTGATGCATTGCACAAATTCCGATTTTGAATTAACCCCCCCCCCCCCCAAAACAACAACCCACTTGCCACAAAGATAAAGACTCCCCACCCCCCCCCCCCCCCGGGTGTAGCCTACACAGACACGTAGCAAGTTCTGTTGACAAGCGCCTATTTGTTTGTACCGTACGCTGAACTTCTTTCGCACCGTACGTAGCCGACCTATGTAGGAAGACGGAACGCGCGCTGCTGTAGCCAGCAGCTGCTGCCACGCCCGTCCACCTTTGCACCAGGGGGTTGCCACTTTCCACGGGCAAAACCTCAGCCAGCGGCTTGGGTCTCTGATCAAGCAAGGTGCGGGTGTGCTCTCTCTCTCTCTCGCTAGCGTATGGCAAGCATGTGCACCTATTTTGTCTACTTAAGGCAGGTGGGGGGAACCTTTTTTCTTCCAAGGGCCATTTGGATATTTAGAACATCATTCCCGGGCCATACAAAATTATCAACTTAAAAATTAGCCCGTTATATTTGGCGAGGCGTGTGATGATGTTATCTGCTATTGCTGATGTTGTTGCTACTCGCAACTGCTTTTCCAGGTTTGCTCCTAGACTTATTGAATTTCGAGTCCCGCCTGCGGTTGCCTTGGCACGGCCAGAGACCCAAATGATTTTGCGGGCCGGACGTTGCCCACCCCTGACTTAAGGCAAGAAGGTGTGTGGTCATCTGTTTGTATACCCGCTGTTGTGTCTGTGCGTGTGATTCGGCTCACGAACTATTTTGGTCAAAGACAAAAACAGAAATGTCTCTTCTTCTTCTTCGAAAGGTTGATGACCCCTGACCTAGGGGGTGGGGAGGCCTAGGGCTGGGTTCAGATCATGATCAGCGACCGGTCGATGTTAGCCGTGGTCAGGGATCGAACTTTTGGGGCCACCCACGGGATTCGTAGAGTCGTGCGCGAGACTGCTGCGCCGCGCAATTAGGACATCATACAGCGTCTTTACTGTCACACGCGCGTCCTTCATTACAATGAGCTCGAATATCACGCACAGAATCACAGAATTGTACTGGTAGGTACCTCCTGGTTACACCACCCCACAGGGGATTATTGTGTCCGTCCGTCGTGCATCCAAAAATGGGAGTGGTGGGGCTGGGTGGGGAGGGGCTGGTCACCCCGTGGTGCCCTTATAAAGCTCAACGTTTAACCTACTCACGCCGGCTTGTGCCCGCCCTCACAGTCGGGCATATTTGCGGAATACACCACGTGGTGCCGCCGTTGACTCCCTGGCCATTGACCGAGCAACCCAACGTTCCTACCAGCTCCCTCCGCAGGAATGTGTTTAATTCCCCGACTCTCTCAGCGTAATCAATGCCAGATTATCCGAGTAGCAACAGGAGCTAAATATGCTACGGGACCCGCACTTTCAAGGGCCCTGCGCTAAATTATTTCAGGCTATGAATTCCGGTTCAGCGATTCTGCTCTATTACTATAGTACTATACCACCTTCAACTTTGACGAACGACTGGGTTTTTAAGGTTAGCGATTTGTCGTATTATCTGTCTGTTTAGCAAATGAAAAAGTACAATTACTTCACTACGTAAGTTAAAAATGGATGTATTTTTAATATTTATGTTTTTTTTTTAATTTAAGACCCCTTTATAACAAAATGCTACAGGCCCCGCGCCTAGCTTAGTCCGGCACTGAGCGTGATGGGTGACCAACGCTTTGCTGCTCACACGCGGTCCTTTTGATGTCTACAGATGGCCTTTTGCGTGTAAAGTATCGGCGGCTTTATTACCCTCCACATTCCACAGTTATCTTGTGTTACGCGAGCAGACCTCACGCCTAGCAATAAAAAGCTAACACTTTGAAACGCCAAAATACCTTTAAACGTCGGAGCGACGGGGCAAAGGGTCCACGCACGGATTTACTTTTATCTCGATGAAGCTCATCTCACAGCTATGATCTTGATTCGTCACCTCCACCGCATGTAAACACTCAGCAGGCGGCTTCTCTCTCGTTCGTGGTTCCTCATCGTTGGCGTCCTCTCTCACCGAAGACCGTCACTCTCATGGTCCTTTTGACTGTCCCAAGAACAAGAATTCCAATAGGTGACCAAACCATTTCAAGTTCCAGCACCATGGTTTTGGAACAGCCTCGTTTCCTCCCTAAACATCCAGTCACGGACTAAGCTAGTTCGGGGCCTGTAGCATATGTTATAATGGGGCCCTAAATTAAAAACAAAAACACTTAAATATTGCAACAAATTTTTATCTTCTTGGTTCTTTCGGTAAAGTCACCACGTAGAATGGAAATAAAATAATAAAGATAAAACATAATAAAATAAAATTCTCACGACGTTTCGGCCACAACACAAGTAGCCTTCCTCAGGTGAAGAAACAGAACTGTCGGGAAGGCAGCGCTTTAGTGAGCGCTTCAGTGAGCGCTGTCGTCCCAACAGTTCTGTTTCTTCACCTGAGGAAGGCTACTTGTGTTGTGGCCGAAACGTCGTGAGAATTTTATTTTATTATGTTTCATTTTTATTATTTTATTTCCATTCTACGTAGTGACTTTACCGAAAGAACCAAGAAGACGAATCCCTGCAGTCACGAAAGCTTTAAATCGAAACCAATTTTTTAACTTGCATTTTAAAGTAATTGTATTTTTCAATTGCTATACAGCCAGATAATACGACAAATCGCTAACCTTAAACACCCAATCGTTCGTAAAAGTTGAAGGCGGTATAGTACTATAGTAATAGAGCAAGTGCAGAATCACTGAACCGGAATTGATAGCTTGAAAGCATTTAGCGCGGGGCCCTTGAAAGTGCGGGGCCCGTGGCTACTACAAATGTAGCGACTTTCATCCTTACCCATGTATCGATGGACACATTTTACAAGCTACTGAGTTTGCGAGATCGGGCAGTGCATTCTGGGTGGGGTCGTTAGCGGTGAGGATTTTGATTTCGATTGCGATCCCCCCCACGTGCCGTTAACCTCCGAGTCGGCCTCGAGTTGTCAACGGGAGGCGACCGATTGAGATCTGATGGACGGAGACTCGGCAATGATTCTGACCCCCTGTTGATGAAACTGAGCGGTCACCGACTTTGTGAGGTTGTTGTTCTATAGCTCGGACAGCTGCTGCTCGTTTGACAAACAAGCCAACAAGGGTTGGGTAAAAAATCAGCAGCATCGATGAAACTATCGTGGCTCGTGATCGGCCGCGATTTAATCCACTGCTGGATGATGACCTCCAAAAGCCGATACCTGTGGTGTAACACAGACATTCCTAATGAAGGAAAATGTGTCTTTAACACATCGCAACCCGACACAGCCAATTAGTAAAGGTTTGTCGTGACAATTAGTGATCTTCTTCAGCACCACCGGTTGTGTGATATTTCGCTGGTGATTACAACAACAACAATCAGTTTCATCAGGCATATTTGTCAGAATTGGCGATTCCCCAAGCATCACCGACGATTGGAGGGATTATTCTTCCCCGAATTTTTTATTATTATTATTATCAATCCGCTGCTGGATGAAGGTCTCCCGAAAGCCCTTGCATCATATTTTCACCACCCCCTTACTTTGTAGACCCCTTTCAAGTCAAATCAACGCATTTGGGAAAACGGTGTCACTGTGTAAACTGTGAGTGAATAATCAGTATATCAAGCGTTCGCCTGCATTGTATAATAACAATAATAATGGCATTTGACCAGGAAAGCCTCACCGAATTTCAAGGCTGCTTTTTGTATTTACCTTCCAGAGTGCCCTGTTCTACAGGGTGGTCCAAATGTCTTGTGGCTCCCCCCCCCTGGCCCCCACCATTTAAATATCTAAAACTTTATTTAAAAAAAATAAAAGTGAGGCTTATTTACAACAAAAAATGATTATGTTAAAGTAAAACAAAAAATGTTATGGATCAACTAATTGGGGCGTCACAAGACATCTGGACCAGCCTGTTGTACATCGGTTGGATGTTTGGCCAAACTCCCAGGATATGAGAGCGTTCAGGCGGGGCGCCCAAAACTACTTCACCAGTTGGACTGGGACTGCTTCGCACTCGCCAGGTTTCCGTTCCGCCGGCAACTCGCGCTGCGGCTTATCCGGACGTTTGGGTGGCACCGCCGATTTGCCCCACAAGCCCTCGACAGGAAAAAAGGGGGAAATGAGACGAGATGAAGGATAAGCCACTCCTCCGATAACCACGACCGATTACCGGGGCCTTGAGGAGAGCCTTCTTGCGGCACGATGATAACCATCTCATTACCATCGCGCAAACTCCGGCCATCCTCGCGGCGGCGGCGGCGGCGGCGGTTGGCCGGCCGCCGAGCGAAGACGGCGCCCGGTGCCATCGCGCGGCGCTTTCGGGCGCGCGCTTCTGCCGCTCTCCGGAACGCTCTTCCTTACCGGCTTTTTGGAAGCCGGTGGAGCTGCGCGCTTTGAAATCATTTTGAAGATTGAAAACGCACGTACATATCCGGTTGGGTACAGGGGGCTCAAGCAGGGCTAGCCTTTTCGGTGAGTTTCAATCGGACGCCGCGAATTAAGTGATTCGTCCAATGTTTTTTTTTTTTGCGATCATAAGCGTCATGAGTTCTTCGTCATCACGATCCATGGGGCCAAGATAGCCCGTGGGTGCCCACTGAACATGTCGTCATTTGTTTCCACTGTCCTCTCTCTTGTCTTGCTCCAACACGCTCAAGCGGTGCCACATCGTGCTGGCACCAATCTCTTGTGTCGCTGTTCTCCGGTCTTCCTCTCTTTTTCCGGTTCCATCCATTTTTCCGGACAACACACTTTAAACTTTCCTGTTATCCATCCTACATACATCCATTATAAAAGCCCGCAATTACGTTTGTCCATCAACTAAATGATAAAAGCCCTTCAGAAGGCCTGAATCAAAAAGTTGAAAGAAGTGGACCTCCACCCCACCCCACCCCCCCAAGATGTGGGGGTAAAAAGTTGATCAAACAGGTTTACAACAATTGTCGACCCACGCAAAATATTAATGTGTTTTTTAAACACCCCACTTAAAAGTCAGTAGTGTCTACTATCTACTGACTCTATACACACCTACACACCCTACATACAATAGTCAGTAGTGTCTACTATCTACTGACTCTATATACACCTACACACCCCACATACAATGGTCAGTAGTGTCTACTATCTACTGACTCTATATACACCTACACACCCCACTTAAAAGTCAGTAGTGTCTACTATCTACTGACTCTATACACACCTACACACCCCACATACAATAGTCAGTAGTGTCTACTATCTACTGACTCTATATACACCTACACACCCCACATACAATAGTCAGTAGTGTCTACTATCTACTGACTCTATATACACCTACTCACCCTACGTACAATAGTCAGTAGTGTCTACTATCTACTGACTCTATATACACCTACATACCCCACATACAATAGTCAGTAGTGTCTACTATCTACTGACTATATATACACCTACACACCCCACATACAATAGTCAGTAGTATCTGCTATCTATTGACTATATATACACCTAGACACCCTACATACAATAGTCA
Source organism: Petromyzon marinus (assembly GCF_048934315.1). Taxonomy (NCBI): domain Eukaryota; kingdom Metazoa; phylum Chordata; class Hyperoartia; order Petromyzontiformes; family Petromyzontidae; genus Petromyzon; species Petromyzon marinus. The sequence goes on along the minus strand of NC_133679.1, from coordinate 13,860,039 downwards.
GTAGTATCTACTACCTACTGACTCTATATACACCTACACACCCCACATACAATAGTCAGTAGTGTCTACTATCTACTGACTATATATACACCTACACACCCCACATACAATAGTCAGTAGTGTCTACTATCTACTGACTATATATACACCTAGACACCCCACATACAATAGTCAGTAGTGTCTACTATCTACTGACTATATACACACCTACACACCCTACATACAATAGTCAGTAGTGTCTACTATCTACTGACTATATATACCTACACACCCCACATACAATAGTCAGTAGTGTCTACTATCTACTGACTATATATACACCTACACACCCCACATACAATAGTCAGTAGTGTCTACTATCTACTGACTATATATACACCTAGACACCCCACATACAATAGTCAGTAGTGTCTACTATCTACTGACTATATACACACCTACACACCCCACATACAATAGTCAGTAGTATCTACTATCTACTGACTATATACACCTACACACCCTACATACAATAGTCAGTAGTGTCTACTATCTACTGACTATATACACCTACACACCCCACATACAATAGTCAGTAGTATCTACTATCTACTGACTATATATACACCTACTCACCCCACATACAATAGTCATTAGTGTCTACTATCTACTGACTATATACACCTACACACCCCACATACAATAGTCAGCACTATCTAGCAGTATCTACTACTGACTCTACAATAGATACTACTGACTCTACAATAGAGTCAGTAGTATCTACTGACTCTATTGTAGTATCTGCACACAATGCGGTCGAGGTGGGGGAATAAGAGGACATGTGGCGCAAAGCGCCGAGAAGCCCCCTACGTGGGAGATATAAGAAGGTGGCCAGAGGCTGTCGAATTACCGTGTCCACATCGGCATCACTGCCGGCATCATCAGGTCCTCTTGTCCGTGCAAACCTTTTTTTCCTTCTACGTTGGTCACCCTTTGGATCCATTTCAGTTCAGCTGTGGGTAATCAACGTTTACGTTTACAGGGGTCTTTATGTTTTTCGTGTAAGCAGGTGAGAACTCGCAGAGACCGGGATATAGTCTCGTTGGCGATTGCGACTGACTGACCCTGGTGCAGCAAAATGACAAAAGCGACAAAGTATAAGAGCAATGTGCAACAATTAAGGGGATAGACATCGGGGCACAAATATCTGCAATACGGATGAAAACGCGCACGCAAGTGAAGTTGTCGTTTTCAAAATTGCTTCGAGAAAGCGTCGCAGGAATGAAACTGAATTGTGGAACTATGAGGGTGCGTTGAGAGTGCTGATTGCACTCGTCTGAAGACGACAAGGATTTATATTCGTGAGCGGTTTGGTTGGAATGGGTGTGTGTCGCATGGCAGTGCAAAGTTATGAAGACGCGGTACTGTGTGTGTGTGTGCAATACCTTCATATTTAAACTAAAAACTATTAAAACGTTTGTTTATATTTTACCAGGTAAGGCCCACTTGAGCTACATAGCTCTTTTTCAGAAGTCACCTGGCCACAAATTACAGCTCAACGAAATAGTAAAGTGGCTCATGTGGAAATGTATAGCAGTAGTCAAATACTCACGGTTCTAAGTGGTTCTACATGTGGAGGGAAAAACCGGAGGCCCCGGAGAAAAAAAATCCATGCAACCACATGGATAGAGACAAGCAAACTCCAAATATACAGCAGCGGGCGTCAGGGTGGGGATCGAACCCACGACCTCCTGTACACCAGGCGAGGTAGTTAACATCTCCTAGCCACCGTGATGATGAGAGAGAGAGACACGCAAACTCCAAATATACAGCAGCGGGCGTCTGGGTGGGGATCGAACCCACGACCTCCTGCATGCAAGGCGAGGTAGTTAATATCTCATAATTTGGAGAAAAAAAACACACAGCAGTGTCACCCCCTACTGGCAGACTATATAAGTGTCTGAAACATAGTGCCATCGCGATAGCCCTTTTGCTGTAACGGCACAAATACGAAATTAACTGAATCATTGTGGGGCAAATACAGGCAACGGGAGCAGTGGCCATTGCCTCTGTGGGCGTTGCTAGTGGCCGGGTGGGCGTGGCTACGTAACAATTGGGCGTGGCTGATGGAGGCCATTGTTGTCCTTTCCCCGTACCTCCGGTCAGCATGGTTGGCTACATATGGTGCAAAAGAAATTCAACATTCTGTACACTCCACGACTATATACTTCACTACTACACATTACACTACACTAAATTGAAAACCCATTTCTTTAGAACTGCTTTTTGTGTTTAGTTTGTTGTCCTTCCGCACCTCCAATTAGCACGGTTGGCTACGTACGGTGCAATAGAAGTTCAACACATTGGCAGTCATCGACTTACGAACACAATTAATTCCTGATAGCCGTTTGTAAGTCGGAACATAGCAATGCACTGTATTTAAATGCCCATACGGTTGGTGTGAGAAGCATTGTTAAACTCACGACTTAGAAGAAATATTGTACATTTGCATGGTTTGTAAGCGGAGGTGTTCGTAAGTCGGGTGTTCGTAAGTGCAGGTGTTCGTAAGTCGGGTGTTCGTAAGTGTAGATGTTCTTAAGTCGGGTGTTCGTAAGTGTAGATGTTCTTAAGTCGGGTGTTCACAAATCGGGTGTTCATTAGTGCAGGTGTTCGTAAATCGGGTGTTCGTAAGTCGATGACTGCTTGCATGTATACACACGCACATAGTCTGGCAGCCCTCAGCGTGCGCCGGTTGAGCCCCCCAGAAATTTCGGCAGCTTCATCGCCCCCCCCCCCCCCACTCTCCCCCTTCTCGGTTCCCCCCCCCTACCTCCCCCACCGCCAGATGTCATGGCGCCCCCAATACCGCAGCTCCAAGTTCCGGCACGTGTTCGGCCGTCCGGCCAAGCATTGCTACGACAGCGTGCCCATCACGCGCAGCGTGCACGACAACCACTTCTGCGCCGTCAACCCCCGCTTCCTCGCCGTGGTGACCGAGTGCGCCGGCGGCGGCGCCTTCCTGGTGCTGCCGCTCCAGCAGGTGGGTCACTCGCGCCCGGCGCCTACGTCGCCCGCCATCGCCGGCACCGGCGCTGGCACTGCTCTGCCGTCACCGACGTCACCGTCGTCGTCACGATCACCGTCGTTGCTCTGCCGTCACCGACGTCATCGTCGCCGGCACGATCACCGTCGTTGCTCGACCATCGGCGTCGTCGTCACGATCACTGTCATTGTTCTACCATCAGCGTCGTCGTCACGATCACTGTCATTGTTCTACCATCACCGTCGTTGTAACGATCACTGTCATTGTTCTACCATCACCGTCATCGTCACGATCACTGTCATTGCTCTACCATCACCGTCGTTGTAACGATCACTGTCATTGTTCTACCATCACCGTCGTCGTCACAATCACTGTCATTGTTCTACCATCAGCGTCGTCGTCACGATCACTGTCATTGTTCTACCAACATTATTGGCGTCATCATCATCGTCACGATCACTGTCATTGCTCTATCGTCATCATCATCGCCATCATCACCACCATGACCCATCACAATCATCGTCGCTGCCACCATCACCGTCACATCACCACCTCCGCAATAGCTGTCATCAGAATCAGAATATATATTTACACTGGAGGAATCCGATGAGCTATAAAGCTCTTCAGCACAGATGTTCAGTAGGGACAGGTCAGAACGTTACAACAACAAACAATACAAAAACACGGGTAGGAGCACAAAGTAAAGGAAATGTAATTGCAATCATTCTAGGTGCCATGGTGGCCTGTTACACAGGAGCCCATGGGTTCGATCCCGGCCCTGACAACGCCGCCTGTATATATGGAGCTTGCGCGTCTCTCTCGCTGTCCCCGCGTGGATTTTTCTCCCGAGTCCTCCGGCTTTTCCCTCCACATTTAGAATCAACGTCGCGCGTTTAGAGTAAATGGCTGCTCTACATTTCCACGTGACAAGCCGCTTCGTTGAGCGATCATTTGTCATCGCCAGGTCGCTTCCGAAAAAGAGCTTCATAGCTCAGTGGGGCCTTACCTGGTGAAATAAAAACAAATTAAATAGTTTAATGATTTAGTTCAGCACATCTGGCTCAACCAGCTCGGTGCAAAATGACAGCTGCTGCTCTTCGCCAACAGTCAGCCGCACGAAGGGGGAGACTGCAATAGCACAACAAGTTGGGTAAAATACTTAACACAAACAAAAAGAGAAACAACAGTGGCAACACTGGAGTGCGCACGAAAGTCACTTGGAAGTACGTTCCATCGCACCCCCCGCTCATTAACCAAGCCACACAGCCCCTGGACATGTGGGCCCGCGAGTGGTAAAATTAAAAAAAAGTCAAAAAAATATCTGCCAAAAAATCATCCCCTTCCCCCGCTCATTACCATACGTGGATGGGGCGGTAGACTCTTCACCCTCCTCCCCGTTTGACTGTTACCCCCCCTGAATGGATCGATCGTGATGGGTCTGCGCACCTCCTGGATGTCTTTGCCTGGTTGATTTTGTTTTGTGTTTTTTTCGCACATCGTCACGGCCTTAAGTATTCAACGAAAGCCTTGAAAAATAGAATAGTTTAGTCTTTTTAAACAGCGGAGTTCATTCTCACGAGCGGTTTGTTGTCATGGTCGTCTTTGTCGCGTGTGTGTGTGTGTGTGGTGTGCCCAGACGGGCAAGGTGGACCCGCACTACCCGCGCGTGTGCGGGCACCAGGCCATCGTGCTGGACATCAAGTGGAGCCCCTTCAACGACTTCATCATCGCCTCGGCCTCTGACGACGCCACGGTGAGCGGCGTGCAAAAAATCCTCGTCGCTGACGACAAAAAAAATACACAAAGACACAAGCAACACATGCACCAGCTCGGACACGTTCGTCGATAGCAGCGCTGCGCGTCGCCTTAAAAGGAGAAAAAACCCCGCAAAAAATGACATCATAGGCGACGTTTTTGTCGTGTTGGGCAATGGCCCTCCGTGGTAGCAACAACAATAAAGTCAACTTGTAACGGCGCGCAAGGTGTTCACTCCTCGCTCACGGTTGGGGGCCGCATTCACTTACGTCCTCACGCGCGGTGTTGTTGTTGAGCCAACCTGTAGCTCGGCGTTCTTCTTCATTGCAAGGCCACCGTAGGGCCACTGACGGCCCCTGGTGGCCTTTAGCACGGCCCCTGACGTGCGCCCCCCCCCACCCCCCCTACGTCAATGCACAAAAAGTCAAAAACACCCCCCCCCATCGTCATCATCGTGCTGCTGTCACAAACCAAACAATGGTTTAAAATAATGTGTGGCGGCCCCTCACGCCGCTGTAGTTTGTGATTGTTCACTGCGCTAATATGCCACCGCCAAGGCAAGCAGCAGCAGCGGCGGCGGCGGCGGAATCGCCAACAACATTCGTTTAAATCTTCGTCTTCTTCTCGACGCTCACCTCGTTCGCGACACGGATGCATACCCACGCAGGCTCGCTGTCGCCAGCGTCCGCTGATTGAAATCTCCACGCCAGCCGGACGCCTGCGATCGGTCGGAACGTCCGGCGAACGCGTTCCCTCGTGAACCGGTGATTCACAGTCGGCGTTTTGGCGTCGGGCCGCGGGAACGATCCGCGGGCATTTTTGTTTGCTATCGTGAAACCCTCGCCCCGCCATCACCACCAGCCGCCACTGCCACCGCCGCTGCTTAACCCGACAAACCGCTAAGCAACCTACACAGGAACTATCATTCATGTGAGTGTTACCGTGGTGTGATGCTCACGCGTGTAACCGCGGTGTGACGCTCACACGCACGTGCCCGTGGCGTGACACTCATGCACGTGACCACGGTGTGACGCTAAGGTGTGTGACCACGGTGTGACGCTCACACGCACGTGCTCGTGGTGTGACACTCACGCGCGTGACCGCGGTGTGACGCTAAGGTGTGTGACCACGGTGTGACGCTAAGGTGTGTGACCACGGTGTGACGCTCACACGCACGTGCTCGTGGTGTGACACTCACGCGCGTGACCGCGGTGTGACGCTAAGGTGTGTGACCACGGTGTGACGCTAAGGTGCGTGACGGCTCTGTAACATTCAAGGGCGCTGCCTTGCCCTGTTCCTGCACAAACACCCTTGGACCGTGCGCACACCTGCACCGTACACGTTGTGTATTTTATGATTGCTTGTGCGCGGCGACATTACGCGTCAACGCCGCGCCACCTGACACCCCGGGATGCACGAGGCGGTTCCATCTCAAGGGATTCGTCGAGGTGGAATATTTTAACAACTGAAATCAATGATGCTAGTTTCACTCCCGGCCGCCGGTGCGGAAAGCTACTGAGCTCGATTTGTTTGCGAACAACTCTAGCTCATCTTCTGGGTTCTTTCGGTAAAGTCACCACGTAGAATGGAAATAAAACAATAAAAATGAAACATAATAAAACAATAAAATACAATTCTCACGACGTTTCGGCCTCAACACAAGTAGCCTTCTTCAGGTGAAGAAACAGGTCTGTCCAGAAGACAGCGCTTGGACAGACCTGTTTCTTCACCTGAAGAAGGCTACTTGTGTTGTGGCCGAAACGTCGTGAGAATTTTATTTAATTATGTTTTATTTTTATTTTATTATTTCCCTTCTACGTGTCGACTTTACCGAAAGAACCATGAAGATGAATCCCTGCAGTCACGAAAGCTTCAAATCGAAATTTAACTCTAGCTCACGTAAATCCATCTCCAGTCGTGATGGGAACCCCCCCGGGAATGTCTATCTGCGATGGGGGCAACAACAACAAAAACAGGCGAAAAAATAAATCAGCACCCTTCATGTAGCTATTCCTCCACACACAAGTCTTCTTTACACATGCACGCACGTTAAACTTCTTTCGCGCCGTACGCAGCCAACCGTGTTCATTGGAGGCCCGGGGGAAGTTCACTACTTTAGCCCACCGGTGTGTAAATGTTGTGGATTCACTCTTCAACACACCGGTGGGCTGAAGTAGTAAGCTATTTGGCGTTTTGTTAACGTGACACTTTTTTGTTACTGATTGGCCGTGTCGGGTGGTGGAGGGTTGCGACACATTTATAAATAACGCGATCTAACCCGATTTTTTTTATATATATAGTGAATTTAACTTGACTACAAACCGCCGAGATCAATTCCATCCTGGCAGCAGAAAAAACCTCGGTGGAATAGAGCCACGTCAAGGTCAGATACCCTGGGCAGGTCGACTCACCCTCCCGCCTTGCCCAACCCCTGCCGCCGCTCATCACCACCACTCACCGCCGTGCGTGTGCGGCGTGTGTGTGGTGTGTGACGTGTGTGGCGTGTGTGACGTGTGTTTGACGTGTGTGACGTGTGTTTGACGTGTGTGACGTGAGTTGTGTGTGTGGTGTGTGTGACGTGTGTGGTGTGTGTGGTGTGTTTGACGTGAGTGGTGTGTATGGTGTGTGTGACGTGTGTTTGACGTGAGTGGTGTGTATGGTGTGTGTGACGTGTGTGGCGTGTGTGACGTGTGTTTGACGTGTGTGGCGTGTGTGACGTGTGTTTGACGTGTGTGGCGTGTGTGGTGTGTGTGGTGTGTGTGACGTGTGTTTGACGTGTGTGGCGTGTGTGGCATGTGTGACGTGAGTGACATGTGTGTGACGTGTGTGACGTGAGTGACGTGTGCGTGACGTGTGTGACGTGTGTGCAGGTGCGTGTGTGACGTGTGTTACGTGAGTGACGTGTGAGTGACGTGTGTGACGTGTGTGCAGGTGCGTGTGTGGTGTATGTGGTGTGAGTGGTGTGTGACGTGTGTGACGTGAGTGACGTGTGTGACGTGTGTGACGTGTGTGCAGGTGTGTGTGTGGCATGTGTGGTGTGAGCGGTGTGTGTGACGTGTGTGACGTGAGTGACGTGTGAGTGACGTGTGTGACGTGTGTGCAGGTGCGTGTGTGACGTGTGAGTGACATGTGTGATGTGTGTGACGTGAGTGACGTGTGTGTGACGTGTGTGACGTGAGTGACGTGAGTGACGTGTGAGTGACGTGTGTGTGACGTGTGAGTGACGTGTGTGTGACGTGTGTGCAGGTGTGTGTGTGGCGTGTGTGGTGTGAGTGGTGTGTGTGACGTGTGTGACGTGAGTGACGTGTGAGTGACGTGTGTGACGTGTGTGCAGGTGCGTGTGTGACGTGTGAGTGACATGTGTGATGTGTGTGACGTGAGTGACGTGTGTGTGACGTGTGTGACGTGAGTGACGTGTGAGTGACGTGAGTGACGTGTGTGACGTGAGTGACGTGTGAGTGACGTGTGAGTGACGTGTGTGTGACGTGTGTGTGACGTGTGTGTGACGTGTGTGCAGGTGCGTGTGTGGGAGATTCCCGAGGGCGGCCTGCACCAGCAGCTCACCGAGCCGCTGGCCACGCTGCGTGGCCACTCACGCCGCGTCAGCCTCATCGAGTGGCACCCCGTGGCCTCGGGCCTCCTCTTCAGCACCGGCTATGACTGCAAGGTGACGGCACACTCACCGCCATCACTCTCGCCACCGCCATCACCATCAGAACCGCCATCGTCATCATCACTGCCACCGCTGCAATCGCCACCGCTATCACCATCGCAACCGCCATCGCCATCACAACCACCATCGCCATGACCACTGCTATCACCACCGACATCACCACTGCCATCGCTATAACAACCACCATCGCCATCACCATTGTCATCACCGCTGCCATCACCACCGCCATCACCTCCGCCATCGCTACCTCCAGCACCATCACAACCGCCACCACCACAGCCATCGCCATCACAACCGCCATCGCTATCACCACCGCCATCGCTGTGGGGCAATGGAGGCAGCAGGCCCACGCTTTTACAAAACTCAGAGCGTTACCCATTCAGCCCGGCTCGCGTCGACGATTGCTGACCACGCTTCACCAAAACCGCATCGTTGCTCATCCACCGGATCACCAATTTAGCAGAGGATAGTTTTTGCACACGGTGGGTGGGTAGGTGGGGGGCGTCGGTTCGTAAGGAACGGCACCTTGACAGGAGCGAGGGCCCGGGCAGTGGTCACGGTGGCGATGGTGGTGATGGTGGCGACGGTGATGACGGCGGTAACGGTGGTGACGGTGGTGACGGTGGCGACAGTGGTGACGGTGGTGACGATGGCGATGGTGGTGATGGTGGTGACGGTGGCGATGGTGGTGACGGTGGCGATGGTGGCGACGGTGGTGATGGTGGTGACGGTGATGACGGTGGTGACGGTGGTGACGGTGATGACGGTGGTGACGGTGGTGACGGTGATGACGGTGGTGACGGTGGCGACGGTGGTGACGGTGGTGACGGTGATGACGGTGGTGACGGTGGTGACGGTGATGACGGTGGTGACGGTGGTGACGGTGGCGATAGTGGTGACGGTGGTGACGGTGGCGACGGTGGTGACGGTGGTGACGGTGGCGACGGTGGTGACGGTGGTGACGGTGGTGACGGTGGTGACGATGGCGATGGTGGTGATGGTGGTGACGGTGGTGACGGTGATGACGGTGATGACGGTGGTGACGGTGGTGATGGTGGTGACGGTGGCCATGGTGGTGACGGTGGCCATGGTGGTGACGGTGGTGACGGTGGTGACGGTGGCGACGGTGGTGATGGTGGTGACGGTGGCCATGGTGGTGACGGTGGCCATGGTGGTGACGGTGGTGACGGTGGTGACGGTGGCGACGGTGGTGACGGTGGTGACGGTGGTGAGGGTGGTGATGGTGGTGACGGTGATGATGGTAGTGACGGTGGCGACGGTGGTGACGGTGGTGACGGTGGGTGTTGCGTCATCGTGGGTGGCCCGCAGGTGCTGCTGTGGGATGTGGAGAAGCGCACGGCGGTGCGCTCCTTCGACTGCCACGGCGACATCGTCCTCTCCATGTCGTTTGATTGCGCCGGCAACGTCATGGCCACCGCCTGCAAGGACAAGAGCATGCGCGTCATCGACGCCCGCACGGGCGCCGTGCTCAAGGTGCGTGGCCGCTACCACCCCCCCGCCTCCCCCGCCCGCCTCTTTAGACGTGGGCCTCCAGACCGACACAAAATGATGCGAGGCGTGACGGCCCGTCTCGTCTCGGCGCTCCGTCGTGAGCCACGTCTTTGCCTGGAGGGTGACCCCCAGGGTGCGATCGCAGGAGACAACCGCGGGTTCCCACCTCTTTCGGACGTCGTCCGTCGCACATGTAGCTAGCGTAACGTAACACACGTGTAGCTAGAGTAACGTAACGCACCTGTAGCTAGCGTAACGTAACGCACCTGTAGCTAGCGTAACGTAACGCAAGTGTAGGTAGCGTAACGTAACGCAAGTGTAGCTAGTGTAACGTAACGCACGTGTAGCTAGTGTAACGTAACGCAAGTGTAGCTAGTGTAACGTAACGCACGTGTAGCTAGTGTAACGTAACGCAAGTGTAGCTAGAGTAACGTAACGTGTAGCTAGTGTAACGTAACGCAAGTGTAGCTAGCGTAACGTAACACACGTGTAGCTAGCGTAACGTAACACACGTGTAGCTAGTGTAACGTAATGCACGTGTAGCTAGAGTAACGTAACGCACGTGTAGTTATAGTAACGTAAGGCACGTGTAGCTAGAGTAATGTAACGCAAGTGTAGCTAGTGCAACATAACGCACGTGTAGCTAGTGTAACGTAACACAAGTGTAGCTAGCGTAACGTAACGCACGTGTAGTTATAGTAACGCACGTGTAGCTAGTGTAACGTAACGCACGTGTAGCTAGCGTAACGTAACACAAGTGTAGCTAGCGTAACGTAACGCACGTGTAGCTAGAGTAACGTAACGCAAGTGTAGCTAGCGTAACGTAACGCACGTGTAGCTAGTGTAACGTAACGCACGTGTAGTTATAGTAACGTAAGGCACGTGTAGCTAGTGTAACGTAACGCACGTGTAGCTAGTGTAACGTAACGCACGTGTAGCTAGCGTAACGTAACGCACGCGTAGCTAGTGTAACATAACGTGTAGCTAGCGTAACGTAACGCAAGTGTAGCTAGCGTAACGTAACGCAAGTGTAGCTAGCGTAACGTAACACACGTGTAGCTAGTGTAACGTAACGCAAGTGTAGCTAGCGTAACGTAACGCACGTATAGCTAGCGTAACGTAACGCACGTATAGCTAGCGTAACGTAACGCACGTATAGCTAGCGTAACGTAACGCACGTGTAGTTATAGTAACGTAACGTGTAGCTAGCGTAACGTAAGGCACGTGTAGTTATAGTAACGTAACACACGTGTAGCTAGTGTAACGTAACGTGTAGCTAGCGTAACGTAAGGCACGTGTAGTTATAGTAACGTAACACACGTGTAGCTAGAGTAACGTAACGTGTAGCTAGCGTAACGTAAGGCACCGGTGTGTGTGCGTGCGTGCGTGCGGTGTCGGTGTGTGTGCGCAGCACCGGGACGGCACTCCGCACCGAGCGCAGAAGGTGGTGGTGCTGGGGGACACCAAGATGCTGGCGTCGACGGGCATCTCCTGGAGCAACCAGCGACAGATCGCCGTGTGGCACCAGGTGAGGGTACCCTCCCCCTCCACCCGCTGACTCGTCGTCGCTGCCGTGTTCTATCCACCGCCGGATGAAGTGCCTCCCTCCGTGTTATCGCCGCTCGTTTCTCAGCGCGGACATCCGTTCGCACGAGGTGGTTTCCTCGCTCCGTCTCTCCGCGGTCGACACATTTGGCTGCCACTCCGTTGTGCGTCTCGACCACCGGCGATCACCGTCCCTTCTATCCGCGGCGAGTCCGGCCACTCGCTCGCTCGCCATCCTTCACGGTCAATGCAGTGCCACTAACTTGCGTGCGTTTTCAAAGTCTGTTTCTTTGAAATCTCAATAAGTTTAGACCAAAATCAGCAGATCTAAGTGTTTGCAGTGGAATATAAAACCTAAACTAAGCTAAAAAAAATTATATTATGAGACCTCCTTTACCAGTAGCAAGATATAGTAATAGGTTTTTACCCTTTTATCTGGCACCAAAACTGACACCTTTATACAAGGGATCATGTTTGCAATAACCACAACACAAGCAGTCAAAATGCAAACATCTGGTCCAACACCAGTGGAGACTAGGCTCTAAGAAAAGCCGTCTCGGGTGTGGAGAAATCAATTTCAAGGACAATGCATATCATTATCAGAGTTGTCTCTTTTTGTTTGCATTTTGACTGCTTGTGTTGTGGTTATTGCAAACATGATCCCTTGTATAAAGGTGTCAGTTTTGGTGCCAGATAAAAGGGTAAAAACCTATTACTAAGCTAAAACTATTTTTATTTTACCTGATAAGGGCCACTGAGCTATGTAGCTCTTTTTCATAAGCGGTCTGGCAACAAATGATTGCTCAACGAAGTGGCTTATCACGTGGAAATCTAGAGCAGTCAAATACTGTTAATGCATGTTGATTCGGAGAAAAATCCACGTGACTCACAGGGAGAGAGACATGCAAACTCCAAATATACAGCAGCAGCAGGCGTCAGGGTCGGGATCAAACCCACGACCTCCTGTATACCAGGCGAGGTAGTTAACATCTCGTCACCATGGGGAAGTCACCTTTACAATTCTGTCCTAAACTTATTGCGCCCCTTGCTTTCTCCGGCCCCTCCCCCCACCTCTGCTGCTTATTTTAAGCCTCTGTCTGTTCATCCCTCCGGCCCTTTTTCTTGCTCCTCTGTCCTTCTTTCCTCTTCTTGCCTCTTGGTGTCCCTGTGTATGTATTTCTGCTACCTTGTAACTCGCATTTGTTCACTCTGTCTATGCTGGTGCGTTCAACCCAGAGGATGAACACGAAATTTAGCACTCTTATGAAATTCGTGGTCCGCCAGGCAAGTGTCTAACTGTGTCGTTGGCCGACTGATTTTGCATCACGTAAATTTTTCTTAGGTTTGTTGAATTCTCGTCTCTCATCTTCTTGTTGGATTTACCTCCGTGCAGTTTAACGCTCTCTATGTGTTGCGTTGATGTCACCCTATGTGCTCCCTCGCTATTTGTTTTTTACACCTGATGAAGATCGCTTGTGTTGCGGTCAAAACGTCGTGATTTATTTATTTTAATATAATTTTATGGTATTTCTACATACGTGACTTTACCGAAAAAAACAATGAGTCATTTATGCAGTCACGAAAGCTTAAATTCTTTATTAGTTTGGTGAGATGTTTAGGGGCCAAATCATTCAAGGTCTGAAACGTGAGAAGAAGAATCTTAAAAGTCGATTCTGTACCTTACAGGGAGCCCGTGCAGGGAGGAGAGGATTGGAGTGATATGTTTAAAATACATTGGCACGTTGCCCTTCATACCCCCGGTGCTTTGCTCCAAAGGCACTCCCAACTTGATGGCTCCCCTGCCTCTTGGTGCCACCGCCGGGCTGGGCCGATTCGTGGAGACCGCTGCCGCAACGCGAGGCAGCCGTTGCCCGCAGCGGTCCCCACGAAGCCAGCGACGAACGGGGGGGGGTGGGGGTGGAGAGAGATGGCAGCGAGACGACCATTGCCAGGGCAGACGCTGTGAGGCTGCGTGCCAGCCGCGCAGCAGCAGCGGCCGTGCGGTTTGGTGGCAGGGTAGGAACGCGTCGGGCAATAGAGATGCGGTGGTGCTGGTGTTGGTGGTTGTGGTGGTAGCGGTGTTGGCAGTGGTGGTGATGGTGGTGTTGACGGCGGTGGTGGCGGCGGTGGTGGCGGCAGTGGCGGTGGCTGTGGCGGTGGCTGTGGCGGTGGTGGTGTTGACGGCGGTGGTGGTGGTGGTAGTGGTGGCGGTGGTGGCGGTGGTGTTGACGGCGGTGGTGGCGGCAGTGGCGGTGGCTGTGGCGGTGGCTGTGGCGGTGGTGGTGTTGACGGCGGTGGTGGTGGTGGTAGTGGTGGCGGTGGTGGCGGTGGTGTTGACGGCGGCGGTGGCGGCAGTGGCGGTGGCTGTGGCGGCGGTGGTGTTTGACGGCAGCGGTGGCTGTGGTTGCGATGGCATCGTCCGCCTCGTGGGCCCACGGCGACGTCTCGGCGTTGACCGTGACGAGGGCAACAGCGACGCCACCGCTGACTGAGCGCGTTGGGGCGGTCGCCGTCTCGCCGCAGGAGGACCTCTCCAAGCCGCTGGTGGCGCTCGACCTCGACGGGATCTCCGGCCTCCTCTTCCTCTTCTTCGACTCCGACACGCGCATGCTCTTCGTCGTGGGCAAGGTGCGGCTGCTTCCCTCCGCTGGCTCACCGTGAACGGGCGGGCGGGCACCACGCGCGGGTGTTCCCACGTGGGCAGTCGGGTTAGCGAGCGCCTATTGAGGCCGCGTGCTGTGTGGCCAGCAGAGGCCGGTGCGGCAAAATCCATTGTTGTTCCGCTCGATGCTCCCACCGTCTATTGCTTCCTGCTTCGTGTTTGTGAAATGGAAACTGAGGTTCGCGTTACACGCTCCACGGTTCTCTTCTGGGTCGCCGCTCACTGCCGGAGAGTTGAAAAATTTCGATCTGTGCATCAACATGAACATCATCAATACAATCATCATCGTTCATAATAAAGGTTTTTGGGTTAGATCGCGTTATTTATAAATGTGTCGTAACCCTCCACCACCCAACACTCAAACTGTAAATGTTGTGGATTCACTCTTCAACACACTGGTGGGCTAAATTTGTGAACTATTTTGTCTTTTGTCAACGTGACACTTTTTTGCTGATTGGCCATGTCGGGTGGCGGAGGGTTACGACACATTTATAAATAACGCGATCTCACCCAAAAACCTTTATTACGAATAATATTGGTCGCGAAAGCCTACGTGTTAAACAATCATTATCACCAAGTATCCTCATCAGCTGCTGCTGTGGTTCGTGAAGTGGATGCGGTTTTAGGGGTTGCCGCATCCGCACAAACCATGGCGGCAGATGCGGATACTAGACCATGACGAAGATGACGACGACGATGATGACGACGATGATGCATACAATTGGACAATCCATTGTCGGAGTGACTCAAGCCTGTGCCTCTCCGATCTGTGATGACCGTCCGCGCGACCGGGGCGGTGTGCGCAGGGCGACACGACGATCCGCTACTACGAGATCAGCACGGAGAAGCCCTTCCTGCACTTCCTCGGGGAATATCACTCCCATCAGCCGCAGAAAGGAATGGGTGAGCCCCCCCCCCCACACCCCCCTCACCCCCCCCCCCCGTCTCTGTCTCCCCGTGGTCGCGTGGATTTTTCTCCGGGGTCCTCCGGTTCTTCCCTCCACATTTACAATCAACATCACCGTGCGTATTTGGCTGCAATACATTTCCACGTGATGATAAGCCACTTCGTTGATCTATCATTTGTGGCCAAGTCCCTTCTGATAAAGAGCTGCATAGCTCAGTGAGCCTTACCTGGTAAAATTAAAAAAAAATAGTTTATAGTGTAAGAGCCCTTCGGAGAAGATGCTGTCGTTTATACCACGTGATTGTTATCATAGTGTCAACCATCATCATGATGGTCATTATCACATCATTATAATATTATAGTTACCGTCGTTTTAATGAATGTCATCAGAACCATCGTGCAGCAGCATCGTCATCGTTGGCAGTGTCATCAGGATTGTTCACGGGCACATTGTAAATAATCCTCAATCATCGCCGTCGTCATCGTCATCATCATCATCATCAATCACCGCTTGCGGTGGTACGTTCAGTAGGCAACCGCCAACGTCTACTCTTCCAACTTCATTCCCACGATGGGAGTTGTACGGCGAGGGTCCCCCGCGCCGCCCTCCCGACCCCCCCCCCCCTCTGCTGCCCCCCTTCCGCTTCGTGCTGCCCCCCTCCTTTGACTGGGTCAAGGCACGCCCAGAGGCACACGGCAGTGGTGGACGTCGATGGCGGTTCTGTGCCAATGAATCCCGGTACTGACAAAGCCGGTCCACGGCCGCGTCCTCGTGTCTCAACGCCGTTCGCACCGTGCGTAGCCGACCGGGCTAATGGGAGGTGCGGCGTCGTCTCAGTTACTTGCAACGGGCGAGCGAGGACAAAATCGCCACAATGCGGTTCTTCTGAACTGGTGGTCACTACCAACGACGTGCGAGCCCCAGGGGAACGTGTTTTGCACGTGTGGTGCGCGCCATTGCGCACTGTAACGTTTACTTGATTCCCGGCCTGCCTTACTGCCTGCCTTCCTGCCTGCCTGCTTGCATGCCTTACTGCCTGCCTGCCTTTCTGTCTGCCTTCCTGTCTGTCTGCCTGTCTGCCTGCCTGCCTGTCTGCCTGTCTGCCTGCTTGCCTGCCCGCCTTCCTGCCTGTCTGCCTGCTTGCCTATCTGTCTGCCTGCCTGCCTGCCTGCCTGTCTGTCTGTCTGCCTGTCTGTCTGCCTTCCTGCCTGCCTGCCTGCCTGCCTGCCTTCCTGCCTGTCTGCCTGCCTGTCTGTCTGTCTGCCTTCCTGCTTTCCTGCCTTCCTGCCTGCTTGCCTGCCTATCTGCCTGCCTGCCTGTCTGTCTGTCTGCCAGCTTTCCTGCCTTCCTGCCTGTCTGCCTGCCTGCCTGCCTGCCTGCCTTCCTGCCTATCTGCCTGCCTGCCTGTCTGTCTGTCTGTCTGCCTGCTTTCCTGCCTTCCTGCCTGCCTTCCTGCCTATCTGCCTGCCTGCCTGCCTGGCTGCCTGCCTGCCAGTCTGCCTGCCTGCCTGCTTTCCTGCCTTCCTGCCTGCTTGCCTGCCTACGTGCGCGACTGTGTTCTACCGTGATGGGGATGCCTCGTGGCTCGCAGATCAGGGCTGATGGCGAGCGTCCGGTTTGCGATCCAGGCATGATGCCCAAACGAGGCGTGGACACGGCGGTGTGCGAGGTCTTCCGCTTTTACAAGCTCATCGTCCCCAAAGGCACCATTGAGCCCATCTCCATGATCGTACCACGGCGGGTGAGTGGGCGACTGAGCGGGGAGGTGGGTGGGTGAGTGGGTGGTTGAATGAGTGGGTGACACTGAGTGGGTGGGTGACTGAGTGGACGACTAAGTGGGTGACTGGGTGGGCGAGTGAGTGGTTGAATGGGGCGCCGCAGTGGTGAGATGTTAACTACCTCGCCTAGTGTACAGGAGCCCGTGGGTTCGATCATGTCCCTGATGATGCCTGCTGTATCTTTTGAGTTTGCGTGTTTCTCTCTCTCACCGTGGTCACGTAGATTCTGCTCCAGTTCCTCTGGGTTTTTCCCTCCACATTTAGAATCAACATCACGTGTTTACAGTATTTGGCTGCTATACATTTCCACGTGATAAGCAACTTCGTTGAGCGATGATTTGTGGCCAGATCGCTGCTGAAAGAGAGCTATATAGCTCAGTGGGCCTTACATGGTAAAATAAAAAAAGTAGTTGTAAAAGGGTAAGAAAGCGGGTGAGTGGATGCACGAGTTATTGAATCATTGAGTGGGTGAATGAGCGAGTGAATGAGCGGATTACTGAGTGAATGAATGAGTGAATGAGCAACCTAGCAAGCGTCCACCACGACCAGTAACTGCTTCTTTGGTTCTTTCGGTAAAGTCACGTAGAATGAGAATAAAATAATAAAATAAGATTCGTAGCGACTTTTAAGCTGGTTAACATCGTTCACTGAAGCTCTGGCGTCCCGACAGGTCTGTTCCTTTCACCTGAAGACGGCCGCTTGCGTTGTGGCCGAAACGTCGTGAGAATTTTATTGTGTTATTTTATTATTTTATTCTCATTCTACGTGACTTTACTGAAGGAACCAAAGAAGATGAATCCTTGCAGTCACGAAAGCTTTAAATCGAAACAGTAACTGCTTGTATCACGAAAAAAAAATGGGCAATGAACCCCTTACCGATTTAAAGCTTTCGTGACTGCAAGGATTCATCTTCTTTGGTTCTTTCGATGAAGTCACGTAGAATGAGAATAAAATAATAAATTAATAAAATAAAATAACACAATACAATTTTCACGACGTTTCGGCCACAACACAAGTGGCCTTCTTCAGGTGAAAGGAACAGACCTGTCGGGACGACAGAGCTTCAATGTCCCGACAGGTCTGTTCCTTTCACCTGGAGAAGGCCACTTGTGTTGTGGCCGAAGCGTCGTGAGCATTTTATTGTGTTATTTTAGTTTATTAATTTATTATTTTATTCTCATTCTACGTGACTTTACCGAAAGAACCAAAGAAGATGAACCCCTTAGCCATTGTGCGCCCAGCCAACGTTCACTGCACAACTGGTCTCATCCGTCCCTCCCGCAGTCTGAGGCGTACCAAGAGGACATTTACCCCTTGACTGCTGGGCCCCAGCCAGCTCTGAGTGCCGACGAGTGGCTGAGTGGCGTCAACAAAGGTGCGTTCATTGGCTCAACGAGCCAGGGTCTGTTCCGCGATTGCAGCTTCTGAGCGGTGGTGTTCATGCTAGCCGATGGTGGAGAGAGAGACCAGTCAGTCAGTCTATTGTCTAGAGTCCCCATCAGAAACAAGTCAGTCAGTCTATTGTCTAGAGACCCCATCAGAGACCAGTCAGTCAGTCTATTGTCTAGAAACCCGATCAGAAACAAGTCAGTCAGTCTATTGTCTAGAGTCCCCATCAGAGAACAGTCAGTCAG
The DNA here is from genome assembly GCF_048934315.1 of Petromyzon marinus. Taxonomy (NCBI): domain Eukaryota; kingdom Metazoa; phylum Chordata; class Hyperoartia; order Petromyzontiformes; family Petromyzontidae; genus Petromyzon; species Petromyzon marinus. The sequence continues at coordinate 13,841,550 of NC_133679.1, read as the reverse complement.
TCTATTGTCTAGAAACCCCATCAGAAACAAGTCAGTCAGTCTATTGTCTAGAGTCCCCATCAGAGACCAGTCAGTCAGTCTATTGTCTAGAGACCCCATCAGAGACCAGTCAGTCAGTCCATTGTCTAGAGACCCCATCAGAAACAAGTCAGTCAGTCCATTGTCTAGAGACCCCATCAGAGACCAGTCAGTCAGTCCATTGTCTAGAGACCCCATCAGAGACCGGTCAGTCAATCCATTGTCTAGAGACCCCATCAGAGACCAGTCAGTCAGTACATTGTCTAGAGACCCCATCAGAAACAATTCAGTCAGTCCATTGTCTAGAGACCCCATCAGAGACCAGTCAGTCAGTCCATTGTCTAGAGACCCCATCAGAGACCAGTCAGTCAGTCCATTGTCTAGAGACCCCATCAGAGACCAGTCAGTCAGTCCATTGTCTAGAGACCCCATCAGAGACCAGTCAGTCAGTCCATTGTCTAGAGACCCCATCAGAGACCAGTCAGTCAGTCCATTGTCTAGAGACCCCATCAGAGACCAGTCAGTCTATTGTCTAGAGTCCCCATCAGAGACCAGCCAGTCAGTCTATTGTCTAGAGTCCCCATCAGAGACCAGTCAGTCAGTCTATTGTCTAGAGTCCCCATCAGAAACAAGTCAGTCAGTCTATTGTCTAGAGACCCCATCAGAAACAAGTCAGTCAGTCTATTGTCTAGAGACCCCATCAGAGACCAGTCAGTCAGTCCATTGTCTAGAGACCCCATCAGAGACCAGTCATTCAGTCTATTGTCTAGAGAACCCATCAGAGATCAGTCAGTCAGTCTATTGTCTAGAGACCCTATCAGAGACCAGTCAGTCAGTCTATTATCTAGAGACCCCATCAGAGAACAGTCAGTGAGTCCATTGTCTAGAGACCCCATCAGAGACCAGTCAGTTTATTGTCTAGAGACCCCATCAGAGACAAGTCAGTCACTCTATTGTCTAGAGTCCCCATCAGAGACCAGTCAGTCAGTCCATTGTCTAGAGACCCCATCAGAAACCAGTCAGTCGGTCTATTGTCTAGAGTCCCCATCAGAAACGAGTCAGCCAGTCTATTGTCTAGAGTCCCCATCAGAGACCAGTCAGTCAGTCCATTGTCTAGAGACCCTATCAGAGAACAGTCAGTGAGTCCATTGTCTAGAGACCCCATCAGAGACCAGTCAGTTTATTGTCTAGAGACCCCATCAGAGACAAGTCAGTCACTCTATTGTCTAGAGTCCCCATCAGAGACCAGTCAGTCAGTCCATTGTCTAGAGACCCCATCAGAAACCAGTCAGTCGGTCTATTGTCTAGAGTCCCCATCAGAAACGAGTCAGTCAGTCCATTGTCTAGAGTCCCCATCAGAGACCAGTCAGTCAGTCTATTGTCTAGAGTCCCCATCAGAAACGAGTCAGTCAGTCCATTGTCTAGAGTCCCCATCAGAAACCAGTCAGTCAGTCTATTGTCTAGAGTCCCCATCAGAAACGAGTCAGTCAGTCCATTGTCTTGAGTCCCCATCAGAGACCAGTCAGTCAGTCCATTGTCTAGAGACCCCATCAGAGACCAGTCAGTCAGTCTATTGTCTAGAGACCCCATCAGAGACCAGTCAGTCAGTTTATTGTCTAGAGTCCCCATCAAAGACCAGTCAGTCAGTCCATTGTCTAGAGTTCCCATCAGAGACCAGTCAGTCAGTCTATTGTCTAGAGACCTCATCAGAAACAAGTCAGTCAGTCCATTATCTAGAGACCCCATCAGAGACCAGTCAGTCAATCCATTGTCTAGAGACCCCATCAGAGACCAGTCAGTCAGTCTATTGTCTAGAGTCCCCATCAGAAACAAGTCAGTCAGTTTATTGTCTAGAGACCCCATTTCAGACCAGTCAGTCAGTCTATTGTCTAGAGTCCCCATCAGAGAGCAGTCAGTCAGTCTATTGTCTAGAGACCCCATCAGAAACAAGTCAGTCAGTTTATTGTCTAGAGACCCCATCAGAGACCAGTCAGTCCATTGTCTAGAGTCCCCATCAGAGACCAGTCAGTTAGTCTATTGTCTAGAGACCCCATCAGAAACAAGTCAGTCAGTTTATTGTCTAGAGACCCTATCAGAAACAAGTCAGTCAGTCCATTGTCTAGAGTCCCCATCAGAAACAAGTCAGTCAGTTTATTGTCTAGAGACCCTATCAGAAACAAGTCAGTCAGTCTATTGTCTAGAGACCCCATCAGAAACAAGTCAGTCAGTCCATTGTCTAGAGTCCCCATCAGAGACCAGTCAGTCAGTCCATTCTCTAGAGTCCCCATCAGAGACCAGTCAGTCAGTCTATTGTCTAGAGACCCCATCAGAAACAAGTCAGTCAGTTTATTGTCTAGAGACCCTATCAGAAACAAGTCAGTCAGTCCATTGTCTAGAGACCCCATCAGAGACCAGTCAGTCAGTCCATTGTCTAGAGTCCCCATCAGAGACCAGTCAGTCTATTGTCTAGAGCAACGGTTATTACCTTTACTGCAGCCTTGCACCCCTTTGATTCTCAATCGTAACAAAAAAAATGTATGTTAATAAATACACGGAGGTTTGATTAAGCAACGTATTTGTACTTCCGTTATCTCGCACGTCCAGGGGGTCCGTGCGCCCCAGGCTAAGAATAAGAAGCACTGCTCTCTCGAGTCTCAAGACCTGATCAGAAATCCGGGTCTGTCTCACAGGCCCCATGCTGGTGTCTCTCAAGGACGGGGCCCTGGACGCCTCCACCTCAGTGGTGGTGGCGCCGGGCAGGCCGGACTTGAGCGCCGCTACCGCTGCCGGCGTGCCGCGGGAAGCGGCGCAGGCCCAGCGCTCCTTTCTCCGGCACATGGCTCCGGTGGTGGTGAACGGGCACGAGGGAGCCAACGACTCCAACGATAAACTCGACGGCAAGGTGAATCGTGAAAAAATATCAGCAGGAAAGGCAGGAGGTCAGCCCACAGTCGGCACTCTAAGAAGTTGCGATCGATAAGGGTGTCGCACGTGTCCTGAATTGAGCGAGGTTATTGTACTAAACTATTTTTTTTTTATTTTACCAGGTAAGGCCCACTGAGCTATGCAGATCTTTTTTTTTAAGCGACCTGGCCACAAATGATATGCCAACGAAGTGGCTTATCACGTGGACATTTATAGAGAGACACGCAAACTCCATCAGGGTTGGGATCGAACCCACGACCTCCTGCGTACCAGGCGAGAGTGTAAACATCTCCCGGCTACCGTCGCACCCCACATTAGACGAGGCTGGGTCGTTGTTGTTTTTTATACCGTATTTCACCTCACCGGTCAGCGTGGGTTGGTTGAAGGGGCAGCCGGTACCAGGATCAGGTTCAGGTGCCACTCGCCACTGATGCCAGCCCAGGCTGGGGAATCGAACTCGGGGCTGACTGGGGATGTTAACCACGCGAATGGGCCAACCGCGGCAGTGCCAGCGCCACAGCCTGTCGGCTATACGCACGTTCGCCAATCTATTATTCACCGCCCCGTCACAATGTACGCACGATAGTTTTACGAGCGTGGGTGAAATTTATGCTCATTACAATGAGGGGGGGTGGGTGGACGGGCGGGCGGGCGGGCGGGCGGCTGCCACCTGATGGAGCTGTTCGGGGCAGCGGTCGGCAACCGGAGTAACAAGAATAGCAAATTGTTTTAGAATTCGGGATAAAAAAAAAAACTAAACTTCGATATTTCCAGAGTTGTATGGTGGGGTCCCGTTCACCGCTGAATCTCGGAGCGTGCGCGCAGCTCAGCGTTAACTCTATTTAGAGAGGGGTAGCAGCGCCGTTGTTTTTAAAGACACTGTACTCGCCGCATACAACTGTAGCGACACGACCGCCGCAATCTACGACAGCTGGGCGCCAAACTGTGCCGCACGCCCTCCCGTGAGCTCTTTCACTTCCCGCTCCGATGGCGCACGCGAAGAAGAACGAATGACGTACACGTACGTCACGAAGCGGTCCTCAAAGAGCCGCAGGTTGCCCACCCCTGAGTTGAGGTCACCAATCACACCCGCGGTGGGCGTAGGGAGCAATCGCACGCCTTTGTCACTCAGAAATCCCACCGTCAATCTCTTCCGCTCTTTATGATATCCGCCGCTGGATGGAGGTCTCCCTCTCCACGCCGCGTATTTCCCCACTCTGGTCGGCGCAGGTTGGGAGGTTGGGTGAGCCGGGGTCGCAGGGCCAGTTCAGATATCCGCTTGCCACCGACGTTAGCTGGGGCAAAGAATCGAAATCATCGCCGAGCTCGGAGCGGACGCAGCGTGCCAACCGCTGCACCCACTGGCGGAGCCAGTGGGGGGGGTGATCCGATCGAAATCGCTAATTTCGATCGGATCATTGGGGTTTATTCGTAATAAATCGGCATTTTGCGACCCCCACTGCCACTGTGAAGCATATTATTACGTGCCAGGGACTCGATGAGACGATAGGACGATAGTCTGAGTCCATAATTGGCAATAAGTAACGGCAAAGCGGTTATAAGTGACTCAGAATTGTGCCCAGTTGTGTATACAGTACACAACTTCCCTGAAGGCATCGACACCTTCAGCGAGCGCGATGCCGATCACACAACGCGGTTCGAATTCGACCCTCGATCGATGGCTGCGCCATCGCCGCACAATCGTGGAATAAAAAGCAAGGGACAAGTCCTTACTTACTAACAACTCCTATCATTCCCCCCCCCTCCCCACCTGAAAATCCTGGCTCCGCCATTGGCTGCACCACCGCTAGCTTTACTCTGAGTACTTTAATAATAGTAATAATATCATTCCTCCCGTGTGGTTTGTGCAGATTCGTTTTCTCCACTCGCCAAAAAATATATAACTTCGGAAAATAATTGACGAGCGGCCGGCCAGTCGGTCGGGCTGGAGGGGTAGCGCAGGGCGGCCAGCGTACCGTAACTCGGAGCCCGGGAGAGCCCGAGTTCGATTCCCGGCCGCAGCCAACGTCAGTGGCGATTATCTGAACCAGTCCCGCGCCATCTCCCTGCTCTGCCAGCCAACCCGCATTGACCAGCGCGGCGAAGTTGTGGTCGAACAACCTCCGTGACTGATACAGCGCGGGGACACCTCCGACCGCTCAGTGGCTTGGCGGAAGAGCTGTAAATGGGGACTGCCATCTCTCGGCGTACTTAGCAGCAGGAATTATATCATGGGAAGTAGAATGTCGTTGCTAGGCCAGAAGAGGGTGGGAGTTGCATGCAGACTATTGAGTGGTGTATTCGACGAAACAAACGTCGTGAGAATTTTATTGTGTTATTTTATTATTTTATTCTCATTCTCCGTGACTTTACCGAAAGAACCAAAGAGGATTAAACAAAAACTGTTATTTATTTTACGAGGTAAGGCCCACTGAGCTGTGTAGCTCTTTATCAAAAGGGACCTGGCCACAAACGATAGCCCAACGAAGTGGCTTATCACGTGGACATTTATAGAAGCCAAATACTCAAGGCATATGGTTATAAAATGTGGAGGGAAAAAATCCACGCGACCACGGGGAGAGAGACACGCAAACTCCAAATATACAGCAGCAGGCGTCAGGGTGAGGATCGAACCCACGACCTCCTGGCTACCAGGCGAGGTAGTTAACATCTTTAATTACGCAACTGGGTCCCGGGAAGAACATACAGGTTTCCCAAGACAGCAGCTGCCTCGACGTGAGGACAAGGCGGGGATGAAGCCAGCAGACGTGGCAATGCTGGCTGCGAGCAGACCGCAAACGACCGATCCGACGCACGGATGAGAGTTAAGACGATCGAATCGACGCGTCGTTAACTTTGTACCGGTGGCTAACACGGCGCCTTCGCTCCCCCCACCCTCGCTCCCCACACGCCTCCCTCCCGCTAGCACCGGCCGCCTCCGGACGACGATCGGCTGAGGCAGCAGGAGCAGGAGATCCGCAACCTGCGGTCGCAGCTGGCGATCCGTGACGCCCGCATCCGGCAGCTCGAACTCGAGCTCCGGAACCTGCACAACAGCGCGAGCCGTGCCGTCGTCCACCAGCACCAGCGGTACCAGCAGCAGCACCAGCAGCAGGCGCAGCAGCAGCACCAGCAGCAGGCGCAGCAGCAGCAGCAGCAGCAGCAGGCGCAGTTCCCGTTGGCCACCGTGGGGGCCCAAGTGGCTGCACCTCTCTTCTTGACGCCCGCCGACGCGTCGGCCCGGCACCCTGTCCTGGCGCGGTTTAACTCGGCGGCGTCGTCGCACTCCTCGGCGTGAGCCGAGAGCACGCCAGCCGGCAAGCGGGGGCACCGGCGACTGGTAACCGGGGGCACCGGCGACCGTCAACCCAGCGGCCGGCGCTTTTTTTGTGCTCGGATTTAATTGCACCCGGGTGGTCCCTTCGCCGGAGAATATTTAGTGGGTCGCCGGTTACCGGACAGCACCGACGAAGAATCGGGAAGGAATGGAATAAAAGATCGGGAGGCTCTTTCCCTGCAATGGGAAGTTACGGGCTGACAACAACAACAACAGCAGCAGCAGCAGCAATGGTAGACTGCAGGACGCACGTGCCTGGCGGCCACGGCCGTACCGAGCGGCGTGCCGAATGTGGCGCGCCGGGCAAGCCCTGGTTCTGCTGTCCGGCGAAGGGAGCTCCGGCGGGTGAGGTAGAAGACTCCGTCTCAGGTTTTGCTTTTGTTTGTTTTCCCCCGCATTGCCTGCTGGGTGAGTCCAGCGTCTCAGCTCGGTGGTCGTCGCAGACACAGGGTCGGGCTGTCTACATCCCCCCCCCACCTCCTTCCCCGGCTTCCGCCACTCCCCTGATCATCACCAACTTTTGGACTTTGGGGAGGAGAAATCCGTTTAACATCCTTCCACGTGCCCCCCTCCTGCCCCCGCGTTGGCTGCTCCGGACCGACCACGAAGTCCTTGCTGGATGCCTGGGAGAGTGGCCGACATTGGGCGGTTTGGGAACTGTGCGGCTCTGAGATCACGGAGGGAGGAGGTCTCTCAGTCTGCCTCGTCTGTCTCCGCCCACTCCCCCCCCTCCAGTCTCACTCCCCACCTCGTCTGTCTCACCCCTCCCCTCGTCACTTTTCACACGCAGCTTCTATCTAACGCAAACGCGCGCCGTGGTTCCCCCTCCTCCCCCCCGCCCCGCACGCTCCGGGGGGGTCCCTCCGAGGGTGACGTTCGAGGCCGCCGCGGGCGGCCGCCCTTTGCCGCCCTTGCCCGGTGCGCCCCGTGGTGGTGGTGGTGTTGGCGTTGGTGTGCTGGGGAGCAGCAGCGTAGCGGTTAGCGCTACCGGCCACCCGAGTTCGATCCCCGCTCACGGCCACCAACACCGATGGCGGATTATCTGAACCGGTCCCTGGGCGCCTCCCCCCCCCCCCCCCCCCAGATCGACTCGGCCTCAAATGTGTGCCTGGTGCAGTGCGTAGTAAAACATCGCCACTGGGGAGACAAAGGCGGCCGGGCGTGGTGTTGGCCACCGACCCCTTCGTACACCGTGCCGGCCTTTGCAGTTGCTCGCTAACAGCACTTGCCCCAACAGTCTGTCAAGTTTAAATACTGTATATGGGGGGGATCTTTGTCGTGGTGGTGACGGTAAGAATGTAAGTGATTCTGACGGCGGTGATGTCATGGTGGAGATGATGGCGGTGAAGCTGGTGGAGACGATAATGATGATGGTGGTGTCTATTTTTTAGTTTTTATAATTTTTTATTCTCATTTTACCATGTGAGTGCCACTGTGGTACGTAGCTCTGTTGTTTGGCATAAGCGACATGGCCACAAATAATCGCTCAACAAAAGGGGATCATCACGTGGAAATGTATAGCAGGCAAAAAAATCCAAACGTGTGATGTTGATTCTAAATGTGGAGGGAAACAACCCGGGGGACCCGGAGAAAAATCCACGCGACCACGGGGAAAGACACGCAAACTCCAAATATACAGCAGCAGCAGAAGGCGTCAGGGTCGGGATCGAACCCACGACCGCCTGTATACCAGGCGAGAGAGTTAACATCTCGCCACCACGACACACATGGTGGAGATGATACTGATCATGTTGCAGGTGGTGCCATAGTTGAATTGATGATTGTGTAGGTGGTGGAGATGATGAAGATGATCATCTAGGTGATGTTCTGGTGGCCTCGTGGTATAGATGATGATGATGATGGTGTGGGTGATGGTGACGGTGGGGCTCGCTTGCGGTCGCGGTGTGATGGTGATGATGGGTGATGCCGGTGTTAAGTGGCGGTTGTGCCATGGCCACCGACGCTTGTACAGCCCCAGGTCCGCCAGTCTTTCAACGCACGCCGCGATCGAGGGAGGAGGCAGCGTACGCAGCCAGCCAGTGGGACGCTGTGGCAACGCGAGACTCCTCCTGCTTTTTTCCCAGCCGCCGGGGATTTCACACGACAAAAAAAAATCGTACGTATGAAATCTATGGCGGGCTGATGCGGGGCTCCTTGCGCCGGCAGTGAGAGTCGGCCGCTTGCACAATAGCAGAACGAGGGTTGTGGAGCTACGCACGAGTGGTCCAAATTATAATAACACGAGTGTATGTACCGTTGAACCTCTTTCGCGCCGTACGTAGCCAACCGTGAATAATCGGACTGGGACTTCTTTAGTGCCCTGTGAAGACTTACAAATTTCCCTTGGGCAGCTACCTCAACGAAAAAGATGATGATGCTTAGAGAAAACCAGGAACGGGTGATCGCGTTGGTTGAGCGATTTTTGCCGGAGCTCGCTGCGCTCTATCTCCCATCTCTCCCCTCTCTCCACACGCTCGCTCTCTCTCGCTCTCTCCACCACAGCCACCGCCCCAACCCCCCGGAGGAATTCCGCTAGCCGGCCACTCGTATTGTATCGGCGAGAAATGAAAATATATTATTAACGAGCTCCACGGGAGAGGCAACGGCATTGGGCCCCCGTCTACTGTAACGCGACGGAGGGGCTCGGCCGGGAAACGGTCGCGACACGACGCCCTCCCTCCCCGTCCGTGTGCCACGCCACCTGAAGTTCAGGTGACAATTTCACGAGGGCACAAACGATTAAGCGCTGCCCACCTCCGTCGCTGCTCCACGCCGCCGTGGCAACCCATACGGTGTACCTCCTATTCTTGTACAGGGAGACGGAGTGTTAAACAAAAAAACGAAAAGTGTCTATGTGTTTGAGTTTCTCCCTTGTGATGGGACTTTGTAGGATGAACGTTGGGATTTTTAAAGGGGCACGGGGTGACCAATAAGGTCTGTAATAATGTAGGGCACTGATAAGGGGTTGATAGGTATGCTACTAGCACTGCCACCACGCCTGCCTTATTACAGAACGGACCAAAAAGAATGTTGTTACAGCAACAAGGCAAATGTTTTGGTCGTGGGGTTTTAGTTTGAGCTGAGGGGTCGTGCTTACATGGCAAGGACATCTGGCACCCATTCTTTTTCAATATGTTCTCTCTCTTTTTTTAAGACCGAATTTATTATTATTTTTTCTCCGTAAAATCCTTTCCTTTATCCATAATAGAGGGGTTTTTTTGGGTTAGATCGCGTAAATATATAAATGTTGTGTCGTTAGAACCCGCCACCACCCGACACAGCCAACTAGTAAGGGTTGTCACGTAAACAGAACGTGGCCAATTCGTCACTAGTACAGCACACCGGTGATGATCATTGATGATGAAGCTAGCTAATTACTGGCAAAATGTCGTACTCAGTTTGTAAATGTTGTGGCTTGGCTCTCCAACACACCGGTGTAGTGCTGTACAAGTTTCGAATTGCCCACGTTCTGTTGACGTGACAACTCTTACTAGTTGGCTGTGTCGGGTGGTGGCGGGTTCTAACGACACAACATTTATATATTTACGCGATCTAACCCCAAAAAAAACCTCTATTATGGATGATATTGGTCGCGAAAGCCTAACACGTGTTAAAACTCCTTTCCTTTATCTTCAACCGGGGGGGCGACACGGGAGTGGCACGATTAGCACGGTTGGCTACGTACGGCGCGAAAGAAGTTCAACGTACACACGCGCGTTGCCCGACGCTGAACGCACGAGTATTAAAAGAGTGCCGTTGACGGCGCTCTTCAACTTGTTGATTTAAGGTGTAAAAAAAAAAGCACGGGTGAAATTATTTTCACACGAAGAAAATGAGGCGTTGTGGGGGGACACTACATCGGAAACCCATTTCTTTAGAGCCGCTTTCTGTGTGCCTAGTTTGCTGTCCTTCACCCGCACATCTCATGGGCACGGTTGACTACGTACGGCGCGAAAGAAGTCCAACGTACGGGCATACATACGAGGCAGGGGCAAAGATGTGCGTGTGTTGACATCACACGCGCGCTAACGCTCAGATTCCTATTCCCTTGGGCGATTAGCAATCGTAACAGACTCCTCCGTCAGAGAGACGCGTAAAATCCCCCACTCGGGGAACTCTCGCAAGACAGCAGTATTGGCACCTTGTGGCAGGCAATTGCAACCATATCTGCTGTCCCTGCGCTCGCTCATTGGGCCATTGCCTCCACAGCACTAGCCCACTACTGTACACACACATTTCTGTGATAAGGCGGCATTGGTAATGTTTTTTTTAGCGGAGGGGTGGTGGTGGGTGGAGGGGTGGTCTTATTTCCGCTGAACTTGAGATTTGCTTTACGAAAATCTGCCTTTTGTTTGCCAGCTGCCTCCGCACGGTCCCTCGCTTTGCTCCCGGACCACGGATTGTTTCAGTGAGCGTCAGTGCCGGATTAAGCTAGTGCGGGGCCTATATCATATGTTATAAAGGGGTCCTAAATAAAATAAAAAACACGTACATTTTTTTTACTTGCATAGTAAAGTCATTTTCATTTGCTATACAGCCAGATAATACGACAAATCGCTAACCTTAAACACCCGGTCGTTCATAAAAGTCGAAGGCGGTATAGTACTATAGCATTAGAGCAAGTGCAGAATCACAGAACCGGAATTGATAGCTTGAAAGCATTTAGCGCGGGGCCCTTGAAAGTGCGGGGCCCGTAGCTACTACATATGTAGCTACTGTTGCTGCTGGGATAATCCGGCACTGGTTAGCGTGCATCACTGTCGCCTTAAAATAAAGGTTCCACGAGCTCCACTAAAAAATGACGCCGAGTTCACGCCCACGTCAGAATCAGAATCCGATGAGCTATAAAGCTGTTTGTTCACAGATGTCCAGACGGGTATGGGACGGAGAGTTACAATAACGAGCGATACAAAAAAAACACGTTAGGAGTGCAAAGTGTCGGAATGTTGAATGAAATCGCACGAAAAATAAAAGGAAACTATTTTTATTTTATTTTACCAGGTAAGGCCCACTGAGCTATTAGCTTCTTTTTTTGAAGCGACCCGGCCACAAATGATAGCAGCTCAACGGAAGTGGCTCATCACGTGGACATTGATCGCAGCTAAATAATCTAAACGCGTGTTTTTAAACGGGAAGGGAAAAACCGGAGGACCTGGAGAAAAAATCCACGCGACCACGGGGAGAGAGACACGCAAACTCCAAATATACAGCAGGTGTCCGGGTCGGGATGGAACCCCAGACCTCCTGCATACCGGGAGAGGAAAATAACATCACCTACATTCAGGGCCATACACCGACACGCAGTCTCAATGATTGTTCTCCATTTGTGCTTGGGTTCCCACCTTCAGAGGTACCAAAAAAACGAGACATATCACGGGAGGAAGACTTATATCACTGTTCTATGTACCGCGAAATGGGGAATACTACGCGTTAACGTTTCGTCTCGAGTGATGTGTCATTATGCAACCGGCGCTATTTTTAACATCCCGGGAAGACGTATATTTATTTTCTGGGACAACTACCTCAACAAGAGGACGACCCTGCATGGAGGGGGAAAAAAACAAAAACGCCTGGACAGGGTAGCAAAGCCCCTTGTGCTTCTGTAAGCAAACAGCTGTGGTCAGTCTTCAACTCGTCACTTCGGCTTAGGGAGGAAAGCAGATTGAAACGGGACATTTGTATTCCAGTTCCACGATTTCCCGGCGACACTCTGAAGATACGCGTCCATCACGTGGTGGCTTTTTAAACCTTCGGGCAACACACAACGTCGAAAACCGATGCGCGCGGCAAACCCCGCGGTGCGTCCCGCTGCTCCCGCACGGGCGGTCACCTTTCACTCGCCCACGCGTCGACGGAGCCATCGCGTTTCGTCAACTTTCCGCGGCGGAAACGAGCCGCAATTTTGTTCGCCCGCAGATCGGACGATCGCCTTCCAAACCAAACGTCGTCTTCCCGAAGATGACGAACGAGGGCCGACGATCCGGGATGAACCCCCCCCCCCCCACCGCCCCGAGCGGGACGCGTGGCCCCGGGTCGCTGGTTCGGAACGGACGCCCCGTAGATCACGAGTGTAATTTTGTTTTGTTTGACTGCGCGGTTGCCCACATATTTTTGAGACTCGGTAGAAGCTGCCCCTTCCACCACCAACACCCCTTGGGGAGCAGGGCCAGCTGTGCTTATATCCGAAGTGCTCGTTTCAGAAGTTACCACAACACCACTGCCAACGGTAGTTTTTGTGCCTCAATCTGGTCACGTGACTGGCAACGTCGTCGTCGATGGCTTTGTGGGGTGGCTGGGTAAACTCACAGAGATGCGGGCACCTGCGTTCGAATCTGGATGGGTCTCAGACCCAGACGCCAATGAGTGCACACAAACCCGTGACGTTAAACTTCGCTTTTTGCACTTTTAAATATGGCCAAAAAAGAAAAAAAATCCATGCTTTGAGAATGAAAAAAAGCATGTGCTTGATTGCAATGCGATGGTCATCACGTCTCGGTGGCAGAGCAGATTGGTGTGGAGGGGGGCGTGTTACCGCCTTCCTGGGATGGATCAGAGAGATGTCGGAGGTAACTGTGTACGGTGTCCCTCTCCGTGGGTCGTGTCGCTAACAACTCGGAGACAGAAGAGAGAGGGAGGGAGGGCGTCGGTCAAAGAGGAGAGACATCCCACTCAGCGGCGCGACAACGACGGAGCAATCCGAGTTACAGCTGTGGGGAGGAGGAGGAGGAGGTGGGGGTGGGTGGCAAAAGATAACTAGAAAAATGTCCTCGAATTCCACGAACCAAATGAAACCACCTGCACCGTTCAGAGAGCCCAGGTGGATTCTGTTCCCCAGCGGGCCGGAGCCAACGCCCAAAGAGCAGCGTGGATTCTGACCGGCGTTGAATGTTTACAGCGCTGAACGGTTGCACGGTCACTGCCGGATTTAAAAAAAAACGACGCCTCTTGTTGTTGTTGTTCTTCTTGTTGTTGTTCTACGTTCCAAAATGGATAAACTCGACATCCGGATTGGCGCGTCGAAACCTCGGCTGCGCGGTTTTTTTTGTTTGTTACGCGCCCGGGTACCGTGTTGCGGATACGAAAGTATAAAGATTAATATAATTCGTGAGTCGTGTTCGTTTTTCTGTTGTTGTTGTTGAGAGGTGAGAATTAAGGGGGGTTGCTGATTTTAAAAGTGAATTTTAATCACGGAGATCTGTGTCTTCTGTAATTGTCGACAGAGAATTTTATACGCATGCACGCGCAATGCATGCATTGGACATTTACAGCGTATGTATTTGTTGAAATTACCTTATGGTACTCATAAAAAAATATCCATATACATCCAAATAAAATCTGAGCTTCATAACTTGTTTGTTGTTATACGTGATGTGTGTGCTACAGTGATAACACTGTGTAACTTTTTTATTTTGTTTTTTCCTGGGTAGTAAGTGTTATTTCCTAATTGCTTACGCCTCAAAAGTACAGAAAATGGCTATTATTTTCCACAAACTTTGCTTTTGTGACCAGGATATTGATATTTTGAAATTCTACCTATTTTCCAGAACATTCCAGATAGATTCAGTGCCGAGTAAACTTGGAGTAGCTTCTAGAACATTCTAGAACTTTCCAGTAATATAAATAGTAGTATAAATACAGGGGCCTGAAGCCCACCAGTTCAGTTTAGTTCCAGCTGCATAAGTGGATACATCTCTACATTTTTCTGAGTTGGCATCAAGAGGCTGCAAGCATCCGGCAGACGCATTTTGCTTTGTCTGCGGCCAATTTATCAAGACAAGAGCGATAAAACACTCTGTGGAAGCATCTGCTAAGATGTGTGAGACCTAGAAGGCATATTTCGGCATGCCTGTCGGGGATCGAGACAAACCCTGGGCACCTCATTTCACCTGCGAGCAATGCAAAAACAACTCTGGAAGGTAAGATGGACAATTGTTGCTCGGAATTTGGAGGATTTTTTTTGTAAAAGTTCACAATTTTTAAATGTTTTACAATTTTCCATGTTATTGAAAAAATATATCAATGAAAAATGTTGGGAGAATCTCTTACACATCAGTCATGGGTGAAATAAATGTATGTTTGTAGGATGGTACAGAGGGGAAAAGAGAGCCATGAAGTTCGCTATCCCAACAATTTGTCGGGAACCCACTGACCACTCAAGCAACTGCTACTTCAGCATGGTGGACCCTTCCAAACGTCGGACTGGCAAGAATGCACCTGCTATCACGTACCCGGACCTTCCTTCATCCATCGCCCCGGTACCACACTGCCATGAGCTCCCCGTAACCACTCCTCCGGAGAGAGAGCAGCCTTCTTTAGAAGAGAGCAGCAAGTCAGAGAGCGAGGAAGACGTTGTAGATCTAGATGACAATTACAGAGGTGGAGTTGAGGACAGAAACCCATATTACCCCAATCAAAAAGACCTCAACGACTTGTTCAGAGATCTTGGTCTCACCAAGTCCAATGCCACGCTTTTGACGTCTAGGCTCAAGTAGTGTAACTTGTTGGATGAAGGTGTGCAAGTCGCAGATCAGAGGAAGCGTCACCAACCTTTTTGCAGCTTCTTCACCCGTCAAGATGAGCTCTGCTCCTGCCACAATGTGACCAGTCTGTTCGAGGCAATCGGAATCGCCTGTAACCAGAATGAGCGGCGCCTCTTCATTGACAGCTCATCCAGGAGCCTCAAAGCCGTGCTGCTCCGTAATGGTAACAAGTACTCGTCTCTTCCCCTGGCTCACTCGGTGCACCTCAATGAGGATTCCAGGGCGATTTTACCAAGTTTCCCTGCTATCTTTGCCTTTGGGACAGCAGGGACACCAAGGCGCACTACCACAGGCGGGTCTGGCCACAGCGGACCAAGTTCTCTGTGGGGAGGAACAACGTCAAGTGGGAGCCACTGGTGGACCCCCGGAAGGTGCTGATGCCACCACTGTACATCAAATTGGGCCTTGTGAAACAATTTGTCAGACCTGTAGATAAGGAGTCGGCAGCCTTCAAGTACCTTCAAGACTTCTTCCCTAAGCTGTCTGAGGCAAAGGTCAAAGCCGTCGTCTTCGTCGGACCACAGATAAAGAAGATCCTGGAGTGCAATGAATTCCCCAAGAAGCTCACTAGTAAGGAGAAAGCGGCTTGAGACAGCTTTATCGCAGTGGTTCGTGGCTTCCTGGGCAATCACAAGGTCGAAAACTACGTGGAGCTGGTTGAGACTCTGGTGAAGAACTACGGCACAATGGGATGTAGGATGTCCCTCAAAGTCCATATCCTTGATGCTCATCTTGATAAATCCAAGGAGAACATGGGAGCGTACTCGGAGGAGCAAGGCGAGCTCTTCCACCAGGATATACTGGACTTTGAACGCCGCTACCAAGGACAGTATAACGAGAACACGATGGGAGACTACATTTGGGGGCTGATTAGTGAAAGTGATTTACAGTATAATCGTAAATCTCGAAAAACTACTCAGTTCGAAATCTTTTGTAGTATTTTTTGTATTACTTTAGTATAAATACATGCTAATTTTGATTCAAATGTTGTTGTTGTTTTTCTGACTTTATGTGAACGAAAAGACACAAATCCGGCCGTTTTCTCATTGAAAATAGGTACATTTTAAAATATCGTTGTCCTGGTCACAAAAGCAAAGTTTGTGGGGAATAATAGCCATTTTCTTTACTGTTAATGCATTAACAATTATGAAATAACACTTCCTACCCAGGAACAAGAATTGTGTTACAGAGTGTTTAATCATTAGCGCACTGCGCGCTATGAAGCCGGTGACGGGTTCACAGTCACGGCTACTAACATCAGTGGCGAGTGACATCAGAGCTGCTGCTGCTGCCCTCTGCGACCCCACTGCAACTGCCCCCCCCCCACCCCCCCGTAGTGATACACATTGTGGTGAAGTATGGTCATTAAAACCCCAATGTAGTGAGTCCCATCATTGGCGGATTGAAAGTGGTTTGGGGTTCATTGTTTTTCCGCACTTTATTCGGCGAATCCTGTAAACTCTTGCAGAGTAAAATAACGAAAAAAATCGCCATTGGGTCGTGAGATATCGCAAGAGATTGCCGAAAGAGAATCAATTCATTCGAAACCCCTTTCTGGAAATGTTTTCAAAAACAGCACGGTTTTTTCGTTTTCAACGGGAGCACACTCCCCCCTCCGTCGCACACAACGGATTCCTGTGCCGCTGTGCAACAAGCCAGCAATAACCGCTGCGGGGGATATCCTGGAATTAAAAAAAAATTGCGACCGTTGCCCTCCGCGCATTCTCACGGTTGTTGGCTGCAATCTTGTTCGGCTTTCCGAAGAAGATGTGGCGACCATGGGGAGAGACGCCGCAAACTCCAAATATACAGCAGCAGCCGCAGCAGGTGCCAGGGTCGGGATCGAACCCACGAGCTCCTGCATATCAGGCGAGGTAGTTAACATCTCCTGGTCACTGTGATGATGATGATGATGAGAGAGAGAGAGACGCAAACTCCAAATATACACAAGCAGGCGCCAGGGTCGGGATCGAACCCACGACCTCCTGCACACCAGGCGAGGTAGTTAACATCTCCTAGCCACCGTGATGATGATGATGATGATAGAGAAACACGCAAACTCCAAATATACAGCAGCAGGCGTCAGGGTCGGGATCGAACCCACGACCACCTGCACACCAGGCGATACTCGCGGTGCCACTACGTTTTGGCGCAATCTCAAGCACGTGGGGCCACAACCCAGGGTTAGGGTTAGATGGCTGCGAGAACCGAGGGCGGAGCGGTGTCATCGGTGCCCTCTGTGCCGGATGTTGCTGTGACGGCCAAGGCAGCAGCAGCAGCACGATGCTCAGGGACGGGCTTGCTCACTGGGTCACACGAAGTCAGGGGCAATGCAACTCAAGACATTCTAGAAATGCATTTTTTAGAAATGATTTTTTTTAGTTAAGTGTTGCTGCTGCCTCGCGTGCGCTGGAGCTGGCTGGGTTGTCGAGACGGGGTGGGGGGGGGGGTCGACCGTGAGAGAGAGAGAGAGAGGCCCAAAGCTTTGGGTGGTCTTCATCCAGCAGTTGATAGATCGTGGCTGATGGTGATGTCCCCAGTGTACGGCAAGGTCACCGCCGGCACCACGCGTGAGCTCATCGCCCTCTGTTGGCCATCAATGCACATTGTGGTGGTACTATACACAAAGACAAAGATTCCACCCCCCCCCCCCCCATAGCCTTAATAGACTGTTGGGGCAAGTGCTGTTTGCGAGCACCTATGAAGGCCGGCACAGCACGCGAGGGGGCGGGTTGCCCAGCACCACGCCCGGCCGCCTTTGTCTCCCCACGTGGCGATGGTTACACAACACACCAGGTACTCATTTGAGGCCGAGTCGACCTAGGGGAGCCCCAGGACCGGTTCAGACGATCGTCACCGGTGTTTGACCGTGAGCGGGAATCGAACTCGGGTCGCCGGGTTCGGAGCGCAGCGTAGCGCTAACCGTGACGCACACGATTGTACACACGCGCACTATGGCATTTGGATGTACAATTATGCAAACATTGAATATTAAATAAGTCCAATTTGTATGATTACAGTGCAGTTGATGAGACGTAAAAATTCCTATCGAGGGCTTAAATCCCTCGACTCATTGTAAAACTCAGCGAGTTGATCGATAGGTGTAGATATCCACTGTCTGTGATCGAGTGCTTTGGAAGCAAGGGGTTGGTGGATCACAGCGAGACTCTGTGGCACTGCCAAATCCGCTGGGTCGCGTGCTTGGTCACCAGGAGATGGCAGCACAGTCAATTACCTTTTTGAATCCATCTGTGCAGAGCCTTATATATAGTTTTTCCCACGCGTGAGGTTTACCGCTTGCAAAAATGACCGTCCCCATCGCCGCCTCGAATATGAAGCAACACGAACGGTTGAAAATTAACTTCCCAAATATTCATACACTTTGGTTTTTTCGGTAAAGTCACGTGGGTAAAAAATAAACAAAATAAATTTAAACTAAATTAAATCACGACGTTTCGGGCGCAACACAAGCGTCCTTTGTCAGCTGGGGACAACTTAGCGAAAGCACAAAGGCTTAAGTGTGTCCTAATTTAGTTTTCATTTATTTTGTTTATTTTTTACCTACTTGACTTGACCGAAAAAAACAAAGAGTATGAATCCTTGCAGTCACGAAAGCTTCAAATCTAGAATTCCCAAATATTCCACTGCAGCAGGGACCTGCCAGCAGGCGAAACATACTTTCTTTAGCGTACGTTTAAAAATATATATTTGCTAATCTGTATTTTATTTGTTCGCGAAACCAAAGATTGTTTTATCACATTTCTACATTGTTATTTCTACTTACTCTGCTTGTGATCTTTGGGAGGAAATGACACATTCGTCCGCGAGGCACCTCGGATCAGCAAGGTTGGCTACGTACGGTGAGAAAGAAGTTCAACATACATTTGTTTACGCTATATAATAAACAGCAGCAGGACGCGATCTTGTGTTATATTCAGGTGAAAGCGAGCTGGACAAGAATGGGACAAGGCAACTCAAGTTACACAATCACACCGCGGTTGTGTTACAGGGCGGGTTACACAATCACACCGTGGTTGTGTTACAGGGAGGGTTACACAATCACACCGCGGTTGTGTTACAGGGAGGGTTACACAATCACACCGCGGTTGTGTTACAGAGAGGGTTACACAATCATTGTTTTACAGGGCGGGTTACACAATCGCACCGTGGTTGTGTTACAGGGCGAGTTACACAATCACACCGTGGTTGTGTTACAGGGCGGGTTACACAATCATTGTTTTACAGGGCGGGTTACCCAATCACACCGTGGTTGTGTTACAGAGAGGGTTACACAATCACACCGTGGTTGTGTTACAGGGCGGGTTACACAATCACACCGTGGTTGTGTTACAGGGAGGGTTACACAATCATTGTTTTACAGGGCGGGTTACACAATCACACCGGGGTTGTGTTACAGAGAGGGTTACACAATCACACCGTGGTTGTGTTACAGGACGGGTTACACAATCACACCGCGGTTGTGTTACAGGGCGGGTTACACAATCATTGTTTTACAGGGCGGGTTACACAATCACACCGGGGTTGTGTTACAGAGAGGGTTACACAATCACACCGTGGTTGTTTTACAGGGCGGGTTACACAATCACACCGTGGTTGTGTTACAGGGCGGGTTACCCAATCACACCGTGGTTGTGTTACAGGGAGGGTTACACAATCACACCGTGATTGTGTTACAGGGCGGGTTACACAATCACACCGTGGTTGTGTTACAGGGAACGCTCCTCACTCGCCCGCATTCCAAGGTCACCCCAGGGTTGAGTGATGAGCTCAGGCCCGGCTCACAGCGCCCTCTGTCGGCCGCTGCCATCAATCGACGTTTGTGTCCCACGGTTACAGGACGCACAGAATCCATACTCTGTGGTTCTTTCGGTAAAGTCACGTCGGTATTAAATAAAATAAACCACAACGCACGGAATCGTCGACGGGGAATTGTGATGCAAATGTTGTGCACACACACACACACGCGCGCGCTTGATATTACATAGGTCGCAATTTGTATTACCCTCTTAGTACGCTGTGGTTTGTGGAATTAAGACACATTTTGTTATTCATATCGAGGGGGGGCCTAATTCCCCTCTCTAATGAGAAAACCCAAGTGACTGGCTAATTCTACGTAACCGCACGTTGGACTTCTTTCGCACCGTACGTAGCAAACCGCACTCGTCGGGAGGCGCGGGGGAAGGGCCAGCAAACACAAACGCGCATCCACAAAAAAAACAACAACAACAACAAGCAGTTGTGAAGAAATTTGTTCTCGATTTGGATTTAAAAGTGCATCGCTCCCAGTGGCTTCCTGATATAGGAAGAGCTTTTGGGAGGACCCTTCGATGCGATGACCCAGTGCTTTGGACGCAAGGGACCGCTGGATCACAGAGACATTCACGAGGGCTGTGCAAGTGAATTCGTGAAAACCATCCGTGCGGAGCGTTTTGGGGGGATTTGTTGTGGTTCCTTTATATGCAACATGAGGGCGACCTCTCATTTATTCTCACATGAAGCTAAACAAGACGCTTATTTTCAAACATGAATGCTCCCACATGTCACATTTTTTTTTAGCAGCACCCTTAGCGAAACGGAATCTCGGACGCACGGACAAAATTCACAAAGACAGCAACATTGACATAAAAAAACCCCGGCACGACCGCGGCTAGCCACGGTGTTACAATCCCCAAGACGCAATCTGCGATTTGAAGCTTTCGTGACTGCAGGAATCCATACCCCTTGGATCTTTCGGTAAAAGTCACGGGGTAGGTAGAAATTAAAATAAAACAAAAAGTAATATATCACGACGTTTCGGTGGCAACACAAGCGATCGGTCACATTTGCAGATATATACAGGTCGTCCCCGACTTACGATGGTCCGACTTACGATATTTCGATCTTACAATAGCGATATGACAAAATTGTAAAAAAAAAATATTTCGCGCGGCAGGCAAACACAGCTGCGTACGAGGTACGATACTGTAACTTGATCATCGCCATCCTCCTCTTCCGGCAACTAAGTTAATGTAGCCATCAACAACCTTAACATCGTTCAAGTATACAGACGACGGACAGAATCTTGGTGAGTACACTAGAATGTGATACGTTACGATACGTTCAATGCGTGTATGATACGTAGCTTTAGCAATTTCATTTTAGGGTTACCACGATACGATACATACGTTCAACGCATGTTAAAAGTTTTTTTTTTTTATAGCAGATAGGATTGTTTCCTGAAAAAAACTTTCTATGAAATTGCAGTTCATATAGGTAGTCTAAGAATTTACCTTGTTTTTTTTACTTTAAATTTTACTGTGCAATACAGTATTGTAATTCATAAATACATACAGTATATAGTTTATACAGTACGGTACTGTAAATTGCTGTTTTGCTAAATTATCACCATTCTTTAAGACTCCTGGGTAGGCTAGGCCATCTTCGACTTACGATATTTTCGACTTACGATATTTTCGACTTACGATGGGGTCGTCGTAACGCATCTCCATCGTAAGTCGGGGACTACCTGGAACCTTGTTGTAACAGCTCTCTCGCTGGTTCAGCAGTTACACTGCTGGATTGTTTTTTTTTCCCGCCCGAGGACGACCGCTTGTGTTGCGATCGAAACGTCGTGATATATACTTTTTTCGTTTCATTTTTGCTACCTACGCGACTTTACCGAAAGAATCAAAAGAGTAAAGAACGCAATTTTCACAACGCGCGGGTTGGGTTTAGCGTTCGTGTTGGACTCAAATCGATGTTGGGGGTGGTGGGGTGGGGGGTTCTCATTCTGTGTCGCAACGTGGACGACGAAGACTCAAGAGGCCACGCGCATTCAAAAGAGAACGCCCGACGAGAAGATGTCTTCTTGACGCTTGGCTGACCCAGGCTCCAAACCGGAGGCTCTGCTGGCATGAACCCTCAAGGCTCGTGATCGCTCACGCCTCGTCCGTTCCTCCTACTTCTTCGCGTGTGCCAAGAGCTTGTCCCGACTCGCAGCCCTGAGAGATGTGTTTGCGGGTTTTTGGGGCGTTTCCGCGCCGATCGATCCGCTGTCAGTCGGCAGCAGCCCCCTTGCGAACTAATTTCTTTACAGCTACTTTTTTTGTGTGTTTTAGTTTGTTTTGCACCCACCTCGTCCTCATCCTCACCACCGCCTATTAGCACGCTTGGCTATGTACGGTGCGAAAGAAGTCCAATATACATGCTACTTTACACTCCACTACTATACACTAAATTTCGTTTGAAAGCTATTGTGACTGCAGGGAATTTATATTCTTGGTTCTTTAAGAAAAGAACGCCACTTTGAAAAAAAATGTTCTTGCTGTGGTTTTCACACCTGACGATGATTGCTTGTGTTGCGATCGAAACGTCGTGAGAATTTTATTGTTTTATTTTTATTATTTTATTACATCCCTTCTACGTGACTTTACCGAAAGAACCAAGAATACCACTACACTACACGATACACTACACTATACACTACACGATACACTACACTATACCCTTACCAGGTAAAACCCACTCAGGTATGAACTTCTTTCTCAGAAGCGACCGGGCCACAAAGGATAGCTCAACAAAGTGGCTGTTTCACGTGGAAGTGTAAAGCAGAAAAAATAATCTAAACAATCTCGATGCATGTTTTTTTTCTTTTCTCATAAATGTGGATGGAAAAACCGGAGGACCCGGACAAAAAAAAAACATAAAAATCCACGCGACCACAGGGGGAGAGAGAGACACGCAAAGTTCAACATACGCACGAGTCACCATTTACGACCATTGGACAAACAGTGGCGTGCTCGCTACACCTCTGTTGGACCATGCACGCCAGCCACATCGTCATTTTGTGTCCCCTCCTCCATCCTCGGTATGTCTTCTTCCCTCTCTCCTTGCAGGAGCTGATGGATTGGACGGGCTGGATGCTTTCAAAAAGAAGCATGCACGATTTGAAATGTTTATCTATCCAAAAGACAGAAAAGTCAAAAGGGGCCGTCCATAAATGACGTCACACACCTAGGTGGGGGGGGGGTCAGACATTTGTGACGAAGGGGGGGGGGCGGGGTTGAGAAATGTGACGTCACATCAAATGCGCAAATTTAAATAAATATAGACAACACGTTCTACTTAATTAAATATACTTTTTAATAAATGTTTTCTCCTACAACATCAAGAGTGCAGCGCCACATTAAATACGACTACAATGACAATAGTTTAAAGCGATTTGAAGCATGTTTTATTTTTTGGGGGGGTGGGAGGGCAGAGCCTTGTGACGTCATATTTAAAGGGGGGGTCTGACTTTTTGTGACGCCGTGTGACGAGGGGGGGGTGTCAAAAATCCTCCAAAATCACGTGACGTCATTTATGGACGGCCCCAAAGTGCTGTCCTGCTCTAAAGACCAATCGAGGGGTGTTGTTGCCCATCTCCCCTTTGCATCCCTGAAGCGGTGGTGGAAATGACACGTCGCTATGGTGGAGTATAATGTATCCACAGGGAAAAAAAACAACTCTTACCTGTGGAGGTATAGTCAGAGCCTTCCCATTGCCAATCCGCCCTCCCGCTGGTCCACCAGGCCGTTAGTAATATTCGTAACAATTATGAGCCAATTATTGTATTTGTATAAATGCACTGCCCGAAATGAAGAAAACATCACATACGAGGCAGTACAAACAGCAAAACTGATCCTTGAAAGATAACCCAGAATTGTGATGGAGTAAATAAGAAACTTGTGGATAGGATGAATCATTCGTGTAAACCAAATAAATATGAAAACCACCAACAATAATCTAGCAATGCCATTGGTTATAAATCACCCCTTGATGAACGTGATGACATTTAATAGCAGCCTCTGCTGTTAAGACTTTTCCTTTTGGAAAGGAGGCACCATGGAATCCCCATCCCTATGGCATCACTATTCATCCAAGCTGTCGTGAGTCCACTGGGGAGCCATCCTCTACAAAGTCCAGGCGGAATGGTAATTAAAATTAATTGGTATTTTCCATAATCAGATGATTGCATGCATGTTGAACTTCTATTGCACCGTACGTAGCCAACCGTGCTAATCGGAGGTGCAATGGTTGTGCATGGTGTCGATGGTAGAGAAGTCTTCTCTTATAAGAACGCGGCGTTCCATATGTCTGTCAACTAAATGATGAGAGCCTTTCAGAAGGCCTGAATAAAAAAAATGTAAAGAAAGCGGACACCCATCCCGCAAGATGTGGGGTTTTAAATAGTTGATCCAACATGTTTCAATTCCCCCCACCCCTCAACAAATGTTTCACCCCCCCCCGCTCCAATGTTTTATTTATTTTGTAGGCATTTATACCTACACACCCTACATACTATAGAGTAATATCTACTATCTACTGATTATATATATACATACACACTCTAGATTTGAAGCTTTCGTTACTGCAGGAATCCATACTCTTTGGTTATTTCGGTAAAGTCACGTAGGTAGAAACTAAAACCGAGAAGATGGATACAAATTGAGCAATCATTGGAAGGATGTTATTAACCAGGCTAAACCCTAACTGCTTCATAGTGGTTGTCGTCTTTCATACCTGCCGGGTACTGGTCTATTTTACAACGCTTTTTATTAACTCACTCTGTTGTTGTTGTATCCTCAAATCTTGTAACTCAATTTTAACCCACTTCCCAATGTGGTATCAACCGCAAACTTGGTATACTTATGTCATACTGATGACAATACTATATTCTATCATACATTTAAAAAAAACATATTTTAAAACGTTATTTTTTATATGTTATGTTTCGGCTTGGCTCTAATTGTCCACGGTCAACTGACGTTGGCTGTAAATCACCACGGTCCCTTACGTTGTGGCAAGCTTCGGGGCCACTTCCTGAAGTCGTGGAGTTCTTCCATTACTCGTACGGTACATTTCATTAAAGCGTGTTTTTAAAAAAGTTTTTTTAATATATTACTTATTTCCGAGTTAACTTCCACCCCCGCATCCCCAGCTCTCTCGGCCTCCCACTTCCAGCCCCGCCCACTTCCCCCCTCCCCCCCATCCTCACTTCCCTTTCCTAGCGTCCACGCAGCGCTCCCCCTACCCCAAACCCCACACCCCCCTCCTCCCTCTCCCCCATTGCCCCTCCCCCTCTCTTACCTATATAACCTCTTACCACGGCAACTCTCTCTACCACTTCAGCAAAAACACTTTTTTTCTTGCTGTGGTTTTCCCACCTGATGATGATTGCTTGTGTTGCAATTGAAATGTCGTGATTTATTTTATTTTATACCTACGTGACTTTACCGAAAGAACCAAAGAGTATACCTACACACCCTCCATACAATAGTCAGTAGCATCTACTATCTACTGACTATACATGCCTACACACCCTACATACAATATAATCAGTAGTATCTACTATCTACTGACTATACATGCCTACACACCCTACATACAATTAAATCAGTAGTATCTATTATCTACTGACTATATATGAACCTTATGGCAGTACCCTGGGGATTGATTGGTACCCCAGTCATGGAGTTAAGTACACCCCTGGAAAAAATAATGTCCCAGAAATAAAATATTTAATTGCCTCGGCCATTTTGTATCATTTGGTACCCTGGGGTATTTCCACCGCCAGAGAGGGAGCGTCGGTTCAAAGCCGACTGCTTGGGAGACCTCCTGGCCGCCCTCGCGGCTTTGACCACTGTCCTGCAATGGGAGGACGACGACGGTACGCCAACGCCGTGTCCCAGGACCACCATCAATGCCGCTGCACGCGCGCGGGAAAACGGCGCATCGCGCGGGAAACCGCCGATTTTTCAAAAGCGCGGGACGGGGTTCCTGCCCAAACTGCTCTCCCGCCGACGGCGCTGGTTCCCGCTTGCAGATTGAAGAAGTGACTCCCTTTCTTCAGGGAGTTCACGGCGGCGGGTGGAGACTGGGAGGCATTCTGCCGCTGCTTCCTCGCCGCCTGCAGCCTGGCAGAATGGACTGAGGAGGCGCTGCGGGCGATTCCAAAAGCTATGACGACGATGTGCTGGCAGCGTTCGACGCCATCCAAGACAAGAACAAGACCACACTGGCCCAGGCCCTGGTGCAGATGGGGGCGATTTTCGCTCCTCCGTCCGTCAAGCGGTACAAATTCGCCACACATATGTGGGGGAAGGCCGATACACTTCTCGCTTATCGCGTGGCGCTTCTGGCGTCAGCCAAGTCTGTGTACCCGGGGATGGACTAGGTGGGGAGAGACTCCTTGGTGCTGGAGAAGATGTTGCTGTTGGCGGAGGAACTGCACATCGTTATACCAGCCACAGAAGACGACGAGATATCTTGGTCGCGAAAGCCTACGTGTTAAACTGTTCTCTCCAGGTCACCCGGTGTCTCGAGGCCCACCTTCACAACCGCTGGCGCGCCGGCGTGGTTGCAGGCACCGGGCTACAGTAGTATCTACTGACTCTATAGTAGTATCTACCGACTCTAGAGTAGTATCTACTTACTCTATTGTAGTATCTACTGACTCTTAGGTAGTGTCTACTGACTCTATAGTAGTATCTACTGACTCTTAGGTAGTATCTACTGACTCTATAGTAGTATCTAATGACTCTATAGTAGTATCTTCTGACTCTATAGTAGTATCTACTGACTCTACAGTAGTATCTACTTACTCTATAGTATCTACAGTAGTATCAACTTACTCTATAGTATCTACTGACTCTTTAATTCCGAAATTCTACTTCTTAAACAAAAAAACTCTGCCTGCTCCCGTGAATGTTTGCCTACAAATTGTTCATCATTCTGTTTCCAATGGCCTTTGTCAGCAACTTGTATACGTGTGGTAAGAGGCGAATGAGTCTGCAGTTCAAGGTGGTTTTATCTGGCTTTTTAGCACCAGAATGATTGGAACATCATTCCGTGGTTGTGGTGTTTAATTTGTCTGTAATTAAACACCGAAACAAAGTTGACAAACTATCCAGACCCGGGCTACTTGAAATTCACCCTTAGCCAGATAGGGTTTGGCTAATAAAAACATGTTCAAAACGCATATGACATGCACAAAATATATTAAAGATAATAGCAGGGTTTGCTTACCACTGTTTATACTTTAGAATGATATATAACATATAATACAATTCACTTGAATATATGAAAAATAAGAATAGGTTTTACCCTTTCAGGCAATAAAATGTTCAAACACAAAATACAAACCTTTTGCAAGGAATCAAGTCTGCATTAACCACACAAATTCCGTGTGGTGAACATGCAAACAAAACATGCTCTGGTAATATAGTGTTTGAAACTGATTGGTCTACATTTTTCTATCTACGTGACTTCACCGAAAGACCCAAAGGGTATGAATTCCTGCAGTCACGAAAGCTTTAAGTCTAATGACGGAAAATGACCCCAGGCCAATGTGCAACCTAACGGCTATTCAAAAATAAACCAAGGTCTCCGATTGGAGGAAAGAGGCCTCCACAGGGATTGGTCAGGAGGCAGGGCTTTTGAAGTGATTGGAGGGAAAGTTTTGAAGAATAGGCGGGAAACAATGTGGAACCCAGAGGCGATGGTTTGTAGCCATTAGAAAGAAAGGACAGGGATTGGCTGAGAGAAATAGGGTGAGGGAACATTCCAGAAAGGGGAGCTGAGGGATATACAGTAGAACCTCGGAGATAGAACGCCCCAGAACTCGAACAATTCGGGTGATCGAACAAAATTTTCGACCATTTTTTGCCCCGGACATCGAACAAAAATTCGGAGGTCGAACAACTGGAAAGAACCGGTTTGGGCCGAGATGCGTAGCCATGGCGACCGAGACAAAGGCGAATGACCCAGTTCACGCGTAGCTCTCGCCCAGTGCAGACCCGCAAAACATCGTTCCGTTAACTTCTTCCAAGCAACACTGACACCTCCTCCTCCCCTCCTCACCACCTTCCACTCAAGCCATCCACTCTCCTTACTACAGGTAAAGTGAAGTTCAATGTTCATTTATTCTATTAATTATAACTGTGTTTCTTGTTTTATTGTATGCTTTTATGTACTGTACTGTATTTTAATATTGTAAACTTTGTGTAAAAAATGGCCCATAATAGGAGCATCCTTGGGTGGGGAACCAATTAATGCTGTTACCATTCGTTCTTATGGTGAAAAACTGATTCGGTGTTCGAACATATCGGTGTTCGAACACGGTTTTGGAACGAATTAAGTTCGATCTCCGAGGTACCACTGTATAAGGGGAGAGCACGAGGAGTGGGGAGGTTCGGAGGAAGATACAAGCTAGAGAGCAAGTCACGAAGCCTCTGTCCCTTATTATGTAATCCATAGTAGGGTTCCTTATGGTGTAACTAATAAAAGTGGCCGTTCTTATATTCTTGTTGTCGGAGTCATTACACTTGCAAAGGGTATCTATCTCTTTGGTGTTTGGACATCGTAACACCTGGTTTTATTGCCTGAAAGGGTAAAACCTCTTCTTATTTTTTCATACTTTGATACTGGCAAAAAAAAGGTGCCATCGCACTTGAACATGTTATACTGTGTAAAATGTAAAATATGTAGCGTAGAAAACGTATTTCGACAACACTTGAGTGGTGCGGAGTGGTCGTGGTGGGGACTGACAGCAACTATCGTACAGGGCAGTGCACAGATATGGTATACAGTACACCGTTTACCTGTTGGTCAGTACAAAAACATGCACATACACTTCACACACGACTTTATTTATACCATTATATGCCGCCTATATAAACATGTGCGGTACACGGTATTGTTGTTGTTTTATGTAGATTTTGAATACATTCGCGGCTAGCCGGAGTGTTCAGCTATCCAGAAAACAGGGTACCCCCATATTAGCCCGACTAGCCCAAGGTTTTAGTGTCCCGGTAAACATTGAACGTTGGGCCAACGTGGATCCAACGCTTCCAACCACGTTCCAGCACTGACTCGACATTGCACACTTACTTGGGCATCGCATTCAATCTGCCAGGTTCAACCTGTGAGATTGAATCTATCCGTCACGTTTGAATATTAACACATTCAATCACATTAATTTTAACCACATTCAACCTAGCTTCCCATCCACCAGGTTTTGCAACCCCACCGTAGTGATACGAGAGGAAGATGCGGACAGTTTGATAAGCGTTGCTCACCTCTGAAAACGTCACTCAATAATTTACTTGGGCTGGCGCACTTTCTCATTCATTATCGATGTACTTTCCAACACAAAAGTATGACGCCACAGCGCCCTGTGTGTGGGTTTGCTTGGCTGCGTTACACGCTTCTCTCTGTTTTGTTTTTTTGTTTTTAACCATTCTTGCCGCGTGCACACTTCGGACATCGAACTCGACAAACTTAACTCAAAACTATGAACAATGTTTATTTTTATTTTGCCAGCTAAAATGTCCGACTATGTTGTCTGGCTCTATTTTTTTCAGAAGCGACCTGGCTAATCACAAATGATTGCTCAACGAAGTGGTTTATCGTGTGGACATTTATAGCGGCCACATACTCTTAAACGCGTGATGTTAACGAGGGGAAAAAAACGGAGGACCCAGAGAAGAATCCACGCAACTACGGGAAGAGAGAGAGACACGCAAACTCCAAATATACAGCAGCAGGCGTCAGGGTGGGGATCGAACCCACGACCTCCTGTACACCAGGCGAGGTAGTTAACATCTCTTAGCCACCGTGATGATGATGAGAGAGAGACATATAACTCCAAATATACAGCAGCAGCAGGCGTCAGGGTGGGGATCGAACCCACGACCTCCTGTACACCAGGCGAGGTAGTTAACATCTCCTAGCCACCGTGATGATGATGAGAGAGAGAGAGAGACATATAACTCCAAATATACAGCAGCAGCAGGCGTCAGGGTCGAGATCGAACCCACGACCTCCTGTATACCAGGCGAGGTAGTTGACATCTCCTAGCCACCGTGATGATGATGAGAGAGAGAGACACACAAACTCCAAATATACAGCAGCAGGCATCAGGGTCAGGATCGAACCGGCAACCTCCTGTATACCAGGCGAGGTAGTTAACATCTCATAGCCACCGTGGCACAACCCCAAAAAACACACAATGGAGAACTTGTAACGCTATCGGTAACCCTCACGCACGACCAGGTGAAAGCCCCACACTGAAGCAATGGGCATCCTTTGCAAAATGAGTTCTCGCAAATTAAAAGGAAGTTCAGGAATCAAATGTTTTGGTCCTCTCCATTTTTGTTGCGGGCTGATCACCCAGACAGCTCGCTCCCTGCAGTTTGCGTGAACATGGCCGGGCAGCCGCGATCTCGCAAGCTTTTCTCTCCTCAGTGTTCGCGATAAGCAAGTGTGATGGGGAAAAAAAACAGCGCGGCTAAAGGCACAGAGGAATGGCGCCTCGGGTGTGATGGTTGTTGCGCTGGACATGCAAAAAGACAAGCCGCTCGTTTGATTCGATTTAATTTTTCAGCCGTTGAGTCAATACACTGCGGGATGACCGTTGGTCATACTTCACCACGCTGGTCACTACGGGTTGGTAAACCGGTGGGAGATTCGGGGTAGGAAGCCTCCACTTTCTTCCCCCCGGGGTGCCCGGTCCACCATTGCAATATGGCGTCGGGGGTTGTTGTTTCTGTCTCTTTATCTGCATTGTTTCCTCCGTTCGTCTATTCTTTATTCGTGGAGGAGTTTGTTTTTCTTTTGGGGCGATGAGGTTTTGCGCAGTATTTTCGCACCTCCGATCAGCGCGGTTGGCTACGTACGGTGCGAAAGAAGTTCAAGGTATGTTGCGGGGCAGCCGATTATTTTTTTATGTTAAATTAAGCAAATAACATGAACGGTTCTGGTATTTCTTTGGGAGGGTCGGATGGGAGCTATTGGATTAGAGCTGCCGTGATGTCACTGCAAGTAGTCCCCCTTTTCCCGAAAGGAACTCCCTTGTGAGTGCAGGACACACCAGTTAGATCAGCCACAAGAACCAGCGGTCAAAGGACAATGCTTTGTCACCACGGTCACCAGCAACTGGGCTGTGCTGGCCCAAGAATGCCCCAGGTTCTGGCTGAAATTCGGTGCCAGCACCCAGGTTCCACACTTCCATGCTCCATGAGGCCCGTCTGTTAACTTGGTCGCACCCCAAAATCTCCTCTCATCCTCTCACCCTCTTCCGCTTCCCTCCTCAAACCTTTTTGAGATGGGAGTCAGGAACGGATACATAATGTAAGCATGTTTAGGTTTATTTCGGATTCTATTAACGTAACTTTCTGCCCTATGTGAACGTTACGGGTGTCCTTGTACGTCTCACACCTGTGTTAACCCCGTGCTGTCATAGATGGTTCTGGGGTTAGCCCAGCATGCAGCATGAACTGAAAAATGGAACTCGATGCCCGTCAATGACTAACATCGGTGGCGTCCGCAATGTGGTGAAGTACGGTTAAACAATCCCATGACAGGTGCTGCGGTGGCGAAATGTCAACAATCCTGCCTTGTATACAGGAGGACGTGGGTTCTATCCCGACCCTGACACCCTGTTGTATATTTGCAGTTTGTGTGTCTCTCTGCCCGTGGGAGCGTGGATGTTTCTCCGGGTCCTCCGGTTTTTCCCCTCCACATTTAGAATTAACATCACCACGCGTTTTAGATCATTTTTCTGCTGTAAATTTCCAAACGATGAGCCACTTAATTGAGCTGTGATTTCTGGCCAGGTCGCTTCTATGCAGCTCAGTGGGCCTTGCCTTGGAAAAATAAAAATAGACATAGGGAGGCCCAAACACGGCATATTGTTAAAAGGGTTTTACACATTCTTATGGAATACTTACAGTGAGGGAAAAAAGTATTTGATCCCCTGCTGATTTTGTACGTTTGCCCACTGACAAAGAAATGATCAGTCTATAATTTTAATGGTAGGTTTATTTGAACAGTGAGAGACAGAATAACAACAACAAAATTCAGAAAAACGCATGTCAAAAATTTTATAAATTGATTTGTATTTTAATTAGGGAAATAAGTATTTGACCCCTCTGCAAAACATGACTTAGTACTTGGTGGCAAAACCCTTGTTGGAAATCACAGAGGTCAGACGGTTCTTGTAGTTGGCCACCAGGTTTGCACACATCTTAGGAGGGATTTTGTCCCACTCCTCTTTGCAGATCTTCTCCAAGTCATAAAGGTTTCGAGGCTAACGTTTGGCAACTCGAACCTTCAGCTCCCTCCACAGATTTTGTATGGGATTAAGGTCTGGAGACTGGCTAGGCCACTCCAGGACCTTAATGTGCTTCTTCTTGAGCCACTCCTTTGTTGCCTTGGCCGTGTGTTTTGGATCATTGTCATGCTGGAATACCCATCCGCGACCCATTTTCAGTGCCCTGGCTGAGGGAAGGAGGTTCTCACCCAAGATTTGACGGTACATGGCCCCGTCCATCGTCCCTTTGATGCGGTGAAGTTGTCCTGTCCCCTTAGCAGAAAAACACCCCCAAAGCATGTTTCCACCTCCATGTTTGACGGTGGGGATGGTGTTCTTGGGGTCATAGGCAGCATTCCTCCTCCTCCAAACATGGCGAGTTGAGTTGATGCCAAAGAGCTCCATTTTGGTCTCATCTGACCACAACACTTTCACCCAGTTGTCCTCTGAATCATTCAGATATTCATTGGCAAACTTCAGACGGGCATGTATATGTGCTTTCTTGAGCAGGGGGACCTTGCGGGCGCTGCAGGATTTCAGTCCTTCACGACGTAGTGTGTTACCAATTGTTTTCTTGGTGACTATGGTCCCAGCTGCCTCGAGATCATTGATAAGATCCTCCCGTATAGTTCTGGGCTGTTTCCTCACCGTTCTCATGATCATTGCAACTCCACGAGGTGAGATCTTGCATGGAGCCCCAGGCCGAGGGAGATTGACAGTTATTTTGTGTTTCTTCCATTTGCGAATAATCACACCAACTGTTGTCACCTTCTCACTAAGCTGCTTGGCAATGGTCTTGTAGCCCATTCCAGCCTTGTGTAGGTCTACAATCTTGTCCCTGACATCCTTGGAGAGCTCTTTGGTCTTGACCATGGTGGAGAGTTTGGAATCTGATTGATTGCTTCTGTGGACAGGTGTCTTTTATACAGGTAACAAGCTGAGATTAAGAGCACTCCCTTTAAGAGTGTGCTCCTAATCTCAGCTCGTTATTACCTGTATAAAAGACACCTGGGAGCCAGAAATCGTTCTGATTGAGAGGGGGTCAAATACTTATTTCCCTCATTAAAATGCAAATTAATAACATTTTTGACATACGTTTTTCTGCATTTTTGTTGTTATTCTGTCTCTCACTGTTCAAATAAACCTACCATTAAAATTGTAGACTGATCATTTCTTTGTCAGTGGGCAAACGTACAAAATCAGCAGGGGATCAAATACTTTTTCCCTCACTGTACGTAGAGCGATGGATGCTCACACAGGTTATGAATTATAAAATGTTTATTAAAGCAGTCTGTGGACATTCAAGACTGAAGCATACAGAGAGAGAATGGCTTAATTTTAAGGGGCAAAAATACAAGAACCAATACAAACGTGAGTGCTAGGGAAATCCAACAGTTTATAACATATTTAAGATATTCACAGTGGTCGAGGTAACACCTACGCACTAACTCGGCACACACCACATTCATGTACATGTTTCGTTTTTATGCCGGTGGAGCAATAAACATTTAACACCACAACTAAGGACAGACGGTCACACTCGCCAAACTGATTGGGGTGGCATCACAAAGCGTCCCCATTCGCACCGCCCTCGCACCAAAACGCTACCATTTTTCCGGGAGGCTCAACTGGGACATCCCCCCTCCCTGTTCGCCACGCGTGCTCAGCCACCAGCCCCGACCGCACGGTGAAAGGTCTCTTGACAGTGGCCTTGCTCACCTTACGGAAGCCTTCGCCTACCCCCACCCCCTCCTCAACCGACTGCTGAGGTAGCGCCCTACCCTTTGCCTGTTTCAGGAGTCGTGCATGAGGAATCCGAGTTTTCACAAAATATTCGGAGGGGACACTGGGGGACAGCCAAAACCGCTAGACGTTTAATAGCCTGACCCGTGATGCCCAATCGCAGAGCAGGGAGAGACCCATTTGAGGATGTGGCGCCCAAGCAGTCTGGCACGGTAAGTTATTCGTCAACAGACTCTGAATTCCTAAGTACTAAACGGCATCCACAGCACACAAAGGTAAAATGAGAAACGGATAATTCCACTATCGGGTTCAGGAGGTTGTAAGACATTCACGGAACGTTGCGTACATTTTGCCGTTAACTAATCGTCCCAGCTTTACACTTAAACATAACGAGCAAAAAAAAGTACCCCTGGACATGCAAATCACATCTGTCTGACGTTTTTATCTTGTATAAATAAAACGTAATTTCCTTTGATTGAAACTTTGACTTATCATTGCTTGTTTAGTGTTTTTTTTAACCTCTGCGTTTCAATATAATTTGCAAGACGAATTGCCTTCGATCGGTTAGAATAATCGTGGGGAGGCACTCATACATTTTTACAGCCTCGATCCAGTGATGGAAATTCCACATTCCTACGTTTGGGGTGAGTTAAGCACATTGGGCAACCACTGCTGACCTCACTACCAAGCGGTAAGCATTTGATCAGCCCCCACCCAGAAGAACGATGGGCTGAGCCAAATTCCCCAAACTGAGATTTGAAATAATTTAACTTCTTACCGTGAGCCCGTGCCCTCCGACCCGGTCAGATTTGTTGCGTCGACGCACAGGGGAGTAATTAAAAAAAAAAAATTACAATTCTCCGTGGCATCATAAATCCGGCAATGCCCCTTTCCAACCCACGCTTCGCAGCACCCACAACGCTCCCGGGGGCTGTCGTCTCGTCTCGGGTTGACGACTTGCTTTTTGAGGATCTGTTAACGAGCGAAAAAAAAGATATACACACATGTCTTCACGTTGACCGGCGGTTGTCTCAACATGACTCGCGATGCCACCGACGTCACTGCCGTACATTTCGCGACCGCGTCTAAGCAGCGACGTCGCTAGCCGTCGTCAGCTTAGATCTATCTATCCACTGTCGGATGTAGTCCACCTTTTTCACGAGCTGGTCTCAGCGCTCCATCGCCGCACAGACAAATGTGCTCTCGGGCGCGTTCTGTCCCTTTTGCTGCCAGCCCGTCATTAAAATAGCCAACAGCTCAGCGGGCTTTACCAGGTGAGTAAAATAAATTAACTCGCACCAAGGTTCGGCATCGTCAGAGCACGCCGTTGGTTCACGAGAACGAGACGGCGGCGGTGTGGTGTGGGGCCCAGTGGTGTAGCAGTCGAGTAGGGCCCACGGGTGGTGCTAAGAAGGGGGGGGGGGGGAAGTAAGGATGGGGGTGTGGGTGGGGGGTCTATTTTTCCCCTCCACCGGGGCTCCATGCCAACCACACTTTGGCGTTTGGTAAGGGGTGGACAAAGAGTTACGCATCGGCCCGGACCCCGAACGAGGTTTCTCGACGTCAGATTGAGCATTTAGGGGCCGCCCGCACGAGCGGGAACCGGCCAGCCGCCGTGATTTACGTGACGTCGACCGCCCTCAAAGGGAACACTCAGAGAGAATCCGTCGGCGTCTGCCTTTCACGGGACGGGACGGGGAGAGGCGCCGGACAGACAAGGCAGGACCTGCGTGGCCAGCGACGTATGCACGGTTGGCACGGGGCCCTGGTGAGAGGGATGAAACGGGGGACCCTTGTCTGCTTCACTGCCCCCCATTTGTCGTAGCCCGGTGCCTTGGCCCCACGTATCTGTGGGCCCTGGTGCAGATGTATGTGTGCACGTGTATGCTGAACTTCTTCCACACCGTACGTAGCGAATCATGCTAATCAGGAAGTAGGGGTGTGATGCACGGTCCACACACTCGATGGCTGTGCATAGGCCTTAGAGGGAAAACGCATCCCAACAAAAACAAATGGCTCTTTGCATTCTTTGTAAATGCGTGCCCAGGTTGTGAATCTCTGGCTGTCTGACCTGAGTTTGAAGTTCTGTTAGTAAAAAAAAAGACTTGAACGTGACGTTAAGGACCGTTGCAGTTAGCGTGCTCTAGCGATGCCACCGCTGTGGTGACTGCAGTGAGAATCTACTTGACGGTGCACAATGCATGCTGGGAGCCGGCAAGACGAGTTGTGTCAAGATGCGCGGTGCATTGTGGGAGCAGCGCAAAAAGGGGTTTCAGAGGTGGATCGGTAGTTTTATATATATACAGGAATAGTCCTAAACTGCTCCAGTTTAACAGCAGCTGAAATGAAAGCGCAAACTTGTTATTTTGGTTTGCGTATACCCTTGTCAAGATTCTCAGAAGCTTCCCTTTTCATGTTTCTCCGATAATTTAGCGGGATACGCTTTCTGCTACGGGACATCGCGATATCGTCCGCGCCGTCTCGGGCTCGCACCGATCTCTCCAAAACCCTAACCTTTGCAAATCCATCCTCCCCATTGGGTTAATTTTCTCGGTGAATATTTTCTTTGCGTCGCTGGCGACAGCAAGAGCGAGGCCCTGACCTAAATTCGGTTTAAGTACTGGTAGACTAAATAAAGCAGACACGTGAACCAGTGGTCACAGCCAAAATGAGAGGTATACTGGATGCGGTTTTGCCGGATGTGTAAATAATTTTCCGGGCTGGCGACGGGGACGGCAACCGAACTGAAATGAATGCCCGCGCCTCCCTGTGTGCCAGCGTCGGACTCCCGCAAACCGGAATCCCGGCCAAAGCGCAGGGACCAAACGCCTCCGCGCTTGGCCCCGGTGCGCCTCTACCGTTGTCGCCGCCTGCGTCGCTCGTTCGTGGGAGCGGCGAGCAAGGAACGTGCGGCCTCCTCGTGCTGCATCGTGCGCGCGTGGTACAAGCCCCGACGTTCTACAAGTACGCGGCAGCGAGCACAAACCCCCCCCCGCCCCCCCAGGTCTTCAACCACCCGCCCTACCTCCCCGTTAACTGCCCCCCCCCCCCCTCTCCCGTTCCCCACCTCCCCTCCCCCCCCCCCCCCCCCCGCCCGCTAAACTCTACCAGCACCCCCCCTGCTAGAGCACCTGACCGCTGCACCGTCGCGAGTTCACGGCGCGATGCCGCGTCACTCGTCGTCGTCTTCGTCGCCGTCATCGTCCGGATCTCGTTTCCTCTTCTCTCCTTTGCTGTCGGAGTCGTCGTCTGGACAAACAGGAACCACGCGCGTCATTTGGGTTGGATGTTAACGACGGCATCCCTGTTACCCATTGCTCTCACCTCTCAGCTCACTCTATTCCCCTCCACACAATTTCCTACCTCCGCTCTCTCATATCACTCAACTCTCCTCCATGCACTCTGCTACCTCTCCCCTCTCATATGCTACACTGGGATGTTTGGCCAATCTATTTTTAAGGAATGTTTTGATTTCAGGAAAAATACGGAGAGAAATCCCACAATGCACATGTGATGATAACAACAGAATATCGACAGGTGGGTTCATGAACCAACTTCATCTCCCAGTTATCTCATATCCCAGGTGGTTTGGCCATTTCACAAATCTGTACGATCCTCCGAGCCTTGCCTCCAAGCTGCAGCATCTCAAGCATGCGTCACTCGGCCACAAAGGATTATTGTAAAACCCTATTTGATGATCACGGGGGAGAGATGAATATACGCACCCTCGTCTTCCTCCTCCTCCTCATCCTCCTCCTTTATTGCATCCTCGTCCTGCAGGGAAGACGCGGGACACGTGAGAAACCGACATAAAATCGCCCAAAAAAATAAACCACAAACCCACTACCACACCTGTCAGGCACTTCCCAAACTCACCTCGTCTTCCTCCTCCTCCGACGGTGGGTCTTCATCTTCATACTCTTCCTCATCTTCTTCCCCTAATGGCAAACAATAGCGGAATACACTCGCCGGCACAATGGGAGCGTGACACCAAACACATTGATGAACTCTGACCTCTAACCCCACTTTAAACCAGCATCGTGATGAACCCTGATCTCTAACCTCACTTTATTCAAGCCTGGGTATGAACCCTGACCTCTAACCCCACTTTAACCCAGGCTGGGGATGAACCTTGACCTTCCACCCCACCGTTACTAGGCGTGTAATGATTCACTAATTCCAGAGTCACGATTCGACTCAATAATTAATTATTTTTGGGGGAACATTTTTTAGCATCCCGTTTGTATTGTTTCCAATATTTTTTTCTGCCTCGCATGTACGGTTTTATTCGCTCCATTAGACCGACTGCAACAATAGCACCATATTTGCATGTAAGTTTTATAAATTGTGAATTACTTTTCAATGTATGCGTGTCAAAATTGATTATTCACAAATAGTGGCATTTTATGTAAATAAATTATGACTATACAATGAACATTGGAATAAACTGTATTAATTGAATTGACAAATTACATGCCCGAACTTTAAGATAGTCTCGTGATGAACCCTGACCTCTCACCTCATTCTAACCCAGTCTCGTGATGAACCCTGACCTCTCACCTCACTCTAACCCGGTCTAGTTAACTGCCAAACGCGAACACAGTCCGGTGTCGAACACTCACCGTCCGACTCGGGGGCCTCCTGCTCCTCCTGGTCGAGGCCGTCAAGGTAGGTTATCGTGGGCAGGATCTGGAAGAGCTTCTCACGGTAATCCTCGTGCCGTGTCACCTCGCAGTTGTACAGGTCGAGGCTCTTAAGCAGCTCCAGCTTTTTCTGCTCGCAGCCATCGAACCACAAGGGCAGCTCACTACATATTTACTATTTTTAATTTATTTATCTTTACCAGGTAAGGCCCCCCACCCCCACTCAGCTACACAGCTCTTTTTCAGAAGCGGCCTGGCCACAGATGATAGCTCCACTGCACCGACCCAGCCCTCGTATTTTTTTCATTCTTTACATCGCTCATAATTCTAATAATTGTATCCTATTGTATTTGTATCGTGAAATATAATTGACGTGGCAAATCCTAGTGTGTAGTGATGTGTGCGTGAGACGCGCGGAGACATTACCATCGCGCAAACTCCGGTTATCCTCGCAGCGGATTTTGGTTGGTCATCGAACAAAGACGGTCAACGCATCGCGCGCTTTAAGAATGCACTTCTGCGGCCGTCTGGAACGCCCTTCCTTCCTATATTAGGAAGCGATTGGAGCGATGCACTTTCAAATTCTACAAGTGGCTTATTGTGTGGAAATTTAGAGCAGCCAACAACTCTAAATGCGTCGTTTTGATTCTAAATGTGGAGGGAAAAACCGGAGGACTCGGAGAAGAATGCACGCGACCACCAGGGAGAGAGAAACAATTAAACTCGAAATATAAAGGCGTCAGGGTCTGGATCGCACCCACGACCTCCTCCATTCCAGGCAGGGTTGTTAACATCTCGCCACCGCGGCGCCTGTCATGGGGGTTGTTTAACCGTACTCTTTGTTTTTTTTCGGTAAAGTCACGTAGGTAAAATAAAATAAAACAATTAAATCACGACGTTTCGGAGGCAACACAAGCTTCCGTCTTCAGGTGGAACAGTCACAGCAAGATCGCTGCATCAAGTGGGGAGGCTCTGAGACCCTCGAGCTTAAAGACAGGTTAAGGTGGGGGGGGAGGAGCCAAGTGGGGGACATTGATGGGGTGCGGGGCTAAGTTAATCCGTCTTTTGTTATGTTGAGGGTGCGGGGGATGCGGTGGGCCACTGCACGGGGGCAATGGAAAAATGGAAACAAAAATGGAAAAAATTTGAAAAGAATATGCTGTGTCCTTATAAGGTAGCTGAAGTTTTGACTTGGTTTATGACATCTTTCCAGTGGTTGCTTAATTGAAAACCATCCTCTAGGTTGAAGTTGTGTCTATGTTTGTAAATCTGGATGGCTTCATGGACACATCTTTGGTAATAACCGGGAGGTTTGAATAGTACTTTGGTGTCGGAGAAAACAATGTCATGAGAACCCGCTGTGTTGAAACAATGATCAGCTACGGCCTACGAATTCGTTCTGCCGTGTTTCAAATCTGATTTGTGCTCGCGAATTCGATCAGAAATATGTCGTTTCGTCTCCCCGATATAGCAGTCACCGCAGATACAACTCAATTTGTAAACACCGGGGTACTGTAAGTCAGGGATGACATCCTTTACGGATGGGATCAGATCACGGATTTTGTGTACTGTATTGAATCGAACCTGGATCTTGTGTTTGTTTAGAATTTTGGAAATCTTTTTGGTAACGCCTGCTATGTATGGCAGTGTGATGATTTTGATCGGAGTGTCATTGTTGTTTCCATTTTCCATTGCTCCCGTGCAGTGACCCACCGCATCCCCCGCACCCTCAACATAACAAAAGACGGATTAACTTAGCCCCGCACCCCATCAATGTCCCCCACTTGGCTCCTCCCCCCCCCCCTTAACCTGTATATAAGCTTGAGGCTCTCAGAGCCTCCCCACTTGATGCAGCGATCTTGCTGTGACTGTTCCACCTGAAGACGGAAGCTTGTGTTGCCTCCGAAACGTCGTGATTTAATTGTTTTATTTTATTTTACCTTCGTGACTTTACCGAAAAAACCAAAGAGTATGAATCCTTGCAGTCACGAAAGCTTCAAATCTAGAGTTTAACCGTACTTCACCATAACACGCGAGGTAGTTAACATCAAACCGGTAAACGT
The DNA here is from genome assembly GCF_048934315.1 of Petromyzon marinus. NCBI lineage: Eukaryota > Metazoa > Chordata > Hyperoartia > Petromyzontiformes > Petromyzontidae > Petromyzon > Petromyzon marinus. The sequence goes on along the minus strand of NC_133679.1, from coordinate 13,801,150 downwards.
CCCGTTCTACAGATGGGGTGAATCCTTCTGTAACAAATCTTTGTGAAACTGCCATCGCGTGAGCGAGGCGCAAACTCCGTTGGGATTTATCCTCCACGGTCACTTTTAATCTCATATTCTTAGTTTTTTCCGGTAAAGTCACGTTGAAGAGAAACAACAGAATAACAAAATATATATAAAACAATAAAAAATTCTCACGACGTTTCGACCATAACTTAAACGGTCATCATCAGGTGTGTGATGATGACCGTTTGAGTTATGGTCGAAACGTCGTGAGAATTTTTTATTGTTTTATATATATTTTGTTATTCTGTTGTTTCTCTTCAACGTGACTTTACCGAAAAAACTAAGAATATGAATTACTGCAGTCACGAAAGCTTTAAATCAATACTTTTAATCTCGTCAAGTTTACCCAGTGGAAGAAAAAAAAACGTGCTATGAAAATCATAAATGTGTCTCTGGCTCTTTCGGTAAAGTCATGTAGATATAAAAAATAATAATAAAAGAACACGACGTTTCGGTCGCAAACACAAGCGTCCGTCATTAGGTGAGAAAGAATTATGTGCTGTTGTGGCTTTCTCACCCTGATGACGGACGCTTGTGTTGCGACCGAAACATCGTGTTCTTTTATTAGTTTTTCTATCTACGTGACTTTACCGAAAGAACCAGAGAGTATGGCTTCCTGCAGTCACGAAAGTTTCAAATCAAGATCATAAATGTGTCGTTAACGCACCACCACCCGACGCAGCCAATGAGTAAGGTTTGTCGCTTAAACAAAACATGCCAATTAATTACTTCTTCAGCACACCGGTATGTTGAAGAGTAAACCCGAAATATTGACAGTTTGAGTACCGTGACGTTTCTCTGGCGATTACATCCAGCTTCATTAGGCGATTTTAGCCAGAATCGTGAATAAGTCTTGCTGTTTCTGACAAGTGCGAAGGTATGGATCACGTTACCTGGGTTCTCTTCAATTTAGACATTTATTTTAATCTCCCAACTCTTGTCTCGTTTAGGCTGAGATTCCGTAACCAGTCTAGTCCATTGATTATCATGCTTTCTTGTGCTCTGTCCATGTCCAATCCCACTGTAAGCAACGCAAGCTCTGAAATTCAAGATTCTTCCCCAATCCACGCGTTCCCTCTCTCCGCCTCTTGGGAGTAATTTCCAGCAGCATGCATCTCCCCAAACTCCTTTAGCGTACGTCCATCGGTCCGTGTGTACGATCGGTACGTTGCGGCAGTCGATAATGCACTGACTGCAAAAACTGAATTCTTTAGACGCGTTGCTTTTCATTACTAAACGCGATGTTTCCATACGCGCTCCATTCAGTTCTTGCTGTCCTCTTAATTTAATAATTTTCATTCTGTTGTCTATTATCATTTCTCCCTCGGCATCTTACTAATTAAATAGTTTAAGGTGATTACACTCAGGGTGGCCTTGTAATTCTAAATGTATAACAGTGATTGAGTCGTGATTACACAATTTAAGTCTTTATTGAACAACTGTGATAGCAACATCGAACATTATCTTTCGGTAACAATATCACTGTCTCTCTCTCTCAACTGCATATCAAGCGGTAAAGTCACGTAGGTAGAAAAAATTAGATCACGTTTCCCGTTTCGATCGCAACGCAGGCAATCGAAACGTCGTGATCTATTATTATTTTTTTCTACCTACCACGTGACTTTACCGAAAGAACCAAAGAGTACGGGATTCCTGCAGTCACGAAAGCTTCAAATCAAGATTGCATATCAATCGTCTCGACTGTCTAAAGGTGCGCACTACTAAGCTTCTATCCTCTGTTGACGTTATGAGAATGAAGCACATTTTCTACAATCCCGATCCACTTTCAATCATTGCCCTAAGAATACAAATATATACACGGTTTCTTCTCGAATTGGATATAACCTGATGACCATATTAGGGAACACATTGTTTTATAACGCGGATGTGAACAGAACTACGTCGCACGAGTAGGAATAAGCGGTTGAACGGCTGCCTTGGCGTAGGATCGTACAAGGCTATGGGATGCTGCTGGATGCTTCTAGATTCTACCCACGTGCCTCAGTCTTTGTTCAGCCTGCATACGCATCCCGCGTGTTATCGCCGACTGTGCTTTACCCGATATTATATATTATTTTTTAAAAAGCGAATTTTCCATAACGCGGCGTTCTTCGAGGAACGCAACTACCGCGTTCTAGGAGAATAGACTATACTCCAAGTGTTTCCTGCTAACAACTATTTATATTGTTTAACAAACTTGTCGTGTACATGGGCTTGTTTTGCTCATATTTAATAATTTCCTGTAGTTAATTTCCATTGATTCGTAATATTTTTGTTTAGATTATAATGTGCCTTTTTTACTATAACCATCGACTACCCAATAGATCAAATCAAATTAATTTGTAACTTGGGAAAATATGCCAATTGATTTGCTGTTTCAGCAGGCAGGAATTTGTACAATATTATGAACATTTTGCTTGGTGATCTAACCCAAAAGAAACCAATTATGATTCATAATATTGGTCGTGAAAGACTACGTGTAAAATTCATTTCCCTTGGTTATTATAAGTACCACGAAATCTGAAAATCTGTGATGGTTAATCTTTTCTCTTTTCATCTTTATTTATTACTTAATTTAATTTTTTAAAAATATCTTCTGAAGATGCTGTCAATAGCCTTAGTGACAGGATGTATCTTCCTTACCTTATTTATCTTCTTATTTGTATCTTGCTACTTTCTTTGTAAAATGTACAAACAAATTTTGATAATTTATCTAAATATATATTTCATTAAATACCTTTGCTTGTGAGAGCTTTGTAATGCTGTCTCAGTTTCCACTTAATCATAACCTACAAAGCCCTGGCCAAAATTAAATGACACTTATGTATACTCTTTGGTTCTTTCGGTAAAGTCACGTAGGTAGATAAAGAATAATAGTGATCTATTATAATAGTGATCTATTATAATAGTGATCTATTATAATAATAGTGATCTATTATAATAGTGATCTATTATAATAGTGATCTATTATAATAGTGATCTATTATAATAATAATAGTGACCTATTATTTTTCTACCTACGTGACTTTACCGAAAGAACCAAAGAGTATGGATTCCAGCAGTCACGAAAGCTTCAAATCAAGATTCACATTTATGTATTTTCGATGCCACGCAACTGCCAGTGCTGCTCACCAGGGGCTCTAATGTGCCGAGGTCTTTGATTTTGTTGCCGCTGAGGTGCAGGCTGGTGAGCTTCGGCGCTTTCTCGGCAAGGACCTCCAAACCTCCGGAAATCCTGTTGTCGCTCAACTCCAGCTGTGTAACGCGGAAACAATCGTCATCGTAGTCGTCAACATCATCAACGCAATAAAAAAATTGTCCACGCCATCAATTCCGGCCAACAGAAACCTGTTGGCTGGAAAAACAGGCCTAAGCTCAGACAGGCCCAAGCTAAACATACTGAAGATAAAAGAGGCCTAGACTCAAGCCTACGCTAAACAGTCTTAAGCTAAAATAGGCCTACGCTAAAACAGGTCTAAGCTAAAGAGGCCTAATATAAAACAGGCCGAAGCAAAACAGGACGAAGCTATATGTGCAAAACAAGGTTTGTACAATGGGGCTATTGTGCATCTAATGCGGCCCACGATGTTTGTGTCATACTGTTGCCTATCACATCAAGCAGCCCAGCAACATTCGTTGAACAGGCCACACACCCTGCTGATGAGATGCAAATAAGTTAAAACCCATTCATGGCTTTCTGCACAAAGAAATGCTAACCTTGCACTGTCTCATTTTTGGACATCAGCTGTCTGAGTTAAATCGCACACATTCACAACTTGAGCCCGCCTTATACTTGTTTTGCTAAGTGGACACCTTCAGCTCTCTTGCCGAGTCTGGCTTAACCCCCACCAAGTCAGCGTGGCTCAGGAGGCACCAGGTCTGGTTTTTTTTCCCACTGCAGAAGCTGAACCATGTCAACGATTTCACGTGCAGTGAAGGAGTTGATACGCATTTCGATGACATGGTTGACGATCCGCTTGAGTTGCAACTATCTGAATGTCACACGTGATGAACGAGCTGCCCTTGCACCCCATGCTAGGCCCCGATCCAGATTCAGGTGTGAGGCCAGCGTAGCATGGTTTGGTTCCAGCTAGGCACAGTAAATTGCCAGTGGAAAAAGCACCTGTACCACGAGGGCCCTGCACTGGCTCGGCTCGCAAGTGCCAGTGAAAAAAGGGGTATGAGAATAATAATAGCACTTCTCACCTTCTTCAGCTTGGGCAGCTTGGGCAGATTGGCAAGACTGGTGAGTCCGACGCTGATCATGCTCAGGTACTCCAGGGCAGAGAAGGCATCCGTCAGCCCCTCAATCTTTCCGTCGTTGGAACGGCAGTTGTCCAAGACGAGCTCTATGACCTAATGAAACAATTCAACCAAGAATAGTACTCATTCACCACGCCCTTTGTCAATAAGCCGTTGGATGAAGGTTTTCTCAAGCGTGCCAGTGGTGATGGTTGTTTTACCATACTTTACCACGCTCATCAGCGCCATTTGGTAAATGGGTCAGGCCCAGGATGTGCTCAAATGCCACCTGTTACAATGATGTTAACCATGGCCAGGAATTACAAACTTGAATTATGGGGTTTAGAGCCCAGTGCGAGATGGACAGCAAGGGATGGCAGCAATATGGGAGGGCCTTCCACTTTGATTTTTTTTTATTTTATTTTACCAGTTAAGGCCCACTGAGCTGTATAGCTCTTTTTCAGAAGCGACCTGGCCACAAATGATAGCTCAAGGAAGTGGTTTATCATGTGGAAATATATAGCAGCCAAATACTCTGAATGCGTGTTTCTAAATGTGGAGAGGAAAACCGGAAGACCCGGAGAAAAATCCACTCGCCCACGGGGAGAACATGCAAACTCTAAATATTCAGGCACCAGCATCGGGATCGAACCCATGCCCTCCTGTATACCAGGTGAGGTAGTTAATATCTCACCACCGTGGTGCCTGGTTCTCCCCATGGATATCCAGCAGTGGATAGACCACAGTTCACGACGACGGTACTCAATTGAGGTGGCTACAAACTACGATTTTTGTCTTCCAGCTTTACACCATGAATGGGTTCCCGTGGATACATTATTATAAATTACTCAGGAAGAAAATCCAGACGCCAGCACCAACGACCACTGGCATCGCGAGGCGCAAGCGAATAACCGAGCGCAGCGTTCTGTGTCCCCGGGCCAATTAAGCGATGGAGGTCATGTCTGCTCGTGGACGGTGACGGATCCAGCATGCCCCTGCCGCCCGCCGCTGCAAGACCACACGCATGCTAATCGCCCACGGGGGAGCGCAGCGTACGCAGCAGCGGCGGCTGCAGCAGCAGCAGCAGCAAGAGAAGTGGAAAATGTTGATCGCATCCAAGCAGGCGGAAATGCCTTGGAAAGGCGGCCGCGTTACTCGGTTGGGGCGGCAGTCAATTCGGGAGAAAGCTGGGGCTGTTTTCGTTAGGGCAGGGGAAAATCAAGTCCACTCAGTCATCATCAACATGTCATGATCTGTCCACTGATGGATGAAGGCCTCCCTACCGAGTGGCCGTCTCTCACTTGCAATGCAATGCGGTGGAATCATTGCGCTCCTGCACCACGCTTGTTCTCGCAGTCTCGCCTTTGGCTGCCACCACGCCGTGAGTCGCAATGGTAGTCTATCATCCCTGATAGCCATGGCGTGTCAAGGCGGTATTCCATTTGCATTTGTTCCCTGAACCTTGTGTGTTCCACTGCCGAACATGGCGGTATCTCCCCACCCAGATATATCACTGTGTCTGTCGTGTACAGCGTGATACCAAACCATCGCAAGAAGGCCCGGGCATTCACTGTGTTTGCATAACAGCGAGTGAGGCAAAGTGACAGGCTGAGGCTGGGTCAATGTCCATTGAGAGAGAGACAGACCAACAGCACATTTCCAAAGATGCCCGTATCTCTTGAAAGGACATCCTTGGTTTGTCCTACGATGAGGATATAATTGTACGTTTGTGTTTGCATCTGCGTTTGCATCTATGTGTGTATGTGCATATGTATTATTAAGGGGAGTGGTGGCGCAGTTGTTCGTGTGCTGCACTACGAGACCGGCTGCCCGGTTTCGATTCCCCCTCATGGCCACAACCACCGGTCACGATTATCTGAACCGGTCCTGGGCCTCTCCAGGTCGACTCAGCCTCAAATGAGTACCTGGTGCGGTGCGTAAAAACATCGCCACCGGGGAAACAAAGGCGGCTGAGCGTGGTGCTGGCCACCCACCCCCCTCGTGTGCCGTGCCGGCCTTCATAGGTACTCGCTAACAGCACTTGCCCCAAGTCTGTTACAGGCTATACGGGGGATCTTTGTCTTTGATTATCTAGTGTGGTGTAAACATCGGCACTGTGGGGAGATGAAGGTGGCTGGTTGAGGAGCTGTCCACACCATCACTCGTGCCCTGTTCTGGCATGAATAGGTGCTAACTAACGGCACAACACGAGCCTACAACACCAGATATTCCCAGTCAATCTCCCATCCAATTACTAAGCAGGTTAAACCCGCGTGGCTTTCAAGAGTTGTCGGGGTAAGGCGCATTCACAGCGATGTAGGAATTTATTTATCTATTTTTTTTAATATAATTTTAAGTACACGAAAATATAGTTACTGCAGTATTGCTGGTCATGAACAGGATACATTGTTTGGTAAAGTGTAAAATATAAAATTTCATCTGTCCTATATATTGAAAATCAAAAATATTTTCCACTCAAAGTAAACAGCACTTGGCCAAATTACAAAAAAGATGTAGAAGCCAATGACTCGCAAAAGATGGGGAGTGGGTTGATTTACCAAATAAATGTAGAAATGTAAGCGGCAGGACAGAGCGTTGACAATGCAATGTTAACACAAAACGTTTACCCTCCAAGGTTACGCAAGGATTACAAAACGCAGCGGATAAAACGGAGCATCGCATCAAATAACTTGTGAACATAAGAGCACAGAGAGCCCTTGTGTTAAGAGATCGATGTCGTGGGTTTTTTTTTTTTAAAACGGCATAATTATTTTTCGTGTTCCTTTTTGGCTAACGTTTTTAAACCCACAGAACCCCCGACTGAAATGTGGGCGAACATTTCTCTCCGTCTGATTAGTTTTTTGTTGTTGTGAAATCTGCCAATGCCTCAATCACTTAGCAAATGGTGGGTGGTGGGAAAAACATATTTAAAAAAAATCACCAAGCTTCAGTGATCCAGAGGTTTTCTAGGCATGTGAATATTGGGGATGTCCAAAACACACAGCGTGATTCAGTAGTCAGTTACACTTCGCTGGTGTTGTTGTATAGCGTGGGTACGAATACAGGTTTCAGACACCCGTGATTAAACTGTGTCGTCAGGGGTGGTGAGTTGATGGTTTCATGGCAGTTATGAAATGACTGCACAAACCCCACCTCCCATCAAAATATATATTAACTTAATTTGGTGATTTAAAGTTACTGTATGTGAATTAAAATAGCTACTTTGACAATGTGTTTTCCTGGTACATGTGGGTTAGTGCAGCATTTCTGGTGTGCATGTGTATATATATAACAGGTCACTTTAACGGATCTTAGAAGTAGTTCTGCATATGTCTCTTCTGCTGGCCGTTCTCTTAACAAACGGGGCAATGCGTTTGTTTAGATTCTTCATGTCATGCCATGACGCCGATAGCACAATTGAGATAAAATTGGGGAGACAATACATGTACTGTATATGTGTAGAATCAATGTCAGTTCAAATAGAAATGTGGTGCCAATCTACATTGACGGCCCTGAACCAGCGGTGGAAATTCCACATTCATTTGATGGGAGCCAGTCCATCCATATTTTGTCCAATACATGAGATATAATCATAGTTGTGTAAATCATAGTCGGCAATCATAAGTGACATATCCTCAGAGGGTCAGAGATATGATGAACAAATTCTGAATATAGTCCGGCAATGGAAAATGTAAGTCGCGCTCATTACACACAAAGTGCTTGCTTCAAATGAACCACAATACCTTGCTAATCTCAAGGAACACAAACCATCACATGAACTCCGGACATCCTCGCAGCGGGATGTGGCTCACCATCGAACAAAGACGGTCACCGCATCGCGCGGCACTTTTAAACGCGCGATGCGGCCGTCTGGAACACTCTTCCTTCCGATATTAGAAGCCACTGGCGCTACACACTTTTAAATCGAGATTGAAAACTAATTGCTTTAGAACCTCATTTTGTGTTTAGTTTGTTGTCCTTCCCCCGCACCTCCGATTAACACGGTTGGCTACCTACGGTGCAAAAGGAGTTCAACATACATATATACTGGTAGGAACCTCCTGGTTACACCAGCCCACAGGGGATTATTGTGTCCGTCCGTCGTGCATCCAAAAATGGGAGGGGTGGGGCTGGGTGGAGAGGGGAGGGTGGGGAGGGTGGGGCTGGGTGGGGAGGGTGGGGAGGGGCTGGGTGGGGAGGGTGGGGAGGCTGGGCTGGGTGGGGAGGGGCTGGGTGGGGGGTGGGAGGGGAGGGGCTAGGTGGGGAGGGGCTGCTCACCCCGTGGTGCCCTTATAAAACTCAACGTTTAACCTACTCACGCCGGCTTGTGCCCGCCCTCACAGTCGAGCATATTTGCGGAATACACCACGTGGTGGTGCCGCCGTTGACCCTGGCCATTGACCGAGCAACCCAACGTTCCTACCAGCTCCCTCCGCAGGGGAATGTGTTTTTGGGTTCGTTAATTTAGATTTAAAAAAATTCCGGTCATTCTTGCAATGTCAGCTTTTGGCTCAGCCATCGAACAAATACGGTAGTCACTGCATCGCGCACTTTCCGATGCGCTTCTGCGGCCGTCTGGAATGCTCTCCTTTTCGATATTAGGATGCCACCGAAGCTATGCACTTTTAAATCATCTAGATTGAAAACTAATTTCTTTAGAGCTGCTTTTTGTGTGTTTAGTTGCTGTCCTTCCCCTCCCCCCCCCGTCGCGCACCTCCGAATGGCACGGTCGGCTATGTACGGCGCGAAAGAAATTCAACGCACCATACGTAAGAGGAAGGAAACGCATCAGCTGGTGGGACAATGCCGAGACAACTGGACGGGAATGAAAAGCGCTCGAGCATCTGTCATGGATATCGGGCCCCCTATCTTTGGATGAATAATAACACTACCTACGTAGGATGTATAGAATCACAACAATGCATTGTTAATGAGAGGCAGATGGTGGGGCACAGGCCCGGAGTTATATCATCAGTGGGTGAGGAGGTAAAGGAGAGAAGATGAAGGCAATTGAGCCAGGGGTGCGGAGCGGATCAGGGTCAGGCAATGGAGCGGATCAGGGTTAGATGGGGATCAGGGTTAGATGGGGATCAGGGTTAGATGGGGATCAGGGCAGTGGGAGTGAGGCACCTAACAACGCCCTGCTCGGCCAAGTGCGTGAATGATGGTGGGTGTAAATTTTGATTTAAAGCTTTCGTGACTGCAGGGATTCATATTCTTGGTTCTTTTGGTAAAGTCACCACGTAGAAGGGAAACAATAAAATAATAAAAATATAAAACAATAAAATTCCCACGACGTTTCGACTGCAACACAAGCAATCATCATCAGGTGTGAAAACCACAGCAAGAAAATTTGAAAAAAGTGGCGTTTTTTTTACGTTAGCACCACGGAGAGCGATGTGGCAGTTATTCAGATGGACGAGTCCATCTATGTTCGGAAAAGAGGAGGGGGGAGACGAAAATAATGGATGGGGTCTGAAAGCCACCATAAGCGTGAACAATCAATTAAGACCCAAAATGGTTTATCAAATCCTTCCAATGATTGCTAAGCCATAATCCATCTTCTAGGATGAAATTGTCTCCGTTTGTATATGTGGATAGCCTCATGAACGAATCTCTCATGGTAGCCAGATGGCTTGCAAAGAACCTCTGTCTTGGAGAAGTCAATGTCATGTGAGCCTACTGAATTATAACAGTGATCTGCAACGGCCGAGATGTTGGTCCTACCGTGTTTTAGGTCTGCTTTGTGTTCACGAATGCGGTCCGAGACATGTCATTTGGTTTCTCCAATGTAACTACTACCACAGAGGCAACTTAGTTTGTAGACGCCAGGGTACTGTATGTCCGGAATCACATCTTTTACAGACGGAACCAGATCACGGATTTTATGTAATGTGTTGAATTGGACCTGGATCTTGTGTTTATTCAAGATTTTGGAGATCTTTTTTGTGATCCCTGCAATGTAGGGTAAAGTGATGGTTTTGAAAGGCTCCTCAAGAGGGTCCTTCTTCATGGTTGGAGTGATAGCTTTGCGGATTGTGTAGTCGTAGTAACCATTAGCCTTAAGAGCTTGGTGTACGTGCTTGAGTTCACTGGCTATGTGTTCCTGGTCGGATATGCATAGGGCTCTATGGTGCAGAGTCTTGATGAGGGAATTATTCTAGGATAGATGGTGGTGGGAATCCGGTTTCAGGTAAGCATCCGTATGGATAGCTTTCCTGTAGACAGAGTGGCTCATTGAACCATCAGGTCTCATTTTTAGTAGGACATCCCAAAAATGTAGCTTGCCATCTTTTTCGACTTCCATGGTAAATCTGATGGCTGGGTGTATGGAATTGATGTGGTCGAGGAATTGGTCTAGAGCAGGCCGGCCATGTGGCCAGATGACAAAAGTGTCATCCACGTACCTCTTCCATAAGGTCGGGCGCAGAGTGGCAGTCTGGATGGCGTCAGTCTCAAATTTCTCCATGTTGGTGTCTGTGTGTGTAGAGATTGTGTGTACCGTGTACATGCATGTGATGTGTGTGATGTGTGTGGCTGTGTGTGCATGGGGAGCGGTGGTGTAGCGGTTAGCGCGCTGCGCTACGAACCTGGCGACCCGAGTTCGATTCCCGCTCACGGACAAATTCCGAACCGCTCCAGGGCTTCCCCTAGGTCGACTCGGCCTCAAATGAGTACCTGGTGCGATGTGTAAACATTGCCACTGGGGAGACAAAGGCGGCCGGGCGTGTGTGCTCACAAACGAGACTTGCTCCGAACCAGCTTCTTCTGCCCGTCGTCCGCGTTGTGCGCCGCACGGAACGCGCACGACACCCCCCCCCCCCGCTCGCCACCACCACCACCACCACCCTCTCTTCTCTCTAATGAGGTCATTGAAAGTCACCCCTGGGTAAGGGGGACGACTGGCTGCCTGGGATTTTATCCACAGAGTGACTTGGCTGGGGTGGTGGTGGTGGTTGGGGAGGTGTCCAGGTCACCCCGGACTACTGCCTCCTTCCTCTGCAGGGATTCCCCTTTCGTCGTTGTCGTCTTCTTCTTCCCACGCTTTACCCCATCCACATGTCTTTCTCTCTCTCTGTGCAGTCTGTATCGATGATGCCTTGTGTAGTAAGTCCTCTGGTGTCATCACCCTTGTCTCGCTGTCTCGACTGGTGACATGATGATGGCACCATCCGTTTAAATTAAACAACAATCCACCAAATACGTTTGTTTGTGTTACACGCCAACACTGGTGCTAATTACATAACACTCCGAAAACATTTGTTAAGAGGACTGCACACGTGTACACATTACTGGCATTGCATGTACTGTATAGTTACACAACGGTACTGTATTACTTTGCGCACACATACTGTACAATGACAGTATGTACTGTACAATGACAGTACACACTGTACAATGACAGTACACATACGATGACACTACAGTACATGACGCACTACAATACACATACAATGCCACTACTGTACACACACTACAGTACACAAACACAATGACACATCACAGTACACAATGATACACTACAGTACACAATGATATACTACAGTACACATATACAATGACACACCACAGTACAAACACTACAGTACACATACACAATGACACACCACAGTACACAATGATACACTACAGTACACATACACAATGACACACCACAGTACACAATGGTATACTACAGTACACATACACAATGACACTACTGTACACACACTACAGTACACATACACAATGACACACCACAGTACACAATGATATACTACAGTACACATACACAATGACACACCACAGTACACAATTATATAGTACAGTACACATACACAATGACACAACCACGTGTACAATATTACGCATTAGACACATTGCATATACATACACGAGCACGCAAGATCAGACACAAACTACCAGATTTATATTTTTTAAATGGCACACACCACCACCTTATACACACACACACAAACTGGCACAATATAATAACAGTGGCATACGTACTGGTACACGTACTACAAATGTATTCGTACGGCAATGGAATTGCGTAAATATATTTAAATGACACACGCGCACACGTAACCCGATTACAGATACATGTATATGTATACACAACACACAATGACACGATACAGTACACACACTGGCGGTGTTGTGTACAATGACACCACGCACATCTACAGTACATAATACAAAGATCCCCCGTATAGCCTTAACAGACTGTAGGGGCAAGTGCTGTTAGCGAGCACCTATGAAGGCCGGCACGGCACACGAGGGGGTGGGTGGCCAACACCACGCCCGACCGCCTTTGTCTCCCCAGTGGCGATGTTTACTACACACCGCACCAGGTACTCACTTGAGGCTGAGTCGACCTAGGGGAGGCCCAGGGACCGGTTCAGATAATCGTCACCGGCGGTGTTGACCGTGATCGAGAATCGAACCCGGGCCGCGGGGTTCGTAGCGCGGCGCAGCGCTAACCGCTGCACCACCGCTCCCCACGCCTACAGTACACAATACAGTACACACACACATACAAAGGTCGCCCGTGTAGCCTCAACAGACTGTGGGGGGCAAGTTGTTGTGACCTGTGGGCGAGCAGCAACCTATGAAGGCTGCCGGCACTGTGGCACAACACAGAGGGGGTGGTGCGTGGTGTGTGGGTGGCCACCACCACCACCACACCAGACCGCCTTTGTCTCCCCAGTAACGATGTTTACTACACGCCGCACCCGGTACTCGTTTGAGGCTGAGTCGACCTAGGGGATGATCGTCACAGGTGTTGGTGGCCGTGAGCAGGAATATAACGCTGGTTAGCGCGCTAACCACTGCACCACCGCTCCCACTTAATAACAATAATCGACGTAATAACAGACGTAATAACAGACATACACTAGTGGTCACAAAAGAAAAAAATCCCCCGTGTAGCCTGAACAGACTTTTGGGGCAAGTGCTGTTAACAAGCACCAACGAAGGTTACACGCCACCAGACACAAACACAACGTGATAACACCATATAGACGATAGACATAACACCGCATGCACACACACAATGATACACAACACCACACACAATGTGATAACACCATATACACGATAGACATAACACCGCATGCACACACACAATGATACACAACACCACACACAATGTGATAACACCATATACACGATAGACATAACACCGCATGCACAGACACAATGATACACAATACACACACGTGATAACACCATATACACGATAGACATAACACCGCATGCACAGACACAATGATACACAACACCACACACAATGTGATAACACCATATACACGATAGACATAACACCGCATGCACACACACAATGATACATAACACACACAATGTGATACCACCATATACACGATAGACATAACACCGCATGCACACACACAATGATACACAACACCACACACACAATGTGATAACCACGCACACACAATGTAACACAACACCACACAATGTAATAACCACGCACACACAATGAAACACAACACCACACACACAATGTGATAACCATGCACACACAATGAAACACAACACCACACACACAATGTGATAACCATGCACACACAATGAAACACAACACCACACACACAATGTGATGACCACGCATGCACAATGATACACAACACACACAATGTCCTAACCACGCACACATAATGATACACAACACACCCAATGTGATAACCACGCACACACAATGAAACACAACACCACGCACAATGTGATAACCACACACAATGAAACACAACACCACACACACAATGTGATGACCACGCATGCACAATGATACACAACAACACCACACACAAGTACACACACGCTAAGACAGACACAAGCTATTATATACATAAGATAAACTGATACGTAACAAGCATACATGCACACAAGTTGACATACATCTGCAAGCAAAGATGCTGCATATATAGTGTATCCTGTATCATATATACACAAACTAAGACTTTAATTCACATAACATGCCCAGATGTACCGGGTACATGACATGATATATGCCCATTCATTATTGCGACACAAACTGAACGCACAATCATTCAGGCGACAACACGCGCATACACAACGAGACAACACAACGACACGAGACAACACAACGAGACAACACAATGACACGAGACAACGACACGAGACAACGACACGAGACAGCACAACGAGACAACACAACGAGACAACACAACGAGACAGCACAACGACGCGAGACAACACGACGACACGAGGCAACACGAGACAACACAACGAGACAACACGACACGAGGAAACACGAGACAGCACAACGAGACAGCACAACGAGACAACACAACGACACGAGACAGCACAACGAGACAACACGAGACAACACAACGAGACAACACGACACGAGACAGCACAACGAGACAGCACAACGAGACAACACAACGACACGAGACAGCACAACGAGACAGCAGAACGACACGAGACAACACGAGACAACACAACGAAGCGAGACAACACGACACGAGGCAACACGAGACAACACAACGATACAACACGATACAACACAACGAGACAACACAACGATACAACACAACGAGACAACACAACGACACGAGACAAAACGACACGAGACAACACGACACGAGGCAACACGAGACAACACAACGATACAACACGAGACAACACAACGACACAAGACAACACGACACGAGACAACACAACGACATGAGACAACACTAGACAACACAACGAGACAACACAACGAGACAACACGACACGAGACAGCACGAGACAACACAACGAGACAGCACAACGAGACAACACAATGACACGAGACAACACAACGAGACAACACGAGTCAACACGAGACAACACAACGAGACAACACAACGACACGAGACAACACAACGAGACAGCATGAGACAACATAACGACACGAGACAACACAACGAGACAACACAGCGAGACAACACAATGACACGAGGCAACACAACGAGACAACACAACGAGACAGCATGCAACAATGACAAGACGGTCAACATAACCCGCACACCATTCGTGGGCACGATCACAGCATTACACAAGCTCATGATGCTGGACACTACGTTGTGTTGTTACTTTGTGTGGGACAGCAACAGGGCAGTACAGGAATTAAAACAACATATTGTTGTACTACTGTTCTATGCTCCCACGTCTATATGCCCCTCCCCCTCCAACCTGCCTTCATCTTAGCGGTGAAGTATGGCCAAACACCCCCCCCCCCCACCGCCCCCCGGGATCAGCAAGCACTTCGTGTGAGAGTTACTCATCCAGCAGTGGATTGACAAGGGGTTGTGAATGTACACAATATAAGACGTCGACACAAGCTACGTTACTCTACACCAAGCAGATATACACACACACACAGGCACATTCTGTTCATACGACTACGTATCACTCACATGCATGCACAAGATTGACACATAACACTCACAGGCACAAGATTGACACATAACACTCACAGACACAAGATTGACACATAACACTCACAGGGACAATGTTGACACATAACACTCACAGGCATGCACAAGATTGACACATAACACTCACAGACACAAGATTGACACATAACACTCACAGGCACAAGATTGACACATAACACTCACAGGCACAAGATTGACACATAACACTCACAGGCACGAGGTTGACACATAACACTCACAGACACAAGATTGACACATAACACTCACAGGCACAAGATTGACATATAACACTCACAGACACAAGATTGACACATAACACTCACAGGCACAAGGTTGACACATAACACTCACAGACACAAGATTGACACATAACACTCACAGGGACAATGTTGACACATAACACTCACAGGCATGCACAAGATTGACACATAACACTCACAGGCACGAGGTTGACACATAACACTCACAGACACACGATTGACACATAACACTCACAGGCACAAGATTGACATATAACACTCACAGACACAAGATTGACACATAACACTCACAGGCACAAGGTTGACACATAACACTCACAGGCACAAGGTTGACACATAACACTCACAGGCACAAGATTGACACATAACACTCACAGACACAAGGTTGACACATAACACTCACAGACACAAGGTTGACACATAACACTCACAGGCACAAGATTGACACATAACACTCACAGGCACAAGATTGACACATAACACTCACAGGCACAAGATTGACACATAACACTCACAGGCACAAGATTGACACATAACACTCACAGGCACAAGGTTGACACAACACTCACAGGCACGAGGTTGACACATAACACTCACAGACACAAGGTTGACACATAACACTCACAGACACAAGGTTGACACATAACACTCACAGGCACAAGGTTGACACATAACACTCACAGGCACAAGGTTGACACATAACACTCACAGGCACGAGGTTGACACATAACACTCACAAGGTTGACACATAACACTCACAGGCACAAGGTTGACACATAACACTCACAGACACAAGGTTGACACATAACACTCACAGACACAAGGTTGACACATAACACTCACAGGCACAAGATTGACACTTAACACTCACAGACACAAGATTGACACATAACACTCACAGGCACAAGGTTGACACATAACACTCACAGGCACAAGATTGACACATAACACTCACAGGCACAAGGTTGACACATAATACTCACAGACACAATATTGACACATAACACTCACAGACACAAGATTGACACATAACACTCACAGGCACGAGGTTGACACATAACACTCACAGACACAAGGTTGACACATAACACTCACAAGATTGACACATAACACTCACAGGCACAAGATTGACACATAACACTCACAGGCACAAGGTTGACACAACACTCACAAGATTGACACATAACACTCACAGACACAAGGTTGACACATAACACTCACAGGCACAAGGTTGACACATAACACTCACAGACACAAGGTTGACACATAACACTCACAAGATTGACACATAACACTCACAGGCACAAGGTTGACACATAATACTCACAGGCACAAGATTGACACATAACACTCACAGGCACAAGATTGACACATAACACTCACAGACACAATATTGACACATAACACTCACAGGCACAAGATTGACACATAACACTCACAGGCACAAGATTGACACATAACACTCACAGGCACAAGGTTGACACATAATACTCACAGACACAAGATTGACACATAACACTCACAGGCACGAGGTTGACACATAACACTCACAAGATTGACACATAACACTCACAGGCACAAGATTGACACATAACACTCACAGGCACAAGGTTGACACAACACTCACAAGATTGACACATGACACTCACAGACACAAGGTTGACACATAACACTCACAGGCACAAGGTTGACACATAACACTCACAGGCACAAGGTTGACACATAACACTCACAGACACAAGGTTGACACATAACACTCACAGGCACGAGGTTGACACATAACACTCACAGGCACAAGGTTGACACATAACACTCACAGGCACGAGGTTGACACATAACACTCACAGGCACGAGGTTGACACATAACACTCACAGGCACACGATTGACACATAACACTCACAGGCACACGATTGACACATAACACTCACAGGCACAAGGTTGACACATAACACTCACAAGATTGACACATAACACTCACAGGCACAAGATTGACACATAACACTCACAGGCACAAGATTGACACATAACACTCACAGGCATGCACAAGGTTGACACATAATACTCAAAGGCATGCACAAGGTTAACACATGCGAACACAAACAGGCTAGGACATACACACAGATATACACACAGGCTAATACTGTTCATACGACTACATAACACTCACATGCACAAGATTGACACGTGCTAACACAAACATACACAATGCTAAGATGTATGCAGTAGTACGCTGCATAAATCCACAACACATACACAAATGTGTACGTGCTTACACAGATCAACAGTACTAAAGCCGAGACACACAAAGAGATACAATAACTCGCACGCAGCAGCAAAGCAGCACATTGGATGCCCGTAATTGATGCACATTTTTGTTGTTGTCCAAGATACGCAGTGCACACGACACAAGCTGAGGATATATGTGTACAAGTCAGTGGCAGCAACAACAACAACCCCCCGTGCCAAGCTAGGTGCACGTTGAGACTACAGTTGTCACGTGGAGTGTGGAAGGTCACGGGAACAGGTGACCCCGGGGTGCTGTGGATTGAACCCAGATAATTGTCAGATATTATAGTACTCACACCAAACACACGTGAGATAATTAAGACATGCACTCACTCAAGAAATACACAGCACAAGCACAATAAGAATATTTATTCCCCCCACCACAGATGTCCAGTAGTCCACACAAGCTAAGATCTTCCACACCAGCTTAACACACGCAACTGCACACGATAATAAACTGATAATTATGTGTGCGGTATACACTAATGTAAGGACGTCTGCACAGTAATGTTTAGACGTTCTGCACGTAAAAAAAGAACCACAACTGACATCCCGATTGTTGTCAACATTGTGAACTCGCACATTGTATACAAGCGAGCAAAGGCAAAGGTCCCCCGTATAGCCCCCTTTTTGTGTTAACAAGACTGTTCGGGGCAAGTGCTCTTAGCAACTACAAAGGCCGGAAAGGGTCGCGTACAGCAAGCACGCCCGGCCGCCTTTGTCTCCCCCATCCCCCCCCCCATCATGTTTAGACACATGCCCCCAAGGCACGGTCCTCGATTTAAGTCTGAGTCGACCTATAGGGGGGGTGGGGAGGAATGAAAACGGATCGGGATATCGGCCAAGCTGGGAGTCGAACTTTGTTGTGGCCCTGGGTCGCGGTGCGCTAACCGCTGCGCCACCGCTCCCCCCAGCGAGTAACAACAACCAGCGAAGGTGACCAATAGTAAATAAACATCCGTATAAACAAAACGTTAACAAACAACATCCTACACATCCCCACCCCCACCCACCCCCGCAGTATCGTACACACAACAAGAATCTACAAATTGAACTTAAAAACGCAGTAAGGGACAAAGCAACGTTAAAAACAATATTCACCGATCGATACAAAAAGTCCCTTGAATGCATCGCAACACATTACACACATGCTGGAAGCCTGTGATATTGTCCAGCAGCAGCAGGAGACACTGCTTGTGTACAACAACAACAATCCCATCCTAACCACTCATCGTGCATCGCACGCGACATTAAAAAAAGAAGCGGAAATTCATTAAGGAGACATCCGCAATGAAACGAGAAGGTTTATACACACACACTTTACACACACGTGTGTAAAGTGTGTGTGTGTCTTTGTAGACAGACACAGACATACGTAGAAGACGTCTATGATTGTGTGTGTGTGTATATTGGGGGGCGCACTACTATACAACGGCGTGCGCGTGCTGACGGTTCGCTATCCACAGACAAAGATCCCCCGTGTAGCCCTGACACACTGTCGGGGGCAAGTGCTGTTGTTATAGCGAGCACCTGCAAAGGCTGCCCGTGGCACTGTGGCACACGAGGGCGGAGGGGTGGCTGGGTGCCCAGCACTACGCCCGGCCGCCTTTGTCTCCCCAGTGCTGGCGATGTTTGCAACACACCGCGTCGGGGTACTCATTTTCAGGCCGAGTCGACCTAGGGTGAGGCCCAGGGACCGGTTCACCGGTGTTTGGTGGCCGCGAACGGGAATCGAACCAGGGCGGGCCGGGGTCGCTGCGCTGCGTAGCGCTAACCGCTGCACCACCGCTCCCCACTACACCACCACCACACGCACGCCCTCTCACACACACACACGGGGCTCGCTTGCGATGTTAAGAACCCAGCTATTATTATTATTGTCATATCGTGGAACGTTACAGTGTCTCGTGGTGTGACAACAGCTGAGACAGCTGCTATAAAAAGACGGCTTCGTGTCTACACTTCACGCACATGGTGGTTAGTGACGGTGCGCTGCCGATTCGAACGCTCTCCGACACACATATATACAGTGCACATATGTGCACATTTATAAGGGCCACCCCGTGCACGAGTGAATTGTGCAGATGACGGAGCACCCTCCCTCCTGCAAGCCGCGTCGTCGACGATGGAATATTGGTGGTGGTTGATGCGAGTGTGAAGATGATGATGGTGGTGGTAGCAATGATGACGACGACGACCTCACCTCGGCGGGAATCCTGTTCCTCAGCTCCAACTGAACCCTCTTCTTCATGTCCATCGTCTGATTTCCGAGGTCGCAACCCCACTGGCTCGAAAATAGTCAAATGTTTTTTTTTGGCCAGGAACCTCGGAGACCCCGCGTCACTCCAAAAAAAAATCTCTCTCTCTCTCGTTTAGCAGGACACGCGAAGCAACTTGGCGGCGTGGAGCCACAGCCAAAGGGGAGGGGGGGGGAGCTGCTCTCTCTTTCCGAGGCAGCCAGGCACATAGCAAGGCAAGGTTTGTCCGGGGGAAAGTGCAATACCGCCACCTTACGAACACTGCCCTCAATTGGCAAAGCAACGCCACTTCAGCAGAAGCCAGCCAAGCCAAGCCAGCCAGCAAGCAAGCAGCCCGGTTTTTTTTTAAACAAGTTTTCCATCAAATTTTTTGAGTTGCTGTATAGTTTCAAAGTTTTGCGCGGAGCAAGTTTTAAGTATTTATTTTCAGCTTGCCGATCACATTCCGATGTATTTGTTAGCCTCCGCTGTGCTTTGTGTGTTTGTGAGGTTGCAGATTCAATTTGGAAGGGGGGAGTTGGGTTGCGTTCAGAAGTTTTTTTGGTGAATGTGAACATGTTCATTATTCTTCTTTGGTTCTTTCGGTAAAGTCACGTAGAATGAGAATAAAATAATAAAATAACACAATAAAATTCTCACGTTTCAGCCACAACGCAAGCGGCCGTCTTTGCGTTGTGGCCGAAACGTCGTGAGAATTTTATTGTGTTCTTTTATTATTTTATTCTCATTCTACGTGACCTTACCGAAAGAACCAAAGAAGATGAATCCTTGCAGTCACGAAAGCTTCAAATCGAAAAAAAAATGTTCATTATTGGATAACAGATTGTGCGTCCAATTTCACAAAGCCAAAAGCATCGATCACATAAGCACTGCGATTAGTGTGTGGTTCGTGATCAAATATAATTTTTTTTTTTACAACTGATAAAACTGGATGGAGAACATATACAAATTTATTTCTTGCATTTAAAAAAGTTCAGAAAATTCAAGTGTATTAACCGAGTTATTCAATAGCAGATCACATTTATTCCAAACTGAAACCATATACTTTTAATCCAATTTATGGTTTATATACATTCCACAGTTGGTATTTATTTCACCATTTAATTTTAAGGCAATTTTTATTACAGTTAACACCGATGGCCAAATCACACCCAAATGTGTCTGATCGCATACATTCT
Source organism: Petromyzon marinus (assembly GCF_048934315.1). Taxonomy (NCBI): domain Eukaryota; kingdom Metazoa; phylum Chordata; class Hyperoartia; order Petromyzontiformes; family Petromyzontidae; genus Petromyzon; species Petromyzon marinus. The sequence goes on along the minus strand of NC_133679.1, from coordinate 13,779,430 downwards.
CCCGGATGCTAAGCAGGTTTAATCTTGGATAGGTGCTTTAATGGACGATCATAACTGCATGTATCAGGTGTTGTAGGCTGGTGTGGGGTGCCCCAAAATTAATTACTGTACCATACTATTTCCGTATATGCTCCCCAGATTCAAATTTCACTGGTAAGCGTGGTGACGCAGTCAATTTGCGCAGCGTTGGGAGGCCCTCGTCAACGCGAGACGACTGGCAAGATCGAAAACCCAAACAGAGAAGTCAGCAGTTCTGTTTACCGTTGTGGCGCATTTAATCACCTAAACTTGCCTCCAGGTGTGGCTGTGATAAATAAACTTCAATACAGTATATAAACAACTCATCACCTGCTTACAATCAGAGCAATACAATAAAACGCCAGTGAAGTGATCCAACATTTTATTTACACCAGACGGTTCAGAATTTTGATAACCAAACATTAGATAAGAGTAGGATGGTCTATTTTGCACTTTAAAATACACGCGCATTTGTTAGGGGTGATACCCATATGCAGGCGAGGACAAACACAGACTTTTGTGTAACAGCAACGCTTAGCAAGGTTTGGGGGTAAAAACAATTCTTAGCGTTCCCGTGGACGATTGTAGACTTCTCGGTGAAGGCGCCATGGCATTACTGCGTGGTTAATCGTAGAAACCCTTTAGTTGCGCTTGAAGAAATTTGAGCGGAACTGTTGAGTGAGCTGCAACTTGCTTGGCGTTGCTTTCGAATTCTGAATGTAAGCGAGCCATCGCCGTTGGCTTGTTTGGTTAACACTCGAGTTCACAATTGGAAGGTGGTGAATTCAAATGGCAGTCAGGGGTCACCACTGGGACGATAAAATAAATCACCTCTAGGCATGTAACGATTCGTCAAACAAAATCGTTTGTTGCACTCACAGAACATGCATTAAATCCTGTGCGTGAGAATACGTTATTGTCAACTTGCAACTGGTTCACGTGATTTCTGCAACCAATAGAGTTGCTACAATCACCATGATGTAAAAAAATGTTTTCCTGAATTAAATTGTGATCTTCATAAAATTGCAAGACAGGCAAATCGTTACATGCCTAATCACTGTGACGCAATAAATGAACAGCATTTGCCCTGTGGATAAACTTGACTCCCACCATAGGAATGTGGAATTTCTAACGTTAGCTAAAGTGCTGCCAATGGAGATAAGAGCGCCCCCCAAAATGCCACTTCGACGTTGTCGCTGCATCCTCCAACCAGAGACATCCCCCCCCCCACCTCCTTCCCAAGAACTTTCATCGCATGTCACATGATGGTCATTCCGTCCTTGAGTGTGCCCAGGGCGTCCATCTGCTGCGTGAGCGCGATGACTTCGCGGTGGCCGGCGCCCAGGCCGGACATGTGCTGGAAGTACTCCTCCTTCTCCACCTGCACCGTCATGTTCGACACCCCGCACTCCTTGAAGACGGCCGTCACCTGCAACACAGCGTGACGTGCATCGTGCAGCACAAACATGTGTCCCCCGTTAGCCTTCCTTGGGTGGATAGAGCCTCGGTGAGGGCCACCCAAAAGCAAACCAACATCATCATATGGATGTATGTTTGGTGAACCTCTTTCACACCGTACATAGCCAACCGGGCTAATCGGAGGTGTTAGGGAAAGGACAACAAACTTAAAACACAATTTTTTTTTTTAAGAAATGAGTTTTCAATCTAGATTATTTAAAAGTGCATATCGCTCCAGTGGCTTCCGAATATCAGAAGGAAGATCGGTCCAGGTGGCCGCAGAAGCGCATCTGAAAGCGTGCGATGCGGTGACCGTCTTCGTTCAATGGTTCGCCAAAAGCCGCTGCGAGGATGACCGGAGCTTGCGTGATGAATGATGGTCTTTGTGGAGATCAGCAAGGTATTATGGTTAATTTGTAGCAAGCACTTTGTGTGTAATGAGTGCGACCTCATAATGTATTTGTTCGGCAAACGGAAGCCAATACAGCTTAGTGAGCACCGGATGGACTTGGTCAGATCTTGCAGTACCCGTCACGACACGTGACAAATAATTTAGTACACGCAGCTTGCGATCGCAAGCAGGGAATTTGATTTAATTCCCATTCCTCCGACTGTGAAAGGTTTCATTAAAATGTTGATTCGATATTTTAAATTAAAAAGGTTCTTCTTTCTTCACCTGCTTGACGGATGTTTGTAATGTTGAAAGACCCCCCCCCAAAGGCTTTGGAACATGGGCGTACAATTATGTGACACATAACGTTCTTGGACCATAGGGCAGCCCCCACGGTAGAAGGCAGTGGGAGCACAGGGAAGGATATTGACCTGGCAGACTCTCGGAGTGAACAAAAAACTTAACCCCTTCCCCAATTATAAATCACGTTTGTTATTGCTCAAATGGGTGCCACCCATGTCTCAGATCTTTGACATTCCTGTACAATGATAATGGCACAATTAACTTTTTGAAGTGAGAATAATTGCAAGTTTAAAGGCTGACTCACTTACTGAAGAGACAGCGATAACCCATGACTTGGGTTCATACTTGAAAAACACAGCAATAATGAGTTTACGAGCAAATGGGGCGAATGTCAAAGCACTGGGCCTGCATTTGCCTATATCCTGAGCTTTCAATCCATCCAGCACAATATACATACGGTTTTCAAATGTACAAGTGGAATGAGTTTATAGTCTAAGCACAGTCTCCAATGACTCTATGTAAAACATACATGTTTTTATTTATTTAGCATATTCCAGTTCTGAGCATGAATGTTGGTTTGATTTCTAAGTGAAGAACACTCTTCGGAGGGCATATAAAAGTGTCCCTCTAGCATTACATATTGCGTGATGTCCTTTTCCTGGGTCCTCTCACACACTGCTCATAGTGAGATTCAGATTAGACACTTCTCTAATCTCACGAATGACTGCGATGGAATAAAATCAAAGTAAAATATCTAAATAAGAAAAACAGCCAAGTGTAAGCGACACGCAGAAAAAAGTTGGTACTGCAGCAGCAAGAGTTGTACCTGCTGCACGACCCGCTGCTCCACGACTCCCACCTGCACCTGCACGTGCAATGTGCCCGCCACAACTGCAGCCGAGTGCCTCCAGAAGTAGGGGTTACGGTAGGAGAGCACGCCGTCCACGTTCAGCACCTGGCGGAGACAGACGTGCGTGCATGCGCGTACGTGCGCACACGACATCAGCTGTACGAGACCTGACAATAATAACGATAAACCATTCGATAGGGTTGTAAATGATTTGTCAATTAAATTGCATTATATATAAAAAAGGGAAATTTGTCAATGTGTGTCAGTTCGAAATGTTTAGCATACTTCCCAACATGCAACAAACTTGAAATTGGGCATGTGGGTAGCTTCCAGACTGTACACAATGCAAAAAGTATAAAAATAGACTTTTGTATTTTGGGGGGGGGCGCAATAATGGATAAATTTTGCACGGCGAGTGAGCGCTGACGTCGCATCTGTGATGTCACCCGCATGCGGAAGCGTTACGCAGTGTGCCTGCTGACGTCACGCATTCCACCTCCCCACCCTCCGCGTAGGCCGTATATTAATCCAAGACAAGAATCCAAGTCTCGGGCGAAGCCGGGTAGTAAAGCTAGTTATTAATAAAAATTGGCGCATGTAAGATTTGACTATTTGATTAATGTGCTATGTTACGGTGTGCACTGGGTGATTAGCGCACTACAATACGAACCTTATGGCGACCCGAATTTGATTCCTGGAGATGGCTGGAATCCAAAACGGTCATGGGGCCCCCGAACTTACCAACCCGCACTGGCTAGCGTGGTGAAGTATGGTCAAAGAACTCCCAAAAAATACACGCCATGGGGAGGCCTTAATCCAGCAGTAGACTGACGAGATAATTATAAAGAGGTTACGCCATAAACAATTTATTTGACTCCCGCAGTCCAAATAGTTGAATTCAATTTACAGCAAAGCATGCTTAGTTGACTATTGAACGTGCAATTGCTCCAGGGCAAACGGGCTGGAGGGGACTGGGGGCCCAGCTAAGCAGGGGGAAATCAGACAGCTGGGAGGGGTTGGGGAGTGTGTGGGGGGGGGGGGCATTTAAATCCTTGCACCAGGGCCCACCATAACAACCGCACTCGGCTCCCACTGTCACTCCGAACCTTGTTGAGGCCGTTGGCGAGCTCGCGTTCGCACTCTGGGGGGCAACGGAGGACGAGCACACGGCACGAGTCTCGCAGCAGTGGCACCACGCTCAGGAAGATGAGCACCGAGATGAACAGCGAGCAGATGGGGTCAGCGGCCAGCCACCCGAACTGCCTGATGAGCAGCGACGAGACGATGACGCCCACGCTGCCCAGTGTGTCGGCGAGGACGTGCAGGAACACGCCTTTGACGACAGCGGCAACGTTCAGAATCAGAATGTTTATTTATACTGGAGGAATTCGATGAGCTATAAAGCTCTTTTTCACCGATGTCCAGCAGGGGACGGTCAGAACGTTCCAACAACAAAAAACACGATAGGAGTGCAAAGTGTAGGAAAGGTAAACAAATCACTTAATATATATGTAAATAAAACTAAACTATGTTTTATCTTACAAGATCCACTGAGCTGTTAACTTATTTTCCAGAAGCGACCTGGCCACAAATGGCAGCTCAACAAAGTGACTTATCACGTGGAATTTTATAGCAGCAAAATAACCCAAATAATCAGGTGGTCGGCATAACCCAAAACATAAAAAAATAACATACGTGGATTATCTTCTTTGGTTCTTTCGGTAAAGTCACGTAGAATGAGAATAAAATAATAAAATAAAACAATAAGATTCTCACGACGTTTCGGCCACAACACAAGTGGCCTTCTTCAGGTGAAAGGAACAAACCTGTCGGGACGACAGAGCTACAATGAACGCTGCTAAGATTCGCAGCATCTTTTAAGCTGGTTGAGAGAAGTGAGGCACCTTGACAAAGGCGTTTAGATATCAAACAGAATTTAGCATTGAAACAGTTGAGGGATTAGCTTGTGACTGGTCACAGAAATAGCTATGTTAAAGTCAAAGCCTACATAGCTTTAACATAGCTATTTCTGTGACCAGTCACAAGCTAATCCCTCAACTGTTTCAATGCTAAATTCTCCTGTTTGATATGTAAACCCCTTTGTCAAGGTGCCTCACTTCTCTCAACCAGCTTAAAAGACACGCTGCGAATCTTAGCAGCGTTCATTGGAGCTCTGTCGTCCCGACAGGTTTGTTCCTTTCACCTGAAGAAGGCCACTTGTGTTGTGGCCGAAACGTCGTGAGAATTGTATTTTTTATTTTATTATTTTAATCTCATTCTATGTGACTTTACCGAAAGAACCAAAGAAGATGAATCCTTGCAGTCACGAAAGCTTTAAATCGAAATTTATACGTGGATTATTACGTGATGTTTTACAACACACGTTCGTCCTCTGAAATATTAGATGAGTGATCACATGATCCACCCTCTGCCAAAGGCCGATAGGCTGCGATGAGACCACGGGGCTCGGACAGCAGCTCTGCCTCACAATGTAGGTATTAAGCAGGGCCGTTTATTCTATGTGATACAAACACTCAGGACAACTATGGCAAGTGTGCACTCCTCGCCACGACGTCCACGCACCTCTCATGTTGGCGTTGAGGCCACCACCAATACCACCGCCGCCGCCGCCACTCTGCCCATGCGAGTGGCCATGGCTGTGACTGTGCCCGTGGTCCGAGTGGGCATGGCCGTGGTGCTCCGAGTGCGAGTGACCGTGCTCCTGGTGGCCCGAGCAGCCCCCGGCGCGGCCGTGGGCGTGGCTGTGTGCGTGGCTGAAGGCGCAGATGCCCACCAGGTTGACCAGGAGCCCAGCCACCGAGACGGGCTGTGACGCGCAGATAAAACAAACGGACGTGAGACGTGAGATGCACGCGTGAACCTTGGTGGGGGGCGGGGGGAGCGTTGACGGACAAGTGGCGCGCCACCGACTGCAGCGACCGCGCACGTACGGTGAGCATGTCTGTGTTGATGTGCGGGGGGTCGACGAGGCGCCCGATCGACTCCAGAAACACGAAGAAGGCGATGACCATGAGGAAGAGGCCGTTCACGAACCCCGACAGGATCTCCACTCGTCCATAGCTGCGTGACGGCAGTGAAAGCCCATGTGTGGACACGGACGGTGCATTTTATCACGCAAAACACAAATTGCTTTTGTTAAAACAATTTGGCCAAAACATTTAAAAAATGTTACACTATCTCCCCACATGGGTTACATGGGTTATGATTTGAAACATACTGAGTATGCGTTTTTCAATTACCCACCCACCACCCAATGATTTGAGGAATTTTCAGAAATCATTTGAAAAATCTATTTTTAACCTGTCTGCCTATTTTTTCTGTGACATTAATCCCCCATTGCCAGATTATTTGGGCACCGCAGTGGCGGGATGTTCGCTCCTTCGCCTGGTATGCAGGTGGTGGGTTTGAACCCGACCCTGACACCTGCATATTTGGAGTTTGCATGTTCTCCCTGTCATCGCATGGATTTTTCACCAGGCGTTTAAAGTAATCGACTACTATACATTTCCACATAAGCCACTTCGTTGAGCAATCATTTGCGGCTTCTGAAAAAAGAGCTTTAAAACTCAGTGGGCCTTACCTGGTAAATTAAATGGTAAGTAGTTCACCCAAGCTTTTGAACAAATAGCTTTAAGGCTATGGAACAATTTTTCCGGTATCAAGATAAAAAAATATATGCTTTAACCCTATTCTTTTTTCACATTCTGAAAGCCATGCCACCTTGGGTAGAGCTCATTTTCGCTTTGGTTTGTGGCCTACGTGCACCGGCCATGATGTTGTTGAGGTGGCGCTTGCCTGCCTGCTTGCTGTGTCTCACCCATAGGAGAAGATGCGAGTGGGCTTCCAGCGTGTCATGAGGGCTGCGAAGAGGCCCAGCACAAGCGCCGAGCAGTCAAACAGCATGTGGAAGCCGTCCGATATGAGGCCCAGGCTGTTGGTCCACACTCCGTAAAACAGCTCTACAAAGGTGAACATCTGCCAGTGGAGAATAACGAATAATGTACAAATATTAATCCCTGACAAGTTTTCGAGAGCCTTGAGACTCATTTTCAGGAGGGTCCTGCAATGGAGACAAGACAATTTGGATTCGTAAAGCAACTAGACGCGACTCAAGATGCTGCACAAATGCCAATATTTTTTATAGAAGCAGGCAGTTGTAGGCAGAGGCAAAGATACATGTCTAGAGCCTAGATTTCAACGGAGGCAGGGAGTCAACAGCACAGATGGTTTGGGGAATTGAGTTTTAAACTGCGTGGGCAGCAGGAGAATTATCCAAATGAGAATTGGATAATTCCATCTTATGGAATATTTAGCTTCACATAGGAAGAAACCAAAGTACTTAAATAAAAGCTATCAAGCGTATGTGTGAATAACACGGGTGAGTACAAACCATCGCTCCCCCCCATACACACACTCCCAAACATTCCCCATACGGTTATACAGAATGTTGGGACAATGGTGTTGGTGAGCATCTATTAAGGCCGGAACCGCAGACAGCGTAGTGTGACTGCCACCATGCTCGGCTGGCTTTGCCTCCAAAGTGATAAAATTTAAACACACCGCACTAGGTGCTCATTCAAGGCCGAGTCGACCAAGGTGTAGTCCCAGGTGACCGGTTCAGATATCCGTCACCGATGTTAGCAATGACTGGGAACCGAACTTAGATTACCAGGTTCATAGTGTGGTGCACTAATCACTGCTCCATCACTCAACCAAGCACACACACACACAAAAGTCTGCTGTAATAGTGCATCGTATGCACTCACACCATAAGCTATGTTCTTTCACTAATCCTCCATGCTCTGTAAATCCACTGGCTCTCTTTTGGCCGGAGCAGCATCGGATTAGAGGGGAGGGGGATATTGTACTGTACTGCGGCACCATAACACTGAGTCGTAGCTCTAGGAGGAGCATGAATTGAAAAATACTTACGTACAATTTAATTATTTCTGTAAAGCGTCTTGGAATAAGGCGCTAAATAAATATAGATAAGATACTCAACAAGTTTGTCATCAGCATTGTTAATACTATCATGAACAGCGCTAACACTACCAGGGTGATTGTACTGTCTCATCCATATGGTGTTTAACCACTATACTACTGGGGGTCAAAACCCTTCCCCCTTTCTGCTTATTCTCACCCACTGCTCTGCTGAGGAATTCCCTCCCATTACCTCTTTTATTTTTTCCAAGATGTTTAAAATCTTGCTCCATTCAACGAACGTGTCAAATCTTATCTATTGCTACTTGAAAAGTGCCGTTGGTTGCTGGCCGCTTGGTGTTTTGGGCCTTTGGGCCATGTGCTCAGTAACCGTGGGAAGAAACACATTACATACATGAAAGCACCATCATCACTTATCAAAAGTGCTAACAGTATCATCGTAATTCATTGTGACACGATGTGTCCATCAACAGTGTCATCGCCTCTATTATAATTCACAGCATTAACACCTTCAACCAGTAGTGGGTTGCTCGTTGCAGATGATAAACACCATTATCAGTAAGTGTCACCTACAGTGAGGGAAAAAAGTACTTGATCCCCTGCTGATTTTGTACGTTTGCCCACTGACAAAGAAATGATCAGTCTATAATTTTAATGGTAAGTTTATTTGAACAGTGAGACAGAATAACAACAAAAATCCAGAATACGCATGTCAAAAATATTATGAATTGATTTGCATCTTAATGAGGGAAATAAGTATTTGACCCCCTGTCAATCAGAAAGATTTCTGGCTCACAGGTGTCTTTTAAACAGGTAACGAGCTGAGATTAGGAGCATACTCGTAAAGGGAGTGTTCCTAATCTCAGCTTGTTACCTGTATAAAAGATACCTGTCCACAGAAGCAATCAATCAGATTCCAAACTCTCCACCATGGCCAAGACCAAAGAGCTCTCCAAGGATGTCAGGGACAAGATTGTAGACCTACACAAGGCTGGAATGGGCTACAAGACCATTGCCAAGCAGCTTGGTGAGAAGGTGACAACAGTTGGTGCGATTATTCGCAAATGGAAGAAACACAAAAGAACTGTCAATCTCCCTCGGCCTGGGGCTCCATGCAAGATCTCACCTCGTGGAGTTGCAATGATCATGAGAATGGTGAGGAATCAGCCCAGAACTACACGGGAAGATCTTGTCAATGATCTCAAGGCAGCTGGGACCATAGTCACCAAGAAAACAATTGGTAACACACTACGCCGTGAATGACTGAAATCCTGCAGCACCCGCAAGGTCCCCCTGCTCAAGAAAGCACATATACATGCCCGTCTGAAGTTTGCCAGTGAACATCTGAATGATTCAGAGGATAACTGGGTGAAAGTGTTGTGGTCAGATGAGACCAAAATGGAGCTCTTTGGCATCAACTTAACTCGCCGTGTTTGGAGGAGGAATGCTGCCTATGACCCCAAGAACACGATCCCTACCGTGAAACATGGAGGTGGAAATATTATGATTTGGGGGTGTTTTTATGCTAAGGGGACAGGACAACTTCCACCGCATCAAATGGACGATGGACAGGGCCATGTACCGTCAAATCTTGGGTGAGAACCTCCTTCCCTCAACCAGGGCATTGAAAATGGGTCGTGGATGGGTATTCCAGCATGACAATGACCCAAAACACACGGCCAAGGCAACAAAGGAGTGGCTCAAGAAGAAGCACATTAAGGTCCTGGAGTGGCCTAGCCAGTCTCCAGACCTTAATCCCATAGAAAATCTGTGGAGGGAGCTGAAGGTTCGAGTTGCCAAACGTCAGCCTCGAAACCTTAATGACTTGGAGAAGATCTGCAAAGAGGAGTGGGACAAAATCCCTCCTGAGATGTGTGCAAACCTGGTGGCCAACTACAAGAAACGTCTGACCTCTGTGATTGCCAACAAGGGTTTTGCCACCAAGTACTAGGTCATGTTTTGCAGAGGAGTCAAATACTTATTTCCCTCATTAAAATGCAAATCAATTTCTAACATTTTTGACATGCGTTTTTCTGGATTTTGTTGTTGTTATTCTGTCTCTCACTGTTCAAATAACCCTACCATTAAAATTATAGATTGATCATTTCATTGTCAGTGGGCAAACATACAAAATCAGCAGGGGATCAAATACTTTTTTCCCTCACTGTACCACCTTTGCTGTGAACAAAGTTATTGCCCTCATTACGAGTGTAAACATATACTTCTTTAATGGTAATACACATCAATTGATAGTGTTAACATCTTCACCAGTAAGTTTTATTAACACCTTGATCGTAAATGATATTAACATCGCTAATGACAAAGAAACCAGGTTCTTTAGGTATATTTATGCTCGAAATGCACCTTGCCAATGCAGTCCCTTGTATCGGATATCTTGGTAGGCCTGATAACCCCCCACCCCCAGAAACCATTGGTATTTTAAACCAACCAATTGGCCTAGCCTTCCTGCCACATTCCCCTTGGAGCTAAGCATGAAAATGACATCAAATCATTGATTCAATTAATTATAGTCACGATACATGCACCAATTAATGTGAGAAAAGATTATTTTCTATACATGCAAAATACATACTAACATTACATGTAGGCTGTGGCTCATGAACACGAACATGTCAACAAAAGAAACGAGAGGGCAAAACTGGAAGAAATTACTTTCTTGCACAGAAACACGACCAAGAAATTGTAATACTTCATCAAATCGCTGGGATGGGTGGGGGTGGGTAGGTGATTGAAGTGGGGCTTAATTTCTGCTGGGTCTGTCCAAGGTTGACCACCCAGAAAATATGATCACGCTCGGCACACTATATCCACTATACACCCGGCTATGTATTGCCGTGGCTATTAATCACGTGCCTACTCTAGTCTGCCTCGGATAAGCACCTCCAATTAGCACGGTTCGCTATGTACGACGCGAAAGAAGTTCAACATACAAACATAAATAGCACGAACGATCTGGACGGAACATATTTCGTGGGGAAATTCAAGCCCCTGCTGACCGACTCGCCGACTTGGCACACGCACCAGGTTGAGGCAGAGGAAGTAGAAGATCTGGCGAGAGTCGTATTCTTCCAGGATCTGCTTGAGGCAGTCCTTGATGAAGCGTGGCAGGGAGTGCGACGTGTGCTGCAGGGCATCCCCCATGAAGTTGTAGAGTGGCGTGCCCTCGGGGGAGTAGCCCACGAAGTTGCCCTTCTGCCCGCGCTTGTTCGGCGACGACAGGATGGTGGTGGCTGCGCCAGGCGGTGGCACCGCGGGCAAGTCAGTCGGTGACCCAACGCAAAAGGGCAGAGGTCACAAGGCAATGGGCAATTCGTGAGTGTGGACGCTTGCCTTGGGAGATTCTCTCAATGCATAACGGTACATTATAACGCACAGCCTCCTTTTGTTAATCCACTGCTGGATGAGGGCCTCCCCACGCCACGCAGGTCACAAGGGTTGTTTGGACCATACTTCACCGCACCGGTCGGCGGTGGAGCATATATGTAGGAGTTTTGTACGTGTCCTACCCAAGAATCAGCTTGCATTACCTTCAACCTGGACATCTTCTCTAATCCATGTTTCTCTGTCACTCAATGTAATTCCAAGCATGCTTCTTTGTGCACTTTTCATGTTTTGTTTCTTGTGAACGACATGCTGCAGCAGACAGGACGGGCCGATTCATTCATCATCCATCTAAATCTGAGCAGCCCTACTGAAGAAGGACACCCATACCAATCAGTTACTTGGAGAGATGCCAGTCAAATTGCCAAATCCACCCCCTAACCTGAACCCATGACCGATGCACTTAAACCCATGGCAGGATCGTGAGAGGTAGCAGTGGACTGACCATGGCTGATGCTGACGATTATGTATGAATGAATGTTGAACTTCTTTCGAACCATACGTAGCCAACCGTGCTCATCGGAGGTGCGGGGGAAGGACAACAAACCAAACACAAAAAGCAGCTCTAAAGAAATTAGTTTGTCAATCTAGATTTAAAAGTGCGTAGCTCAAGTGGCTTCCTAATATCGTAAAGAAGAGTGTTCCAGACGGCCGCAGAAGCGCATTCGAAAGAGTGCAATGCAGTGACTGTATTTGTTCGATGGCGAGCCAAAGCTGCCGTTGCAATAATGACCGTAAAAATTAATCTAAAATAACGAATCCAACCCCGTCCATCCCAAAAAAGCGCCCACCTATGAGGAAGAAGCTGGCGCTGACGGCCACGCCTCCAGACAGTACGTGCTCCGTGTCGCCAGGGCCTGCGGGCCGCTCAAAGGGCCGCAGCGTGTCGGCGAGCGGGTGCCCCCAGAGCCATGCGAGTGCCAGCGCGCACGGCACCAGGAAGACGGCGCTGAGACGGGTGCAGCGCGCGTTCTCCAACTTGGCGACGCACACCGCGTCCGCGTAGTAGTCCAGCACGCACACGGTGAACACCACCACCAGCAGTGGCCACAGCAGCTGGCCCCACGAGCCGACCTTGTTCTGCGGCGGCGGGGGGTGGAGGAAAGCCCACGCGGGAATGTCCGCGGTAATGTGTTAAGTGTGTGTACGGCTCTCCTTTGTGAATCTACTGCCGGGCTGTCACACTTAGCGACCAAAAGGAGAAGAACGAGGGGGAAAAGGCGGAAATGTGACGAGGTAGGTTGTAATGTACAGCCCTTTTGTCAGTCTGAGCCCCACTACCGATACGACATGCGGAAGCACTCATGCGGTCGTGGACTGACTTGGTTTTTAATCTATTAACCATTACAGGACTCCTCTTATCAGCCTATTAGCCGCAATTTTTTAAGAATAGCTGGAGTCGCAAGGCAAATTCGTCCCGGTTATACACGGGTTATTCGCATTTTTACCTCGCAAATTAGTGGAGTAAAATTGTGAAACAATAGGATCCGCGATTTGCGTCCCCCACATTGCCGTTAATAAGAGGAGTAATCCCGTACATGCCTAATAACCCAGGCTTCCATTGCAGGACATAGGACTTCTTCACAATTCTGGCTAATTGCCTGATGAAGCTGGTTGTAATCACCAGCAAAATGTCATACTCGAATGGTAAATGTTGTGGGTTTACTTTCCAACACACCGGTGTGCCGAAGTAGTAACTATTTGGCACGTTTTGTTTACGTGACAAACCTTGCTAATTGGCTGTATCGTATAGTGGCAGGTTTAACAACACATTTATATTTACACAATCTCACCCATAAAAACACCTTTATTATAGATATTGGTTGCGAAAGCCTACGTGTTAAACTGCATGAGATAGTTAACCTTCCCGATCCCTCGTCAGTTTTAGAACAAGACACTTGCAAGTCCAAACAACTTAACAGTGGCTACAGCAATAAGCCATCACTCCGGCAAATGAGAGGGACACAATACCCACGTGAACAGCGCTGTTGACATCATCGCAGTCGTACCTCCGTGGTGGATGACAGCACGAGCGCCCAGGGCAGCAGCAGGCCGGCCGACACCAACGTGGAGAGGGCGTTGAGGCGCTTGCTGCCCCCCACCTCGATAGAGAGCTTGCGCGAGGCCGCGTGGTAGCCGACCTTGAGCAGCAGCGTCAGCACCAGCAGGAGCACCCCACCCTGTGCACAACCGTGTTCACACTCATTGTTACCACCACCGCCTCGGGGGGGGGGGGGGCGTTACAAAAAGGGGGCAAGACAATGAGTGAGATTCATATCAACCGGATGTGCCATACTAATTACACTCGCAAATATGCAGGGGATACCGCGAATGATCCAGAAATGTGGACGGCGTTAATTGTTCGTGGATCCCAGAGATTTGTAAAACTCCTAACCTTGCCAGGCTGAGAGGTGGCGATTACATGGCAACATGGTAAATGTTTGTGAACCTCTCTGTATGGGTCTTAAGAGTGGATTTTCTCTGGCCACTCCCATTTGTTAAGCAATTGGCCAAAAACCAGAATGGACCAGCAGCCTTCAGAAAATATTTGCGACTGAAGGTTTTTTTGTTATAGGTAAATTACATATTTTTATTACTACGTATTTTTATCATCCCATTATTAGACTGCAGCAAAGCAACTTCATTACCTTGTGATCTGCCAGACCCAGAAGAGAAATGGCAGTGTGCAGCGCATGGGTCAAGGCACTGTCGTGATGGTCTTCAGCTGTGTACAGCTTAAGGAAAAGAAACATCTTCCAAGAAGTCACATCATTAACAACATTACATGCTTAAGGCTTATTAGTAAACGAAAAATTTAATTCTAAACATTATCCGAGTAAATATTTACATGGTGAAAAATGATCTCGGCCAAAGTAAACACTCATTAAAATAAAACATGAATCGGCTGAAAACATCTTCAGAGGACTGCAGAGCTTGGGCCAGGGGCGGAGCCAGGGGGGGGGGGGGTGACAGGGCTGACATCTGCATATAAGTGTACGACACTCGGTCTGGCGGACTCCGTGCAACTGCATTGCCAGAGTGTGTCGCCAACCGATGGCGTCTAGTTCAACAGCCTGACTGAAATCCTGGCTCCGCCCCTGGCTTGGGCAATTGTTGACACCAGCTCACCACCTAGATGCTGCCTTCCAGCTTATCTTTGGATCCTCAGCGATTGCGAGATGCAATTTTAACGAACGACGCATAAAACTAAACATTGTTATCGTTGTTAAAAATGGCAACAAGTAAAGGAAACAGTGAAGCTGGCCCAAGACAATAACAGGTGGAAAGATCTCATATGGCCCCGTCATCTCTAAAATACAACAGAAGGGAAATAAAGATGAGTTAATATAGCTTTACATCAGAAGGGAAGTGGGGCATTGCATTGCAAACCTGCCATTGTGCATTCTATAAAACTATTTTTTTTATTTTATTTGACCAGAAAAGGCCCACTGAGCTATATAGCTCTTTTTCAGAAGCGACTTGGGCATAATTGATAGCTCAACAAAGTGACTTATCACATGGAAAAGTATGGCAACTATACTTAGCACGGTTGGCTACATACGGTGTAAAAGAAGTTCAATGTACGTACGTACACAACAGACAACTACTCTAAATTCATGTTTCTAAATGTGGAGGGAAACCTGGA
The DNA here is from genome assembly GCF_048934315.1 of Petromyzon marinus. NCBI lineage: Eukaryota > Metazoa > Chordata > Hyperoartia > Petromyzontiformes > Petromyzontidae > Petromyzon > Petromyzon marinus. Next base: position 13,764,400 of record NC_133679.1, on the reverse strand, counting down.
GAACCTGGATAAAAATATCCATGCGACCACAGGGAGAACATGCAAACGAGGCAGGGTCGGGATCAAACCCACGACCTCCTCTATACCAGGCGAGGTAGTTAACATCTCGTCACCATGGGGAAGTTACCTTTACAATTCCTAGTCATGGCTAACATCAGCGGCGAGTGATACCCGAACCAGTCCTGGGCCACCCCTTCACCAACAGCAACTTCTGAGCATTGCAAAGACAAAACCATCCCAATAGCCAAGACAGCATGCAAAGGCCTTCATCTAGCAGCGGATTTACAATGGGCTGCACACAATACAAAAACACACACAAAGGCTTTGCAAAAGGATACGATGCTCTGCAATTTTTGCCATGAGGTCATCGTTGTCGAACAATAACAGGCAGATGACACCGATGATGAATAATACAGATCCTCTGGTCTGTGGAAATAAGAACAATTACATGACTAGAATCCTCAGCTCTCTGGACCTCACGAATTACACACATTATTTGCATTTGTACTGGGAAACAATTAAATAAAAATTGCTTTTGTCAGAGACAACGACAGAAACGGCATGGCTTTAAACCTTAGCAGGGCTCCCGGTGGAGCTTGTGAAGAGAGTGGTGAGCAGCGATAGCACCAGGAGGTCACTGTGTTCAAACAGCAAAATGGTCCTGAGAAAACAAAATTAAAAAGTACATCATTGTAAAATAAAATACTAAAAAGGGAATTGACCAAACATCTCACTTGACATACCTTTCCTTCAAATGAGTCACAAGACTTTAAGCAGTAAGCAAATAATTATATTATTACATTATTTAAAAATAATAATATTGTGGCAAATTATCTATTTAATCCCACTCACCACTGTTAAGCTTGAGCAGTCTGAATGGCGGGGAGTTGATCAGCGACGTTTATATGTTCATGTCGAGGTTGATAAGTGAGCAAGTGGATGGCTTCAGCGCATCCTGATAAATATCTTAAAATCTACCAGCGAATTATTGAAACGGGTAGTGGTTTTACTATGTGCTCCATGATTTAAGATTGGTGACTGTAGTCATATGCCATGGGATGATTTTATGTGACCACATAACGTTGAATAACAGATTTAAGTACAATTGCTATCTTTGCTTTTGGTAAAGTGACATCTAAAAACACTCACCTCAAGGGTCCACAAAGTGCAAGGCCGTAAAACCACAGCAGCGACACGACACAGCCAAAGAATGCGTTTCGGACAATCTTCACCCACTGTAGAGGAAAAACATGTTAACAATTTCGCTAAGGTATATCTTAAACATAACCCAGACCTTTTTAAATTAACGTGCAGGATCTAAACATGTTGTTTACACACCTGTCTCCGAGTGATCCTTTTGCCAGAAGAGAATGGCTTTTGGAAGAACAGCAAAAAAGCTGCAGACCTGAAATTACAATTCCTTATTGACTTATCACGCAGTGGAAATCAATATTACGGTTAATTGCACTGGCTTCTGTGTTTAATCTTAGGTGTCAACATAAAATCCAGCTGGAAGAACAGTGGCTAGAGCATACAACTCCAAAACAGAAGGCCAACAAGTTCAGATCCCAGTTCGCACTTGACTAAAACCATTACATTTGTGAAAGGTCAAAAGTTGTACATCCTCTGAATGCAATAAATTCTGCAAAGCACATTATGTGGTTCCACCAGTGACTCAGGAATTTAATCTGAAGATGCACACCAGCCCAAACTCTTCTGAATAGAACCACTCTGACATTTGAACTAAAGTGCAGTTGCAGAACGATGTATTAATCAGATGTGACAACAAATTCACGAACAGCGGTGAAGTACGCATGCCTGCAGACACTCACCCGAACTTGACCAAGAACACAAACTGGACAATGTTGACCACCCTCAGCAGGTCGTAGGCTTCGAAGAGGCCAATACATTTCAACAACTTCGCAATGGCCAACAACACGATGTACCTCGCCACCCTGAAGGTTCAAAAGACAATCGGAAAAAATCACAGTTTGTTATTTCACCAGAAATTCGTGCATCATAGTGCAGGGAATCCCAAAAATGTGCGCACCACCCCATTATTCGTTTGTGCTAGGAAACATTTTCACCAGTGCGTCTCTCCAATGACAACTGGGAAATATACAATGTGTTTCCTTAGACGAGGGTAGGGAAACATTCTCATCGCTGAGAGAAGAGAACTTTTAAAATACCTTTGGCAGACCACACATTAACAAACGCCTCGTTCAAATGTCGCTGCAAGAGACCCTTGCAGCAGCAGCAACATGTCACTGCCTACACTAAGATTAGAAAAAAAACACAATGTTGCCACGTCGAAGATATTCCAAGAACTGTAAGCAAATAGTGCGGCTATGGTGCTTACAGAGACGGATACGTTTCATTTGTTGAGCCGTTTCAAAGTGGAAAGACTCGTGTAGGCACCAACAGACCGTAAACAAAAATTAAGCATCTGGGCCATGAGCCAAAGGGTTCTGTCCCATTCCTTAGAATTGTGCTCACGATTACTGAAAAGATAGTAGGTCACGCCTGTAATGCAATTGCATTGGATTGCAATGTTTCGGCTGTTTGTAAAACTCCCTAGGCTGCGAGTTGCCCAAAGCGGGCCAGATTTTCAGACACGCCAGTGGGCTCGTCTGTGTGGACAATTTCGTTTTTGCGCGGTCAGTTTTCTACCTTCGGTTTCAATCGATACACAAAACATCGAAATGCAGCGATCTACCAAGTACCAATATCTTATAAGCATGCGACAACTCGGACTTACCCAGAATTGTGGTTGCTCCCAATCGACCCCAGTTTGCCGCTGGAAATCACGTTACTGCTGTATTTTTCGTCCATGGTCGCTTCGTATTAAGATGTCGAGAATCGTAAATATGTATTATGCTTGTAAATATTGTAATATATTGTTTAATAGTTGTGCTTTCTCACACGTTCGTTACGCCCCTGGTTTAGGTTTAAGCGACGATCGCTCTCAGTGAACTGCTTAATATTTGAGGTCTCCTCTGCAATAGACCATCTCAATGGGACCTCACTTCGTACATGTGCAGTATATACACGCAGATATATGCACCATTTAGGTATATGTAAATATATTCTATTGCATGTGCGTACGTGTATTTATGTAATTCAGTACGTATATGGATTCTAATGCAACACGGACACGCTGTCAAACTACTTCACTACGTCTATCAATCATCTTGTGTGGGGACATAGAGTACTAACAATAATGTGAACAATTTCTTAATATGGAAAAACGCGAGTTATGGTGACAATAACTGTCAAACATTATTTAACATAACACAGTGACGTTGCTATTGAGGTGCCATGTAAATGAGATCTGTACACTGCAGAAACCAAAGAGATCATTTATTTTGTTTGCGACACCCAATTTCTACACAAGTGGCGCAATTTAAATCGTATTACTTCAACCTTAAAATACTTTAAAGTCTTAGACGTTTAACACTGGACGAGGCGGTGCCTCTGGGTGCTACGGCTGCTAACCACATCACGTGACTTCATTGAAGCACAACGGAGGCACCGACCGAGACGATATCAACAACAACAGCAGCGAGTATGCGTCAGAACTGCGACTATCTACCTTAATTGTTTTAAACTATTTTAATTTCCCTGTTTACCGGGTACAGTGCGCGGAGCCGCGCGTACAGGCCTCGCTCGGAGGAAGCAACGTAGCGCACGGCGAGTGCCTTTTTCGCACGCGCAGATTCACAACGGGTGACGGTCGTGACAACTTTGCACCAATTCGGCAGCGCAACCGATCTATGTGCAAAAAAAATAGTACGGCAAACCTCCCCTCCCTCCCCCCTCCAAAAAAAATGTAATAACGATGCGAAATTATAACGGCCATAGGTAGAAACGCGCCTGTGGAACAAAAATAAATAAAACTAATGTGATGTAATTTATTTTCAGGAGGTGGCACGAATCTGCGCGCTCGGGCAACTCCCGCCGGTCATCGAGACTCGGCAGCGCCACTCGACGCGGCGTTTCCCGCCAAATCCAGCGGGTGGCGAGCGCTGCGCAGGCGCCATCTTACTCAGGGGGGCGCCCTCCCCTCTCCCCTCCCTCCCATCTCCCCCCCCTCCCATCTCCCCCCCCTCCCTCCCATCTCCCCCCCCTCCCTCCCATCTCCCCCCCCTCCCCTCCCATCTCCCCCCCCTCCCTCCCATCTCCCCCCCCCTCACTCCCATCTCCCCCCCCTCCCTCCCATCTCCCCCCCCCTCCCATCTCCCCCCCCTCCCTCCCATCTCCCCCCCCTCCCTCCCATCCCCCTCCCTCCCATCTCCCTCCCTCCCATCTCCCCCCTCCCCTCCCATCTCCCCCCTCCCTCCCATCTCCCCCCCCTCCTTCCCATCTCCCCCCCCCTCCCTCCCATCTCCCCCCCTCCCTCCCATCTCCCCCCCCCTCCCTCCCATCTCCCCCCCCTCCCTCCCATCTCCCCCCCTCCCTCCCATCTCCCTCCCCCTCCCTCCCATCTCCCCCCTCCCATCTCCCCCCTCCCATCTCCCCCCTCCCTCCCATCTCCCCCTCCCATCTCTCCCTCCCATCTCCTCCCTCCCTCCCCTCTCTCCCCCCTCCCTCCCCTCTCTCCCCCCTCCCTCCCCTCTCTCCCCCCTCCCTCCCCTCTCTCCCCCCTCCCTCCCCTCTCTCCCTCCCCTCCCCTCTCTCCCTCCCCTCCCCTCTCTCCCTCTCCTCCCCTCCCTCACCCCTCCCTCACCTCACCCTTCCCCCCTCTTCCCCCCTCCCCTCTCCCTCCCCTCCCTCACCTCACCCCCCCTCCCCTCTTTCCCCCTCCCCTCTCGCCCCCTCCCCTCCCTCCCTCCCCTCACCCTTCCCCCCTCCCCTCTTGCCCCTTCCCCCTCCCCTCCCCCCCTCACCCTTCCCCCCTCACCGCCCTCACCTCCCTCATTAGCATAACGCTCTCGGCGTGCTGTCACCCCGCAGGGCAACCAATCCAAGAAGCCGTGGGAATGTTTATTGAGGGCTGGAGGAATCTGATGAGCTGTAAAGCGCTTTTGTTGTTTGTGTGTGTTTTTTTTAAATCGCGGGTGTCCAGTAAAGGGTTGTGAGTGCACGGTGTTGAGAACGTTACAACGGCAATACAACAAATCACTGAAATACACAAATAAAACTAAACTATATTGTGTTATCTTACCAGGTAAAGCCCACTGAGGTATTAACTTTTAGACGCGACCTGGCCACAAATGATAGCATCAATAAAGTGGCTTAAATCGTGTGGAAATTTACATTTGCTGCTATACATTTCCACACGATAAGCTATTTAGTAGTTGAGTTATAATTTATTGTGGCCAGGTCGCTTCTGAAAAAAATAACTTAAACAGCTCAGTGGGGCCTCACCTGGTAAAAAAATAGTTAAGAAATTTTTTTTTTAAATAATGTAATTTTTAGAGCAGCCAAATATAAAAAAAATCACGATGGGAGTGTAAAGTATATGGAAGGTAAATAAATCACTTAAATATGTAAATAAACTAAACAATGTTTTGGTTATCATACCAGGTAAAGCCCACTGGAGGTATTAACTCTTAGACGCGACCTGGTCACAAATGATAGCATCAACAAAGTGGCATAAATTTGTATTTAAAGCTTTCGTGACTGCAGTGATTCATATTCTTGGTTCTTTCGGTAAAGTCACGTTGAAGGGAAACAATAAAATAATAAAATATATATAAAACAATAAAATTCTCAAGACGTTTCGACTGTAACACAAACAGTCATCATCAGGTGTGAAAAACCAACGGCTTCTTGAAGCGTCGTGCTTCTTGAAGCACGCCGTTGTTTTTTTTAACACCTGATTATGACTGTTTGTGTTACAGTCGAAACGTCGTGAGAATTTTATTGTTTTATATATATTTAATTGTTTCCCTTCAACGTGACTTTACCGAAAGAACCAAGAATATAAAGTGGTTTAAATCGTGGAAATTTAATTTTGTTGTGGCCAGGTCGCTTCTGAAAACAAAAAGAGAGATACACAGCTCAGTGGGCCTTTGCACTGGTACTAAAATGTAAAAAAAGTTTTCAAATAAGTAATATTTAAAAATACTTTTTTAAAAACACGCTTTAATGAAATGTACCGTACTCGTAATGTCAGAAATCCACGACTCCTGGAAGTGGCCAACGTCAGTTGAGCGTGGACAATTAGACCCAAGCCGAAACATAACATGTAAAAAATAATGTTTAAAAATATATTTTATTTTAATGATAGAATATAGTATTGCCATCAGTATGACATAAGTATACCAAGTTTGCAGTCGATACCACATTGGGAAGTGGGTTAAAATTGAGTTACAGGATTTGAGGATACAACAACAGTGAGTTAAATAAAAGCGTGTAGTAATAATACAAAACATTCTTGGTTCTTTCGGTACAGTCACGTAGAAAGGGGAAACAATAAAAAAATCAAAATAATACAAAAGTGTAGTTTTTTTTTAATATCAAACCGAATGTGGTTGTTAAGACGAGGTTTTTTTTTTTAAAACAAAAAATCCCTACGTAAGATGGCCGACGTTGTGTGTCGCCTTGACTGGCACAAGCAGCAGCAGCAGCGATCGAGCGTGTTGTGGATTTCCATCGCTTCGTCGCACGGGCAAGAGGCGGAGTCGTTGGTGGTGGGATAGCACACACAAAAAAAAAACGTGAGAGCCATGCCGGGACTGGATGAGGCTCCTGCTGCTGCTGCTTCTTCTTCGCTCGGTTAAACGCAACGAAGTGAGAAGGATCGCTCGAGTTGAACGTCAACGCTAACGGAATGAACTCGCTCGGTGGACGTTGATCGTTGCCAGGTGAGAAAAGCTCGCACGAGGGAGTCTGAGCTGCTGCTGCTGTTGCCCGGGGGGGGGAGGAGAGAAAGGAGAGGATGGAAGAACCCCGAGGGAGATTGTTTGGGCGGTGTCGCAGTGAGAAGGGGAACTCGCGCGGCCGACGTTGATTGCAATTCGCGCTCCGCTCTGCCCGTCTCGGAGGCCGCTTTGTGAGCGGCGATTACACGCGGAGCTGTGTCTCTGTCCTTATCGAATGTGCTCCCCAAAGTCCTCTCCGTTGGGCTCTGTATTCGTCTATGTTAAGTGGGCCGCCGCGTGTTCTGGCCTCTTATGTGGGGCCGGCCCCATGTTGTCTGGCCTCAATGATGGCATCTCTTTAAATGAGGCCCCCCTCCCTCCCCCTCCCCAATGTTCTCTCGTCTCTTATTATTTTAAATGGGACCGATGGAATCTGTGCCACGTTAAAATAGTCCCTTTTAACAGGGCCCCGGATTTTATGGGCTCCTAAAATGTCTCTTTATAAAAATGTGCCCAATGTCCCTCTGGTTTGCTATTAAATAGGCCCTATGTCATCTCGTATTTGCCTCTTATTTTTTGGACATTTACAAGACAATGTCAGAACGTCATCCATATTCATGATGCCTCTGGGGCCTATACTGTACTTTTTGCAATTTTTTTCAGCTGTTTTAAGATGGGTGTCTTCACGTTCTCTTGATCACTTTCATGGGCACCTAATGCTCTTAAATCTAACACATTGTGCGGGTGGCAATGATACGGTTTCTACGATACAACAATCCCACTTCGACCTATTAAACCAAGCCCAGCAGAATTAAAACGCTACCCCGTGGAGAATGTATGGGGTTAAATGTGTTTTATTTCATTATTTTCGTTTTCTTTTATAATCCCAGTTTTTTCTTGGGTGTGCTATCGGTGTCCTATCATGAGACAAAGTATCGCTTTGTACCTCTCAACCCTTTCAATCAGAGAACGGCCCATGGAAGCGGATATCACAGAGCTACCTCTGAGATCACCGCAATAAGCTCTCCGGTTCGCACAGTAGGGGGCAGCAATTTCCCACTGCATATGAGAGTAATGATCGTCGCATCACATTCAAACCAACATTTTTAATTTCCAGCTGTAATGTAGTCAGGCGTTTTCTTTAACGTGTGGACCACAAACAATCTTGAACTCCCCGTACCCCTTCCCACCCATAGCTCGTTTTGGAGCGGTTTGAAGTCCCTGGACGTTCACCTCGGCGGAGAGAGTGACACATCACGCAGAGCGCTTGCTCGCGACGCAAAGAGAGAGAAGAAGGGCTATGGAGCTGGCGAGTGCCAGCGTCGTGGTGATCCAGACCCTGACGCGCGCCACCAACCAGGATGCCAGCGTGCTCAAACCGGCGGAGGAGCAGCTCCGCCAGTGGGAGATCCAGCCGGGCTTCTACAGCGTCCTGCTGGTGAGCACCGGCGCGCCAGCTGAGACGCAGCGTCGGGCGGGCCGACTTTAAAGCCACGGACGCACTAGAGCCAGTGTGAATTCCGGCTGGAATTGCGTCAGGATTGTAATTAATTGCATTCGGAATGTAATTGTAAATTTGGAGAAGAATGTCGTAATAATATTTGACCCCGGGTCTGCTGTACACAACAAGGCAACCCTTGCCTTCGATGGTAACCTGAAACGTGTTCGCTCCGAGCAACTGTGGCAACTTGGTATAGCAATGCCGTAGAGCGTAATTCCTCAACTATGTTTTCAGGCAGGCTTAATAATAAAACTGGTATGTCCTGGCAGGCCACGTATCGACATCTGGACATCTCTGCTAATATTGATCTCTACGGCTCTGTCATCTTAATCGTTGTTTATCTCTATTTCATCTCGCTTGTGAGCCAATTCCCTTGGTAAGCCATAGCTTTGTGGACCACTTCAAGGGCAGTTGGGGACCACATCTTGCTTTGCGCTGCCAGTTTTAGAGCCCTGCCATAGAGTGATGGAGTTGTCTAAAGACTGTGCTTGATGACCAATGCGCATTTCATAGTTGTTAACTTCTTGTGACCTGATTTAAAGTTTCCAGTTCAACGCGTAGGTTTAACACTTTCATTTATTATGAAAGTTTCAGTAGAATTGCCCACTAGGTGGCGTAGCAATCATATTTAACTACTGTAGATTTGGGCAACTGAATTTCCTATCGTAGAAAATGTTGCAGAAATCATTGTTTGCCCGAACATGTACCCCATGGATAGTGGGCCTTCAGGTCCTCTTTTGTGGTTCAAATAATTATTACATTTTTATTCAAATATGTTATTTCGATGTTTTATTTTACATGGGGTTGAATGTAGTATGCTGGTCTGGCCGGTTAGCTCAGTGATAGAGTGGCTCGCAGTAAGAAGGTTGTGAGTTCAAATCCTGGTTGGGGGTTCATTCAGTCCATCATCCCTCAGAGGTTGACAAATTGAGAACCACATTGTGGAGAAATCAATAATGGTTGTCCAATGGAGAGACTTCCCCCCTCCATAGAAATGTGTAATTTCCACCACTCTCTCTGGACTCTAAATAGGAAATGAGCACTGAAAATATCTGACTTTTGTCAGTTGTCATCTGAACGAATTGGACCGAGCAGAGGTATAAGGATTTGGGTAAGACCTGCCCTATTCACGTGATAACGCAAGTAACTTGGAAAATCATGGAAACGCCACTTTTTTTACTAGCTTGTGTTGTCCATCAACTTGAGTTCTGGAATAACTGGCGAACTTGCGTGCATTTGAGTCAACTCTACTTGGCTGTCCAACCAAATTGGAATTTCTGGTACTCAGCCTCCTGTAGCGATCACTCGCTGTTTGATGTTTCCGAGTTAAGAAGTGTTGTTATGGCATCCAGATGCCTATCTGGTGCTTTGATGGGCGACTGAAGCCTGCTCCCATTGTGTCTGATTTAAGAAGATGATTGATAGTGTTACGACATTTAGGTTCAAATTGAAAATTCCACGTTTTTAAATTGTGTTTTTTTAGTATTGCCGATTTTGTGGTGATGCAGGGGGGGCTTTTGCGATAAGATGTCTTATACAAAACACGAGTGGTGGGGATGAAGATGGTGTCAGAAAAATCATTGGCATTTTTAAAAAGAAGAAAGCAAGTCAGTTTGGCGACATCTCACCGCGGCTTATCTCACAAACAGCTGCTCGGGGCCACCGCAGCCCCATTGCCACCATGCCGTGTGTGTAATTATTGATCGCTGTCCACATGAAATAAACGGTCTTTTGGGAGGAAATCGCTTTCATGAACGGACCCACAATGGTCTTTGCAGCCCACTGCTTGCGAGTGCCAGCACTGTTCTGCTACTGTGTGGATTTCTTTTATCGGTGAACGCATTGTATTGACCCCGCACTGTGCTGCCATGCTGCGCGTTTGCTGTGGAACAACATCGCTGACGGTTCGCGGCCTAATTTGTGTGGCAGTTAATCAAGCGGGAGTGCTGCCTCTTATTCGATTCGATAAGTGAATAACTGAACAAACGTTATCCGCACACATGAATATAAAATTAAAATACATGTTTAGGCCATCCGCCTTTGAGCTTTCCAGGTCTGTGTTTTCTAGATGATGGCAAAACTTATTTTTAAATATATTAAACCGGGAAAGAAACTGCTGTCTAGCGCAATAATTTAATTATTTCTTACGATCACAATCCATTAGGGCCCCATGGGATTTTTAACAATTTTTTTAAGCATATAATGTTTGGCAGTGATTTAAAAAAAATGCAAAACAAATGCATTATCAACACTGACTCACATCAAATAATATAATAGGGTAATATTTTGACAGGCAGTATCTTTTATAATTGGTTCTGCTCTGAAGAGAAATCATTGCTCATAACATAAGCTTCGTGATATGGTCTTTTTTTAAAATCGTATTTTAGTTTCAGTTTATTTATTTTGGTATAGCCCTGTGAGCCATTCGGCTCTTGAATCGGGTGCAACCACAACAAACAAAAAAACAAAAACACAAACAAGAAAAACATCTTAAAGTGACTATGTGACTGTGCAAACAGAAAATCCATGAAAAAAACAGCACAATATTCCTGAAAAAAAAGCACCGTACACCAACGCTGTGTGCAGAAAATCCCAGTGGGATGCAAGTCAAACAACAACAACAACCACAAGAAAACTTAGATTAAGGCCATCAGTCTAACTCCGTACTACAACAAAACAAACATGTCCAAACCACAAAACTTTTTCGAAATCACCAAAAAAATAAAGCCATAATTGCATCGTAAGAGTATAAAGGCAGTATCTTTAAAGTTACAGTTATTGACAAATTTGGTGTTTTTGGTCACTGTAGTTTTTTTTTTTAAATTAAACATACACACGATGCATATGTGCAATTTATGGCAATTTTTTTTAAATCGTGTTTCCACTCATGGGGAGATGACAAAAATAAAAATGAATGAAAGTGGAGCTTCACCGGTCAGCCTGGATTGGAAGTGTTACGGTGAAGCTTACATGGGGTTTTCCCCCCTATAAAACCCCTCAAATATGCTTTCTCATTGAAATACTTTCCATGTGAGGATGAAGATGAAATCACTCACTTTCTGTCAGGACAGACAGTGCAACTCTGCACTTGAGGCTGAAACTCGGAATTCAAACACCCATGGTCGCAGTAGTGCCAGCTCTGTGTCGCTGACCTCCGAGCCCACCCGGTCACAGAAAAACAGTATTACATCTTCAACGACTACTCACCCTGCTCTTGTCGTGACAATGAATGAATGCCGGCAGGTGATAGTCTCAAGTTCCATCTTGAGTGTCTCAGCATAGCTTTTGATGCACGGCAGGTATCAGGAGATACTTTACATTTCCCGTGTCTTTCTTGGAATTTCAACTCAAACTAATAAATCATTGCTCACCAGCCTCCCCATCACCAACTCGGGAACGGTAATGCACTCATGTTTAAATTTTAGCCGGCTGCGTGCTAAGTTTACTTTGTTTAGATTGACACGTTTGATTCAGATGTAACGCCTCGCTCGGGTTGATAATATCACACGTTGCCCCCTGTTGTGCCTTCGGACTACCACGTCATGGGTCCAAAAGTTCAGTTTGTTTTTCTAACAGAGAACTGCAGGTGTTCCGACGGCTCTTGCACAAACCATTTCACGCGTGTTCACCCCTGTGGTGTCCCGTGTTTGGCACTGGTCCCGGGATCCATTCACCCCCCCCCCGCCCCCCGATTTCTCCCCCCCGGCCTTTTGTAACCCTGTGTTTGGGCCCCTCCAGGCCGTGGGGGCGTCAGCATTCCGGGTGGATTCAATTAGCCGTTTAAAGTTTCAGCTCCATCGCGCTTGCATGAAGCGTTCAATCAATAGTCTAGTCGCTTTTTTTACATTGTTGTGACTGTAGTGGCCTCTAGTGGCTGGAGGGGGGGGGTCACACAAACAAATTACAGAAATTACACATTCCTATGGCAGGTATCTCCATATGACAAGCACTGTTGACTTCTGTCACAGTGGAACTCATTTTAACTGACCCCATTCGGTGTGATGGGCTGAGTCAACCCCCGAACATGGTTTTAGCTCGAAACATTCTGATTGTGAGTCCGGTCACTCTACCGCTGATCCATGTGGCCGGATTTTATGTAATTATCGCATACGTTGGCTTATTAATAATGTCGACAGCTACCGCGTGTTATGTGTGAGTGCTGTTTGAACGTTTCAGCATTTGAAATCAACCTTGGTTTTACTCCAGGTGGCAGCACCGTTCCACCTGCGAGCGTGTTCTGTCCCTACACGTTTATATGGCCATAGGATGGCGCTCGAGAACCGATGTAATGACTCCTCACCCTAAAGGAAGATGCCATAGACTCGCACAGATAACCATAGATTCGCACGGCTAACCATAGACTCGCACAGAAACTCACAGACTCACAACAGAGACATATCTCTGATTGTGTGGCTTGGAACGTAACACTTGTCAGGAATGAAATGCTTATCAGCAATGAAAAAAAATTGCATGTTGCAAAGTATTGTTTAATTCATGCGTATGCGTGCTTTTTCTTCCTTGTTTTCATCATAGTTGTGACGATCAATAGACTGGGGGTGGAACGTGTGCAATTGACCGATGGGCTGACTGCCATTTGAGATCCCTGCCTCATTATCGTTAACGCAATTTAGCAATTCATTACACAGACTGCTTAATATTCATTGATGTAGAATGCAATTTACTGTGCGCTACATTATGAAAACACAAATTGCATCTGGCTTATTTTTTAAAGTACGTAAACTCATTCTCTGTTTTTTTCTTCTCGCGTGTAGCTGAGTGTAAAACAGTGAAAGTAATTTAGCTTTCAAGGTCCAGTTTATTGAGCCAATTAATGGCGTTTGTGGAGGCCACGTGCAGCTCCTGCATTCCTACTTTGAATGATCTTTGGGGCAGCGGTTTAGGACATATTACACGGCTTGCGGTGTGGATCCGCAGTCGCAGCTGGGGGCATTTCTTTATTTACCTTTTGCGCGTGAGATGGACGCAACACCCGTGCGATCTCCTCGTATGGTCGAATGCGGTGCAGTGGTGTCTGGTCACATTGAAGCCGGGGGGACGGTGGGGGTGGGAGGTTTCTGTGTGGGGGCGGAAATGATTTGTCTGTTGTAGGCGCCCGTTTTTGTCCGCTCTGCTCGCCAGCATTCGTTACACGGAGTCAAACCCTGGTGGTTTCGAGAGCTTTTTCTCAGGACTTAATTGGTTTTCGGGATGTTTGGCAGGCTCTTGGTGGGTTTTGCAGCTCCTCTTGTGTTGTCTGCAGCTCGGGCTTTACAACATCATCCCAGGGTACTCGGTGAGAGATCGAGCCTCTCTACGGACATTGGTGAATGTGCGCGAGCTAATTCGTGAACCCCATTTCCAAACCCAAGTAACCTAAGACATCCATCGAATTGACTTTTAGCTATCCCTGCAACGAGTAATAGGAATAGGTGACAAAACCATTGCCGTTGCAGCACCGTCGTTTTGGAACAACCTTGTTTCCTCTCTTAACCCTTTCCGAGACGTCTGCAAGTTAAAGGGCGGGTCCCGTTCACCGCAGAATCTCGGAACGCGCAAGCAGTTGGCGTTGATTTGACTGAGAGAGGCCTAGCGCTGCTATTTTAAAAGACATTGTACTGTACTCACTGCAGAGAACTGTATAGCGATCTGACCGCACTTTATGATAGCTGGTGCCAAACTGTGTCACACGCCATCCCGCATGGCCTTTTACTTCCTGATTTCGTTCAGAATCGATTCGACTCCCTTGGGAATAAATTCCGTTCCGATGACGTAAATGTACGTAATCAGAACGGAATCGGAAGAACTGATGACGTACACGTATGTCATCGCAATGGGAAAGGGTAACATCGTAAATCTTCCTTAAAAAAATATCCTGAAGCAGAAGATCAGTGCTGGATACAACTGCATTTGCAATTGTGATTCGTAACTTTCATCCTTACCCATGTATCGGTAGTTCAATTTTATTGAGGGACTGTGTGTTCTCTTGGTGTCGTCTGGGACTGTTTTCTTGTTGTTTTGCTGCATTGCCCAAGTTAGGAATTGGTGTACTTATGCAATTTGAACTTATATACTTAATGTATTTTATGTATGTTTTCGTGATTTGCTTACAAATTCCTATACTCTGCACTCCTATAGTTACTTGTAGTGTTTATTTTTGTAACTTTCTGACCCACCCCTACTGAATATGTTGGAAAAAGAGCTTCATAGCTCTTTGGATTTCTCCAGGATAAACAAAGATTCTGATTCTGAAATGCGGAGGTCTGATGCGAGCCAGGCCGAGAAGTCGCTGGGACGTCGTTGAGTTGAAGGCACCGGTTCCTGTTAGCCTTGCAATGCAGAAAATGTTAAGATGCATTGGGCAAAATATTTGTGGTTGGAGACTGTTGCAGATATCTTCATCGCAATCGGCCATGATCTCTCTGCTGCAGGATGAAGGCCTCCCCGTGTTTTCAAAGTTATTGCGCCATCCCTCACTGTTGTAATTTCCAAAATCAATCTCGCCGCACGTGAGCTGATCTGATTATGGTGGTCATCCTCTTTGGCTGTGTTCTCTAGTTTGCCTGCTATTCTGTCACCGGTCTCAATCGTTGGCTGTCATCCTTTCCAGTCATGATACATCCTGCCCAGGCAAAGTAAAAAAAAAAAATGTAAATTCAATGTGATGTCTCAAACTTGTATTTGTTCTCTAATACGTTGGCATCCTCTTTCCATCTCTCGTTGAATGGTGCGCAAACACTGCATTTATTATACTAATTCCTTAACCATTTGCCCTGTGACCCCATGAACCCTGCAGAACATCTTCATGGACCACAGTCTGGACGTGCACGTGCGGTGGCTCGCTGCCCTCTACTTCAAGAATGGAATTGACCGATACTGGCGGCGCCTGGCTCCCAAGTATGCTCCTGTCACCCTCATCATTAAGATAGCCTGGCGGTGGTGGTGCATACCTGTAATTCATCACTGTGGAGACGGTGAGGGTTGGTGGGTCAGACGAAGCTTGCGAGCCTCCTTTCCCGTGAGCGTCGGGGAGGAGCCAATACCCTGGTTTGCCAACAGAAGGTGGTACAGCAAAATGTGGACTCTTATCTGTTCCGTCTGTATGGGATAGTGTTGCCCTCTTGCGTGTGTGGGGTTTCCCCGGTTGCTCTGGTTGCCCGCCCGCACGTGTAAATACTCATTGATTGGCCGGCATCATCTTAATATATAGAGGACTGCAGAGCTTGTGCAATTGTTGGCGCTGGCTCACCATGTGGCTGCTGCCTGTCTGCTTTAATGTTTCCCCCTCGTGCCTCTGAATTGTTCTCTCTCTTCGAGAGTGAGCGAATACTCTGCGACGGTGGCGCGTTACAAGCTGAAATATATTATTGTTGGTCGTCATCTGCAACTCCTCTGAATAGGAATTTGTCATCATCATCATCATCGTCGTAATTGGAATTCATTATCAGGAGCACATTGTACAGAATCATCCACAGGAGTTTTGGTATCAACCACCATCATCATCGTTATAATCATCATCGTAGGGATTTGTCATTGAATTTCATCATTATGAGTGCATCGTCAGTAATCGTCAATAGTAGCTTATCCTTAGCCATCGTCATCATCGGGTGCATGTCCGAAGTTGGCGTAATGGGAATTCATCATCATCATGATCATCAGGAGAAAATCAGCATCACCCATATCTTTATGTCAATTATCATTTTCAGGAGCACAATACGGCATTATCACCACCATCATCACCATCGGATAAAATTGTCAGGAACACCATCGTCATAATTACTCATATATTCTTGGTTCTTTCGGTATATCATAAATAAAAATCATAATTTTCTTTATTGGAATTCATCATGAATGAAGTGCAACATGGGTAGCAAATAATGATCATCACCATCATACTTAGAGTCGTCAGAATAGTCATCATCAGTCCGTGTAATTGCCGGCTCAAGGCTTGGTTGTCCATTGTGCTCATCATCACCAAGCTGCATTTAACCGCATCGCCGGGCGCTCTGAGCCAATGAGAACGTGCGATGGGCGGTGCGTGGCCTCCTGCCAATGAGAACTCGGGGGGACGAATGACGGCACACCACGTCAAATTTATGTAGAGTAAATCCCCGTTTACCGTGCGGTCACACTTCGCGTTTTCGCGGTAACGCGGTTTTTAAAATATGGAACGTTTTTCATATAACTCGCACCGAGCCTGCTATATCGCGAGTCTGGTGTGTGATGGACTACTTTTCTGAGCAGCGTGGGTGTTGTTATCTTTGTTCGATGATGCTCGGCGCTGGTACCTTACCGGTGCGTACTGTGGTACACGGTGTGCCTTCCAATTCCTCAGTCTTTGTTCCGGCAGCATCTTTGTGTGCGCAGCGCTACCTCACTCCCTTATCTTTTTAATTCGCCATATCTCTGTATCACACACTTTATATTTGAATAAATGACTGTCACACAGCATATCTATAGTATTACTATGTAAACACATTTAAAAATAAACATCTAAAACAGTGTCTTGTCAAATAAAAAAATTGTAATAAAATTAAGGGCTGGAGCGGCACCCCCCCCACCTTTATTCCTTACGGGAAAACTCCTCCTGCTTAACGCGAATTCTCTTTATGCGGCAATTATCAGGAATGCACCCCGTCCCCCCCCCCCCCGCGTTAAGTGGGGACTTTCCATATATAATTTTTTTTACGAATTAAATGTGAATAGAAGATGAAGATGATGTGTTTCCTACTTGTGCTTGCCCTTCAGCTCGCTGTCGGAGGAGGAGAAGTCGTCGCTCCGTGCCGGTCTCATCGCTAACTTCAACGAGCCGGTCAATCAGGTGCGTCTTCCGCCCCGAGAGAAATGGGAATCCTGCCTGCTAATTGGTCGCACGGGAGCATCTATTATTAAAATCCCATTTGTTCTTGTCGGCTGTTCCTGCCTTTTTACATTGGGGGCAGGAGGAGAAGAGGGGGAGGCGTGGCTGTCCTTTTTTTTTTCCCCCCATTACCAGAAACGAATGGCGTTTCATGAAACTACTTTTACGCGCCCAAGGATTGTTCAATTTACGGTTTAATTATATTGTAACGTATCCTCGAGGATGGACGCTGAGAAGATGGAGCGATGCGATTGGTGGTGTGTGCAGGTGCTGGGTGGATTGTTGCATCGCAGGATTGTGATGGAGGATGGTGGCTCAGGGAGGTATTCTTCCAGCAGTGGATAACCATGGCTACTGTTGATAATACTTATCTGTTGTACTATTGGCAGATATTGTTATCCATGCCTGTCTGAAAAAATTACTTGGACACCTGCAGATAAATACGGATAATAGGTTGCATTTGCTGCCACGTCCATGTTACTCCTATTGTCCGCATAGATGTGGGTAAGAGGTGAATTTAGCACTTGTGCCAGCCTATTTTCTGGTAACTCATTTGTGAATAAAACGGGAATAATTTTACAATATAATTATATACGGGCTTTTGTAAAGCCACCGCTGACTGAGTGCCACCCAATGCGGTATCGAGATTGTGTCACCAAAATTCACCATAACACATAGGCTTTCGTGACCAATATTATTCATCATAAAGATTTTTCGGTTAGATCGCGTAAGTATAAATGTGTCATAACCCTCCACCACCCGACACAGCCAGTAAGGTTTGTCATGTAAACAATGCGCCAATTAGTTACTACTACAGCCCATCGGTGTATTGGAGAGTAAAGCCACAACATTTACAATTTGAATATGACATTTCGCTCGTAATTACATCCAGCATCACCTGGCGATTTGCCAGAATAGTGAAGCCATCCACCTGTTTCCGGTCTTAAATAGAGCAAGACGACATCATCACTGAACCCATCAGGTGCAGAAATCAGAGGCGGAGGGGGGGTATTGTAATTATATAATAGTTTAGTAATCATTGAATTAGTATGTGTTTCCTCTATAAGGAATTGTAACTGTAAGATGTCTTCTTTTTCCACGCGTTTGTTCCACTCATGTAGGGCCCGCTGTCCTTGCCAACCTTCTCCACGCTGCCCTGTCCTGCGCCATCTCTCTTTCCGCTCCTCAGGCCACCATGTCCGATCATTGTAATTGTAAGATGAGGAGATCAAGAGGAAGGCAGAAGAAGAGGTGGGGCAGGTGGATGACTTCACTATTCTGGCAAATCGCCCGATGATGCTGGATGTAATTACGAGCGAAATGGCATATTCAATTTGTAAATGTTGTGGCTTTACTCTCCAATACACCGATGGGCTGTAGTCGTAACTAATTGGCGTCGTATTAAAATTGTAAATGTTTTGGATGTACTCTCCAAGAAACCGGTGGGCTGAAGTAGTAACTAATTGGCGCGTTGTTTACGTGACAAACCTTACTGGCTGTGTCGGGTGGTGGAGGGTTACGACACATTATACTTACGCGATCTAACCCAAAAACCTTTATTATGAAACTTCACCATGCTGGTCAGTGCGGGCTGGTGAAGAGGGGGGGCCTGGGATGGTTGAGACTTCACTTGCTACTGACGTTAGCCACGGCGGGGAACCAAACTCCGATGCCATAGTCTATAGCTCAGAGCCGTAATCACTTGGCCAGCACGTGGATAACAGGAAGAATCTACGCGCAGTTCCATGTCACAAAATGCCACAGTCTTTCTCAACAGCGGAACGTTAAGATAAAGACTTCCTTTGGGAATGTCGGATGGCATTTTATTAATCGGCGCTAACCGCGTGTCGTCGGAATTGCCGGTTAGCGTGATGTGTGCGCTCATCTGTCGGGGTCATCGCTTATTTCTGCTGGCGGAGAAGGAGGTACGGACACATTCGTTTTCTCAGACACGTGCACGGAGTGAGTTGCAGATAAGGGCATGAGCGCACTGCGGGTACTGCGCCACATGGACTTTTAAGGCCGGAGCCTTAGAGGCGATTGTGTGGCTCAGCGGGAGTTGATAATGGCCATCCCAGAGCGCTGAGCTGGTACGACGGAGATCAACTGGCTTCTCAAGTGTAGTAAGTTGATAGTCTCGGGCCGAGTTACTTTTCATTCGTCAATTAATATTGGCACAATTCCAGATCTGAGAATTGCAAAATTAGATTCGACTGTCATATGACTTAGCTTTTTCAAGGACATAAGCGGATGCACTATCTAGTATGGATTAGAGGCTTTTTAAGGGAATTCAGAGAAGTAGTCTAATACATTATCCCAGGGGTTGTGTTCCGATACAAGGTAATTCACTGCTCGATGTGAGAATTCTGAATGGGACTTGTTTTTTTTTCCATAATAAATCTGTAGCCTTCAGAAATAATCCAAAAATAATGTGCCCTGGAATTTATCCACATGAAGTAACAACCAAATTTCTTCATGGCATTTTTTGTGCTGTCGTGATTTAACAGGTTGAGACCATCAATTCGCTACGCTTAAGAACCAGGCTTTTATTCCAAAGCCAGTTTATGTGTATCTCTGGGTCTCTGTGCGAGTCTCTGTGTATGTGTCTGTACACGAGGTTCTATTCATAAAGTTATTTGGGACTGAGCTCAACCCCAGATTCGAACCCGTGGATCTCAGCAGTACCAGCTCTGCGTCCCTGAACCCCGAAACATGCGGCCACCTCGTTGAGAGATCAGTGCAATTCGTGTGATGACGGCGCGGTGTCAAATGTGGGCGTGCCGGCCGGCGCGATAAGATGAACCGTGGGTGGTGGCGCTCCATGTGTGAGGGAAGGTCATGCGCGGATGCTACGTTAGGACGGATCAACTGCCGCCCTCCCCCGTTTCCCCGTTAGGCGACGAGCAGGCGGTCCCTTTTGGCGTCAGATAAATGAAGTTGTCTTATCAATTAAACATTTCTCCAGTGGAACACGTTTCTAACCTACATCTAAGATTCATGGATCGGTGGAAGAGCATGTGGCTTGTTTTAAAAGAGTCCGCCCCGGTCGCGTTAACACGCCGACACGAGGGGGGCGCTCCCCCGTGCCGCGGCAAAGATTTCTTGAAAAACAAAACGATATCGCCTGCGTTTGAATTGAGCGATGCATTATGAATGTGCATTTTTCTTTCATGATTCACGGTATTTGCTGTCGGCTCGTCCTCGTTGGCTCGTACATGACGCCATGTTTATCTTTGCACTTGAATAGTAAAAGAAAAGTAATAATGATAGTCACGACAACCACCCCTTTGGCCTGCAGATGCCTACGCTTTAGCATTTCGTAGGCTGTCCGTCGCACATCCCTTATACTCGTGTTGCCTACCAGTAAATGGATTTTGCTTTGTACATGTTTAAAATAAATATATAAATCCAACCAGGTAGTGCCATTGTTAAAGCGGACAGCGTCATGATTGTAAGGCCACGAATTTAAATCTTAGCCATGGTCGACTGAGTGCTTCATCTATCCTGGGCTGATGAAATGCGGTTCTATTTTGTAGAAGCATTGGTGCTCAGGATAGACTCATCCCTACTACCACTGGTTGTAAACACGAGATGAAAACTGCCCCCTACCTCGCTCCTGCACACGCCACCTAACCTTTTTATTCGAAACAGAGAGCTGCAAATGAAGCCACTTTTGGGAATCCTCTATCAATCGGTGCTCCAGTCAGCTGATTTTTTTTTAAGGCAACCAACCCTCTGTGCACGAATGCCCAGGTGGAGGATTTGTGGCTTAGGCTGTGCGAGTACAGAGCGGCATTTCACACAGGACCATTCCGTTAAGTTCAAGCAAGAGAAAAATGAGAGAGCGGTGTAGATTGAAATTTCGTTAAACCGCACATGCTCATATTATTCGCACCCTTGTTACCACCGAACACGAAGTGTTCCGGTTGTTTGTAACGTGTGCTCGTCACTCTGCCGACAGCATCTGGCTAAACACGCTCGGCGTGTCGGAGAGCAGCCTCGCCACATTCTAATGGTAATTGGCCGCGTCCCTTGATACATTTCTGCAATTTCAATACGGTCTCGTCTCCCCAGTAACTCCCGGGGGTTGATTAGCATTGGGGGGGGAGTCCTCCTAGGAGACCGATAGCTATTCACGCGTTTTACGAATTGCTTATGTCCTCCGTGACCCGGCTATCGCGGGCGCACGCTGCATTCCGCGCCCATGTTGGTTACCGCCGTGAAAAGATGGGCGACATGAAAGTATAATCCCCTGTTATTTCACAAACGTTCATATTTCCAATTGTTAAGATATATAATGGTGTTATCGGCACATTGATTAACATTGATTCTTGAGCTCTCCATACATGCGTTGAATCATATGTTTAATAAGCATGTTTTTTTTTTCTTATACGTTGCATGTAATGGGTTCAATTCTGAAATAATGTGTTGACCCCGAATCGTGACAATTCAATTTAGAATTTCCAGAGAGGAGCAGTGGGGGGTGTAGGGGGCAGGGCGGATAATTGGTGAACTACAGCTGAGCATTAGTTCATTATATGGTGCTCTATTAGCTGTTGCTTCAAATCATTTACAATTAAACAGAAATATCTATTTCGAGCCTTTTTTCCGTCGAGCAAGTCTGTTGCCCGTGGCCCGTGTTTGGCGCCCGTGATGGCAGCAGCATTGGTGGTGGGGGTGAGAGTGGTGGCAGTGGCAGCTGATGCTGCTCGTGACGGCTATGGCTGCGGTGGTGGTTGTTGCTGTGATGATCATCGTTGTGGCTTGTTTGTATTATTGGTACTTACATTGGTGCTGGTGTTTATTATTATTTAATATTACATTTGTTTACCCAGGAAATAAGGCCAGGTGGCTCAGCGGTAGAGCAAGGGGCCTGCAACGGGAAAGTTTCTGATTTCAAATCATCCTTCCGGAGTCAATAAAATGGGTACCGCTTTGTGGGGAAGTCAACAGTGGTTGTCCTCCTTAATCAAGACTCGCCCCCACCATCGCAATGTGGAATTCCCACCGCTGGGCCCGGGTCATAAATAATAAATGAGCACCAAGGCCTCAATGCAAATTTTAGCGAGAAATCGCGTTGACTTTGAACGCGGGAAATGCATTCGTCATCGAATATTTCCGTAGCTAAATATGCGAAACGGATCTATACGCCGGCGCTCAGGTGGCGACGCAGATCGCGGTGCTGATTGCCAAGGTGGCGCGGCTGGACTGCCCACGCCAGTGGCCCGAGCTCATCCCTGTGCTGCTGGAGGGCGTGCGCACACAGGCCATGCTGCCCCAGCACCGTGCGCTGCTCACTTTCTACCACGTCACCAAGGTGCTCGCCTCCAAGCGCCTGGCCGCCGATCGCCGTCTCTTCCAGGAGGTGAGCCGCCCCCCCCCCCCCCCCCCCGCCCGCCCTACGGTCCCCCCCCCCCCCCTTCTTTACTCACCGATCGTCATCGCGGCGAACCTCATATCGAGACGTCATTCGCTCGTCACGCACGGTCAGCGAAGGACCGTTGTGCCAAACGTGTGACCTCTTGCGAGAGCATTCGCGTTATCTGAACTTGCTGCCATACGAGCGTCGCAAGACGTGGACGCACTCGTATTCCAAGACCTGTTCGATTTCCAATAGGCTGTCACCAGATTAATGAAATAATTTATAAAGAGGGACGATACAAAATAGATTATTCAACAGTTTGTAACCAATTTATAGCCTTTAATCCACGATCCAAGGAGGGGGTACTTTGACCATATTTCACCACGCTGGGTTGGTGAAGGCTGCAGGGGGGGTGGGGGAGGAACGGTGAGGGTGGGGGGGGGACCCCAAGACTGGGTCGTATGTGAAATTATTATTTTTTTCAGCAGGAAGGGCCTAGTGAACTATGCTCTATTTCATGGCCAGGAATCAAACTGAGGTGGCCCGGTTCCTCAAGCATCGCGCTAACCCCCTGTGCCACCGCTCCAGCACTAAAGAGTTAATAAATAATAGGTTCTTAACGCGAATCGTGACCCTCCCATAATTGGACGATTGATAAATTCATTGGGACGGGCAACGGTGAATCAATGTCATTCCTACTGATTGCAATTGTATTATCTTTTTTTAAACCCTTTGTTTCATCGCAAGGTCCTGTAGTCTTTTTGCAGGTTCGCTTACATCGCTGTTATAGATCGGACACACACGCAGACTTTTTTCCTCGGGCACTCCACGCTGCCCTTTATGCGAAGCCTGCAGGCTCAAAGCCGGGTCCTGCTCTCGTAAGCGCTTCTTCCCCTTGAGAGAGCTCCCGCTGCCACTCTTATTGCTGATCTTTGCATGATTAATGTCGCCGGTTCAATGTAGCGATTGCTGTGTGTGTGTGTGTGTCAGTGTGGACGTGTGTGTGTCTTTGTTACGTGGAGAGATTCTGCGGTGGTTGGCGCACTGCGCTACAAACCTGGCGATTCTCTCTCAAGGCCAATAACAGTGGCAAATATGAATCGGTTGAGGGTCTACCCCTAGGTTGGCTCGGCCTTATATAAATTACCTGCTGCAATATGTGAACATCAGTGCTTGGAGAGACGAAGGTGCCTGCCACACCCCACCCTAGGTGCTCACTAACAGCACTTGCCCCAATAGTCTGTTAAGGCTATATGGGGAACCTTTGTCGTATGTCTGTCCTTGTGTTATAAACATGGCCTGAACATATTTTGGTGCTGTCATGTTCAGCTACTGCCTTTACAGTACCTTGAACTCCACTTATGTCAATGGATAATCCTTGTTTACACTATACATTGAAACTGTTAATGATCCATTTAGAGGTAATATTATAAATTCTGCTGTATTGCATATTACGAAAGTAGCCACGTTACTTTTTGACCGCGGGCCCTTTTATGATAGCGTTGACCTTTTGTTTGTACGAATCCATCCACGTTTTAGTACACACGTGTCACGGTGTTCTGCGTGGTGCCAATAGTGAGCAATTTATTTATTAATTTTCATTTTGCTAAGTGGCTGCCCACACACACACACGCGTACACATGCCTTAGAAGAGAGTGTGTGTGGGCTGAGCTAATTAAATGGCAAAAACAAAAAAAGGCGGTCGTTTTTTTCCCCCCCGACACCGCGACCCCTGCGCGCCACGTGCACGTGGGGCATTGACGTGGCACACTAGCAACCTTTGTGTGTGCGCGTGCGAGCCACTCGTTATGGTTAATCACCACGCCTAAGCACGGCTCGTCAGCTCGTGCTGCAGCCTATGTTGGTGCGAGCCAACGCGTCTCTTACCTTCATCAGCATTGTCGTCGTCATACCAAAAGAATCACCGCCTCTGTTTTTTTCTCTCATTCATTTGTAAAAAAAAAAAATTCGCCATCTGGCCAAGGTTTGGGCAAAACCGAGCCCACTTTTCACCCCGGCAACTGGAGAGCACAGAATAAGTGTTACTAACCTCATATTAAAACTAACAATGACATATCTGAGAATCACAATTAAGCGACAAACAATATATACTATAAAACATAAGAATTAAAGTAAAAAAAAAGTCAACCTCGAGTCTCATTTATGACTTCACCGCTTCCTTGTGAAACATAGGCGGTGCAACTAAGCATTCGATTAATCGTCGTCAATTTGTTAATTGGGCTCGCGATGTGCGCCTCAAGATTTGCGCGTGTGCCAATCGCGTAAGGGTCAGTTTGTACGTCGTTTGTCAAGGTGGCAATATGTGAACTACCCTGCCTTGTATGCAGGATCGTGTGGGTTCAATCTCGACCCTGAGGCCTGTATATTTGGAGTTTGCAGGTTCTCTGTGGTCGCGTGGATTTTTCTCCAGGCCCTTCGGTTTTTTCCCTCCACACTCTGCCCTAAATTTCCACATGATAAGCCGCTTTTTGCTGAGCAATAATTAGTAGCTAGGTTGCTGCTGTTAAAGAGCTAGAATAGTTCAGTGGGTCTTACCTGGTAAAATAAAAATAGCTGGTAATGGAATTGTAGCAAAAGGAGTGAACGCATCCAAGATGACCACCACCGTGGAGATGTATCTTGAAATACAGCATTGGCTATCTTAAAAATAACAATAAAAGACAAAATTACAATCTTCATATTATAGGTGCTACTCTTATCACTGTAAGAGCTGTTGTCACTTCTGCTGTTGTATTTATGTACGTTGAACTTCTTTTGCACCGTACGTAGCCAACCGTGCTGATCGGAGGTGTTGCTGCTGCTCTATCTAACAGCTGCTGCTGAAATAGCTGCTGTTGATGTATTAAAACTGGAGAAAGTCGCCCTCCAACAACAGTAGAGGGCAGAGGAGCGACACTCGCAACGACGAGCAGAGCGCCGGGCGGCTAAAATGCAGCAAGTTGGCACAGTCGGGGGCGCAGGTGGTTCATCTGCTAGTCATCTCAGTCGCTAAACCCATGGCACCTGGGTCTGTCCTGTGACCTGTCAGCGAGCCTTCGACACTTCACGCGGCCTCGAAATGCACCCGGCCTGGCACAAGGGCAGTGTTGGCACCACCGCCACTTAGTGGTGAATTTCGACTGTTGTTGTTGCTGCTGCTCTATTGAAGCTGGTGGTGCTGGTCTATTAAAGCTGGTGCTACTGCTGTAATGACTCCTACTGCTGCTGCAATCGCTGCTGTTTCTAACATCGCTCCCTCGGTTCCTCTCCGCTGGGCGTAGTTGGCGTCCGGCATCTACGGCTTCTGCTGCTCGCTGTGGACTCACTACACCGAGTCCTTCCTGCAGCAGGTGGCAGCCAGCGACCAGGACGCCACCGCTCACTCCCTCGAGCGCACGCTCCTCTCGCTCAAAGGTTTGTCGCTCTTGTATATATGTATGTTGAATTTCTTTTGCACCGTATGTAGCCAACCGTGCTAATCGGAGGTGCTGGGGAAGGACAACAAACTAAACACAAATAGCAGTTCTAAAGAAATAAGTTTTCAATCTAGATTTAAAAACGCATAGCTCCAGTGGCTTCCTAATATCTGAAGGAAGAGTGTTGCAGATGGCCCCAGACGCACATCTGAAAACGCGTGATCTGACCGTCTTTGTTCGATGGTTAGCCAAAAGCCGCTGCAACGATGACCAGAGTTCACGTGATGGTTTATGTTCCTTGACGAAATTAGCAAGGTATTGTGGTTCATTTGTGGCAAGTACTTTGTGTATAATGAGTGCCACCTTATAATTTATTTGTTCGGCAATCGGAAGCCAATGCAGCTCAGCGAGCACTGGACGGACATGGTTGGATCTTGCAGTACCCCTCATGACATGTGCCAAAGAATTTTGTATACGCTGCGGTGGACGGCGATGATGATGACGACGATTACGACGATTACGACGATGACAACGATGACAACGATGACAATGATATAGTCTGTGTACGTCGATGCAAGCCTGCGGCTTGTCCGTGTTTACACACCAGTGGTTGTTGATTTTGCCATTAGATTTGTGGTTGACGATGCAGGTGCTTCTGTAGTTTGTGTGATTTCTGGTTCGCGATCGCTCGGTCCTTTCTGCGTACGAATGTTGAGCCGCGGAAGGCTGAGTTGCGGTCGTTGGGTTGTGGTTCAAACGTTTCAATTAGGATTTTTTTTCGTGAACTCGGTGAGGACTCAAGACACCCTGAGATGAGGCTCGTTTGCAAGAGTTGACCTGGTTTACCGATACGACCGTGGCAAAACAAATAAAAATAGGACCACAAAAGAACTGTTGTCACACGAGAAATTGGAAATATTACACAAAAGTAATTCTCTGCAGCACAAATCGACTCGTGCAGTTTAATCTCCAGATTGAACACAGCAAATTACAAAACAAGGTCACAGAATATTGAAGCATTAGACAGATATATGGCAGTTACTGTAGTACTAATATGTCAACAACCAAGGGTATGTATAGGTTGTTGACTCTTGTGGTGTACGTGAATGAATTCTTCCAGTGGCATGTAATAGCACACACACTGACTCGGCCATCTTCATAATTGACGAACCACGGTATCATCATCATCATGAAGATCATCATAGTGAACACACATGCTCACAACGGCATCGGGGTTGTATTCATTATCATCAGTGGAATTAATAATAATTTCACCTTTGGACGCACCACACAGTATTCACTTTCTTTGGGACACGAGGAACCACCGACAAGCAGGAAGGCAGCCACGCAATGCGTCGTCGCCAACAACAATTTCCCAAGGTCTACAGTCCTCCATTTATACATATTAAGGAGTTATGAGCCAATACATGAGCACTTATACTGGTAGGAACGAAGTTGTAAACTGAGTGTACCAGCCTGCGATAGATTAATGTGTCCGTTCGTCCGTCCCCTTACAATACTTTAACGAAGTGAAATCTCGTGCTGTTGGGGTGTAAAAATTAAATTGCGCAAAATTCCAATGTTCCTACCAGCCCACCCTGCAGGGACCTGTTATGTGGGAGAAAACTCGAGCCCCCCCCCCCCCCCCCAAGAAAACCCACACGTGCAAGGAGGAAACACTCTATCCCGATTTTTATTGCTCCATCTCCACGGGTGGTTCTCTGTGGGTGCATTTTCTCCTTTGGCTGCGGTTCCTTCACGTCGTCAACATTTCACTTATCTGTGTACATTGCAACATTTGGATTTCATTCACTGTTATCACCTTGGCCTGTATATTTTTTTAGCCGTCCTAGTTTAGCAGCTTCCCTGGACCCTCGTGGTCTAATTGGTTAGAATGCAAAGTAAATAAATTGACACCTTGTTGTGACAGCTCCTACAGTGAATTAATCAATCTCATCTGAGTCTCCACCACCACCACCAAAGACAAAGTTCCCCCGTATAGCCTTCACAGACTCTTGGGGCAAATGCTGTTAATGAGCACCTATGAAGGCTGGCACAGCACACGGGACGGTGGCCAGCACAATGCCTGGCCGCATTTATCTCCCCAGTGGTGATCTTTACACACTGGACCGGGTACTCGTTTGTGGCTGAGTATATTCAGGGGAGACCCAGGACTGATTCAGATAATTTTCACTGGCATTGGCCGTGAGTTGGAACCGAACTTGGGGTGCCAAGTTTGTTGCGCAGCCTGTTAACCACTGCACTACCGCCGCACTACCGCTTCCCACCAATAGCAATAGCCGCCATCCACGGGGCCTGTGCCAGGCCAGGTGCACTTTGAGGCCACGTGAAGTGTCGAAGGCTTGCTGACAGGAGGTCTCGGGACGGACCCCCAGGTGCCATGGCTTGGCTGACTGAGATGACCGGTTGATGTACCAGTTGTACCCCCTACTGTGCCACCATCTCAACCAACACCACCGCCTTGCACCACTCCTACAAAACACGCCCCCACATGGCCCCGCAAGCCTCCACTCCTGTGTCAACTGTCGAAGCCTCCGTGAGTTCCCGTGGCCTCCCAGCCATCGCACGAGTTGACATTTCATTTCATTATCCCCCCTCCACCCCCACTCCCGACCCTCCCACAGTGCTGAGGAAGCTGACGGTGCACGGCTTTGCGGAGCCACATGGGCACGCAGAGGTCATGGTAAGATGCAAATATTTCTGTCTCTCTTCTCTTTCCCCCCGTTCCCTCTCTCCTCTGCCGCCCCATGCCCCTTGTGCTGCCCCCGTCACACACAAGCACACACAACAATAACAGCACCCCAAGACAGCTCTTGTGCCAGGCTAGGTGTGCTTTGAGGCTCCGTAAAGTGTCAAAGGATTACTGGGAAGAGCATGCCAGATGACAGACCGAGGTGTTGATGGATTAACTGGCTGAGATGACTGTCAGGCACAAAAAATCTTGGATTCCCTGGGTAGCCTACACAGGTGGTTGGGGTAAGTGCCATTAGCAAACACCGATTAGGGCTGAAACGGCACATGAGGAGGTAGATGGCCAGCACCTCACCCGGCCGCCTTTGTTTCCCTCATGGTGATGTTTATACATGGCAGCAGGTACTCAATTGAGCACTCATTTTAGTATCTGCTAATCACCAGGACTGATTCAGGTAATCGCCACTGGTGTCGGTGGCCGTGAGCGTAAATCGAACTCAGGTCTCTGGGTTCGTAGTGTATCGCGCCAAGCGTTACACTACTGCTCCAACCACTGCATATACAAGCTCACGGATGTACACTGGTACAGGCGGCCCATTTGCAATACTACCAATCACCACCACCACCACCGGAGTCTAGCCAATTAGAGGATCCGTTTTCTTCGTACGCGCGAGTGCAAATCGGAATGCGGCCAATTAGCGGCAGTAGCTGTGCGATTTGGCCGGCGAAGAAGCTGAGTCGAGCCCGTAATTGCAGCTTCTACTACGAATGCAGAGCGGGGAAAGGACACGGATGGGAATTAGGCCAATTAGCGGCCGTTGATAAGACAAGCGGTGCAAGAGAGCGGAATCTTGGCAAATTTGTAATGATGTTTTGTAACGCCTGCGCAAATTGGAGTCCAACTAGTTAGCGCCCGTTTATAGTTCAGCAAAAGTTTTAGGAGAATAAGCAATATATGTTCTTGCTATATATTTTTCTTAGGTTACGTAACGTATTGATATATCCATTTAATTGGTTTTCATTACCTTCGTTTTTCATTTTTTGATTTAAAGCTTTCGTGACTGCAGGGATTCATATTCTTGGTTCTTTCGGTAAAGTCACGTAGAAGGGAAACAATAAAATAATACAAATATTAAACAATAAAATTCTCACCACGTTTCGACAGCAACACAAGCAATCATCATCAGGTGTGAAAACCACAGCAAGAAAATTTGAAAAAAGTGGCGTTTTTTTAACGTTAGCACCACGGAGAGCGATTTGGCAGTTATTCAGATGGACGAGTCCATCTATGTTCGGAAAAGAGGAGGGGGGAGACGAAAATAATGGATGCGGTCTGAAAGCCACCGTAAGCGTGAACAATCAATTACGACCCGAAATTGTTTATCAAATCCTTCCGATGATTGCTAAGCCAGAATCCATCTTCTCAGTTGAAATTGTCTCTGTTTGTATATGTGGATAGCCTCATGAACAAATGTCTCATGGTAGCCAGATGGCTTGCAAAGAACCTCTGTCTTGGAGAAGTCAATGTCATGTGAGCCTACTGAATTATAACAGTGATCTTTCAGAAACCACAAAATATTATTAAACTATATAAATATATTTTTTATTTTACCAGGTAAGGCCCACTGAGCTGTATAGCTGTTTTCAGAAGTGACCTGGTCACAAATAATAGCTGAACAAAGTGGCTGATCACATGGAAATTTATATCAGCCAATACTCTAAACGCATGTCTATAAATGTGGAGGGAAAAACCGGAGGACCCGGAGAAAAATCCACGCGACCACTGGCAGAACATGCAAAGTTCAAAAATACAGGCATCAGGGTGGGGGTTGAACCCACAACCTCCTGTATACCTGGTGAGGTAGTTAACATCTTGCCACCGTGTCACCCTGTAACACAAGTTGCTTGGCAGTCATAGTTGTGCACTTTTACAAGTGTCTTCGGCATCGTGTGAGCTTATGGTGGGGAGGATTGGAAACCCAACGAGCCATTAGCTCGCTGTATTTGGTGTTAAAGTAGACCCCCCCCCCCCAGCGACCTGACTGCCTCTTAAACCGCGAAAATAATTAACGCGCACCTGCCCTGCACGTGCTGCTGCTGCTGCTGCCACTGGTGTCATTGTCACAGCTTTTATCTGAGCATTTTAACGTCGGGTCGCGATAATTTAAACAAGTGGCCGATGTGTATGATCACAGGCTTAGCTCCCATCTGGTTGAGTGTGCAAGAGATGTACTACAGCCAATTTGGTGTTGCCGTTTTTTTTCTCCTACCAATGCACTCTTGTCAATTACAACCGCAATAACAAAAAGTGATGTGGAGTATTTAAAAAAATATTTGCACCCTCTCCCCCCAAACATTGTTGTTAATGTTCTGTGCGTGGAACATCATCGCAAGCCGTGGAAGTAGAATGCATTCTCTCCTGCTGGCTGGAGTCAACAACTTTGGAGTTTTCCTTTTTTTTTGCACAAATTTGGGCTACGATTGTGGTACTCATAGCGCCTGCAGGTACAACGCTATATTTTTTTCCCTCGAATTAATATTTTTTTCCCCTGAATTAATGTTTTTAGCAGTAAAGGGGATGTCTAATAACTTAAAAACACATGTATCCCATGGCAATTATGGAGTATGACTGAGTGAATGCTGTTTGAAGAGACAAAGGGGCAGCACGTGCTTGCCCAGTGCTTGCGTCCCCCCCCACCCCAACTCCCACCCTAACCCCCCACCGTCCTCCACCATCCTCCACCCCCTTTCCCACTTCCACCCCTCGCACCTCCCCTAACCTCTGCGTGAATCCATCGAAGCGCGAGTGGCTTGGCTGCCAGCAGGCTCGTGACCTCCGACCCTAGGCCACGTCTCGGACCTTGGGTTGACGACTTGTCAGACCGTGTTAGCGTCTCGTGCGCCGCTGGCTGGCGGGCGTGCGTGTGTCCCACCAACACGGCCGGTGCGCCAATCTCTGCGGCGGCTTGTTATAATGTGCACGCACAATCCTACACTCAGTCTACTGCCAAACGAGGGTCTGATCACGCGGTGTGGGCCGTAGGGGATTTGTTTAAGCATGTTTCACCCAGAGCTGATGAGTGTGGCATGGCGAAGGTGAGCATAGACGTGGGAGCATAGAATTGTATTGCACACCAAGAGAATTTGCCGCTCTTGCCCTCCGCTGCCCACCGTATAGCTCGGCAGACACCTATGATGATCTCTCCTGCCTGGGTGGTCAACGGTCCCCACCACTATCCAGGCTCAACTCTGCTTAACTTCCGAGGTGTGACGAAATAATTGGGTGCATTCCGGGTGATTGGTAACAAGTGGCGTAATTTAATAATGCCCTTCGTTTACGCAGGAGAGTCTCTGGGATGTTTTGGCCATTTCCATTGATGAGCATTTGTCTTCATGTGCCAAATAATGATTTGTTTATTTATAGAAAGCAAAGTGGTACAGCACTGTGTAAATATAAGATAAAACGTTGTTGCTTCTTGGAATTTATATAATAAATTATAGATTAATAGAAAATTATGACTTTGTAAATATATTGTCTCACTTACTTTCCTGAATAGGGCCAATTACCCAAAATATTTAGACTTTTAACTTTCTATACGCATAACGTCAACACTCATAAGTAATTAACATGTTATTAAAAGTTGTATTTGCGATCTTTACATCAATAAGGTTTTTCCGATTTGGCTCAAACGACTAGGATGAAGAATGCCTCCCATATGCCACATCAGTTATTGTAGTTGTCTGACCTTACTTCACCACACTGGCAAGTGCAGGTTCAGTGAAGTTTGGCGGGGGTGCCCAAGCACACACCGATGTTAGTTACGGTCGGGAATCAAATGGGGGTCACGGGGGTTTAAAGCGGTCCAGTGCACTTAAACATTTTTTTTTATTTTACCAAGTAAGGCCCGACTGAGCTGTATAGATCTTTTTCAGAAGCGACCTGGCCACAAATGATAGCTGAACGAAGTGGCGTATCATGTGGAAATGTATATCTGCCAAATACCCGTGAACGCATGTTGATTCTAAATGTGGAGGGAAAAACCGGAGGACCTGGAGAAAAAGCGACGCAACCACGGGGGGGAACACGCAAACTCCAAATATACAGACATCAGGGTCGGGATCGAACCCACGACCCCTGTATACCAGGCGATGGAGATAAGATCTCGCCACTGTGGTTTCCCCCTGTGCAATATTCATCATCAACCATGATCAATCCATTGCTGCACAAATAGCATTCCTATCTTATACCGCACAAATCGACAGATATATCGCAAGAATTACAGCTAATGTTATTTGACGGAGTAGTTAATTGATTGATACTTGGCTTGTGAATAAATAGGTTGAATCTGTATTATTTTTTTTTTTTACCCCGTACAATTTCTTCTTCTGCCATATTTCACAAAAGCACTGAACGTGGGATCCCTGCCGTTGGCAAGAGGGAAAGCTGCTTAAGTTGATACCAGGCTGTGCCGGTCACTGCACATCCTTTGCCTTCCCTCTGGTAGCAGTCTGGGCAGATTTTCAGCTGGCACAGCCCCCCCTGGGTCACGCTGGGCTCGGTGTGTCCTTCAGCACGCGCTCTTGGTCACTGTGACGGACGCGCCGATGTGTGTCCGTTTCTCTCATTTGGCCAGGCCTTTCTGAACGCCGTGTTTGAGAGGATGCAGCAGTACCTCAACTGCCGTGAGTATGCGTTACAAGTGTTGATTGCGCGCTCTGCGCCGAATGTCCTCCGGGTTCACGAGTAGACTTATGAGCAGAGGTGGCACGCAACTGCATCGGCCTCCACCATAACGAATGGAGGTATACCGGATGTGGTGTGCCAGGTGCCGAAATATTTCACAGGTTGTCGATTTGGACATATCCGGCTGACGGGGATAAATAAATTACCGGTTGACGTGTGCCACACTGGCAGCATCGCCGAAACGATAACAATAATTACGCTTATGCCACCAGACTCGTTTTCGAGCCTGTTAGTCACAATCCCGATGGACAATTTCCCCCACAGGGTGAGATATAGCTAACAGCATTTTGGGAAAGTGCTCACCTTTTTTTTCATTTTGCGAATCTATGGTGTTCTCAGAGCAACCCGCCCCCCCCACCTGTGCTTGGACCTATGATGCATTGTGCCGAATCAAGAGAACAAAATAAAAAGAGGCATTTGGTCCAATTGGTGGGAAATGCTCGCAATTGCGGGAGGTGCATTTTCCGTTGGAAGTGCACGGATAAGTGGTCTCGTCCTTCGCGCTGCACTATGGGCAGCCGAGAGTTTGTCCGTGATGGTTACAAATTGTAGCTTGGGTTGCCGCCGGCCTGGTCTGAGGGTGCAGTGCTCTTGGTTAAAGCTCCACAAGTTAAAATGAGGGTGCTTAAAAAAATATTTTTTTTCCCGGTGACCATGCTACAAAAAAAAAGGTTAAAACCGGTTTGCACTGGTTTTCCATGCATATAGAAATATATGGAGAAAACATAACGATCTCACATTTTTAACTGTCAAACAAAGGGAGCTGCCTCGGTGGCATGGTTCGGCACTGTCACCCCGCTGACCTCAGCAGTGTGTATGGGTATGTTAGGTCGTTACATTTGGTGGGTAATAGTGTGGGTATGCCCACCTCTTCTACCACGTCTGGTCAGCGTGGAAGAGCAGACCAGATAAACCTCTAGAGCAAGTGCTAGTGGAGACCCGGTTACATCATAGACACCTGGTCACAGCAAACAAAATAAATCGTGAATAAAACAATCCGAAAAGAACTGTTCGTGGTCAGGTTTCCGAATGGGAAGGTCGTGCATCAACAGCGCACAGCTAGCACAACAAATATGAGGCTAGCAGAACACAAATAACATAGTTATTACACCTGCGTTAATCAGAGCGGCCACTGGATTTGAACCGCGAACCTCTGCAAACAATTGCCAAACTTGCTGCCGCTGGGCCGTGCCACCCGCCCCTACTCACTCACCACGCTTGCCGTGTCATGTACCCTAACTATATTTTTTTTTCCTGTCACCATCACCCCCACCCCCCACCTCCCCGTGTTCCCCTTCTGAAGTAAGAACTATCACAGCAGGCCACCCGTGCAGAGAGAAGCTGGAAAAAGCAGTCATCCTGTGCACCAAAGTGGTAGGTTTGCATATGGAACCCCAAACAGCGGCCCTTTGTTGTTGATGATCAGCCGTGATCAATCCACTGCTGGATAAGTGCCTCCCCGAGCCATGACGCCAAACGGCGGCCCTTTGTTGTTGATGATCAGCCGTGATCAATCCACTGCTGGATAAGTGCCTCTGTGAGCCTTCCCCACCTGTAACGGTCCTGCGCTGCAACGATCCACCTTGCACATGCGCACGAGCCGATTTCAATGCTCTCTTGTCGGCCATTCCATCAGTTTACCAGACGCATGCTTCCTGGGGCCATGCGTGGCATCTATAATGTCTGCATGCACAGCGATGATCTAGGTTGTTGTGGGGACGGGATGGCCCGGATAAAACAAAAACGCGCGTAATGCAAAGCATTTGTTAACGGTGTTGAAGATGTAGAATTTGTCTGGGGTTTTGTTGCCTTTTAAAATCATCGGTTTACTTTACAACGTGGCGGTAGTCACATGGTGCAACTGAGTCACTGACCCTCGATGAGTGTGGAGCAGCTCACAAATAAGCGACTTAAAGTAAAATACAAATATATTTTCACATAGTTGATCGAGCATTTCATCCAATTTGTGTGTACATTTTGGTTTTGTAATGGTGGAGCAAAAATGTAAAATTATTCATTATTTTGGCAAGACATAATTACTCTTGTCATTAAATTGAACTTTGCATTCATAAAATTAACCATCCTGCATGTCCACTGGTTGGGTGATTTATGATTTGTCGTTCATTCGGGAGTTTTTTTTTGTTACACCATTTAGGCAAACCAAAATAAAAAGGCGTGCCGTGCGCAAATTAACGTTCATTGTACGCAGCGGTACAATACGGAGTGTCCTCTGCATGCCACCTGGGAATTGCAATCATCTCTCCAGTGAAAATACAATGAAGAACAGCGGAGCGTAAAGCCGTACACAGCCACAAACGGTAAAAACAAAACGTTTACCGAGCGCCCGTTCCACAGGCAATTCATCATCGAGAGCACGATATGACATTTTTACGCTCCGCGCATCCCACGCGGATTAATTGTCATCGGTAGAGTCTTGTTACTGGCATTATTAACTCCGTGGGTGTATTTATACGATGCTTGAAATCCCGTCTGCGGAGGAATAACTGCGATTGGGTGGGTGGCGGTGCAGGTGTGCGCGCACTGATAAGCAAGTTCCGCCTCTCGGCTTTGCGCGTGTCCTCAAACGGCTGCTGCTTGCCGTCACGGCCGCACCCGTTAATCGGGCGACATGCCCGCTCACCGCGCCATCGCCTGCGCTTAGCGGTTCCCCCGCCGAGCCTCTCGCCACGCGAGTGTAGGAACTGCGCTCCGCCGCCGTCGACGCCACTAATTGATTCCATCGCTCGGGCCGCGCCATAGTGCGCCGAGAAGTGTCGCTCACAAAAGTGGAGTGTGCCGACATGAAAGGTCAGCGGTTTTGTTCCCAATTAAGGTTGATGCCACGTTGTGGGAGATTGTGCCATTAGCGAAATACGTGTGGGAGATGGTGCGAACGACTTTGGGGCCACCTTTGAGGAGCCGTTGACTCGCAGTTTCGATTGGCGCGGCTAGAAAATGCGCCCGTAGCGTGGAGTGGGGTCTGGGCTCGGAGTGGCGGTGACAGGTTACAAATTTTGCATGTCCGCGGCCCATTAATTAGCCTCAAGATGCGTGCCTTTGCTTCGAAGGTCAAACTCTTTCCGAGGCCCTCATGCACTTCGTCGCTCTGTATTTTTAATTCGGATCCGGAGTGTGGTGGGTTTTTTTTTTCTCTCGCCATGTCCTTGTGAGAAGGAAATGAATGGCCTTGGCTGTCGAGCATGTTTTGGCATAGAGACACGGATAAGTAAGTACATCATGTCTCATTTGGCAGCCATGACGTGATTAAATAACCCACCGCCCGTATAATTGATGTCTTTTTGAATGCCGTATTTATTTTGTCGTTTTTATTTAAATATTTCTGTACGCGGCACATACGTCCGCGCGGAGCGCTGTAATTCTGCGCCGCACGGGAATAAATCAACGGGGGTTCCGCTCGGATTGTGAGAGAGCGTGATTTACGACAGCGAATCGCTCATTCTAGCCTCGGACCGTCCGCCCGATGGCCTGACTTTCACAGAGGTCACCTCGTCGTCTCTAGCGCAGCCAGGTGACGGGGGAACCGGTCCCGCTGGAGACGTGGCATTTTTGGTTACGACCGCCTGGTGCCCGTTGTCCGTTCGTGGTGTTCGCACCTCTTTCGCCGCTCAGGCGAATTGTCGCTCTGTTGCGTCCGATTACCTTTGTGATTGGTGCCCTTTTAAAGTTTTTCGTTTTTCCATCCGCGCGTTCACTGTCCCGTCACCGCGTCTGTGTCGCCCGCCTCTTTATCTCATTCTGCGGATCGCAGTTCTTGATGTGATCCCAACAAACATAGTGCTTTATTTTGGGCCTCTGGGGCGCGCCGCGCTTGCGAGATGTGATCTTCCTCGCCTGGCACGCAGGAGGTCATGGGGTTCGATCTTGGATCCTGGCGATGCTTGTTGTATATTTGTAGTCTGTGTGATCTCTCTTTCCTCATTTTTGTGGCATGTATTTTTCTCCGGGTTTCCCCCGGTTTTACCCTCCGCTTTTAGAAACATGCGTTTAGGTTATTTGGCTGTTGCTATGAATTCCCACATAATATAAACCACTTGGATGAGCAATCACCATGTGTGGCCAGGTCACCTCTGAAAGAGAGCTTCTAGCTCAGTGGGCTTTATTATCCACGTGTTGTCCTGAGAGTAGTTTTGCAGTTTTTACGGCTCTAATTAAGTTAACTACTTATCACTCAGAACTGCGTTGGTGACATTGCTTGTTGTGGAGATGTCCTACACCAGTGGTTCTCAACCGAAGTCACGAGGACCCTTGGGGGTACATGACAATATCCCAGGTGGTACGTGAGGTAATTTATAAATGTGTGAAATTATATCATACACGAGAGTCATTGGTGAATAATCATGTATGAATCTGCCAATATAAAATAACTTCGATAAAATGTTAATCCATATGGTAATGTAGAACAATGTTAAAGACATATTCTTAGTTTTTTCGGTAAAGTCACGTTGAAGAGAAACAACAAAATAACAAAATATATATAAAACAATAAAAAATTCTCACGACGTTTCGACCATAACTCAAACGGTCATCATCAGGTGTGTCGGTTTGCATAAATTTATTTTGAAAACGGCATATTTATTTATATATATAAAAAAATAACGTTTGCGTCACGCGCAACGATGGCAGTTTGCCAGGACTAGTCCATCTATTTTTTGAAAAGAGGAGGGGGGAGACGAAATTTGTTTTTATGTATGCTGTCTGAAAGGCACTGTAAGCGTGAACAATCAATCAAGAACTGAAATGATTTATCAAATCTTTCCAATGATTGCTAAGATAGAATCCATCTTCTCGGTTGAAATTGTCTCTGTGTTTGTATATGTGGATAGCCTCATGAACGAATCTCTCATGGAAGCCAGATGGCTTACAAAGAACCTCCGTCTTGGAAAAGTCAATGGCATGTGAGCCTACTGAATTAGAACAATGATCTGCTACGGCCGAGGTGTTGGTCCTACCGTGTTTAAGGTCTGCTTTATGTTCACGAATGCGGTCCGAGATATGGCGTTTGGTTTCTCCAATGTAACTACTACCACAGAGGCAACTTAGTTTGTAGACACCAGGGTATTGTATGTCCGGAATCACATCTTTTACAGACGGAACCAGATCACGGATTTTATGTAATGTGTTGAAACGGACCTGGATCTTGTGTTTATTCAAGATTTTGGAGATCTTTTTTGTGATCCCAGCAATGTAGGGTAAAGTGATGGTTTTGAAAGGCTCCTCAAGAGGGTTCTTCTTCATGGTTTGAGTGATAGCTTTGCGGATTGTATAGTCGGAGTAACCATTAGCCCTAAGAGCTTGGTGTACGTGCTTGAGTTCACTGCTTATGTGTTCCTGGTCGGATATGCATTGGGCTCTATGATACAGAGTCTTGATGAGAGAATTCTTCTGTGATGGATGGTGGTGGGAATCCGGTTTCAGATAAGCACAAAATAATTTCTGATTCAACCGCATTAATTGATCAATCTAAACAGTTTTCGTTGAAACCTTCTGCTGCCAGGCCACCAAGATTATACGGCTTACCAAAAATACATAAAGTTGATACACCTCTTCGTCCCATAGTCTCTACTATCAGCTCCCCCACCTACAAACTAGCTCGTTTTTTGTCTGAAATCCTGCGTCCTTTCACTGGAAAGACCACCTCTGCGGTACAAAATTCTACTCACCTGGTATCAACAATCAAGGGTATTTCCCTGTCCCCAGACGACCTGCTTGTCAGTTTTGATGTAGTTTCCTTATTCACCAAGGTTCCTGTACCTGACACCATTGCAATCATTGAAGACTTGGTTCATCAAGGACTAAACACTGAGGTACCCCCCCTGGTGAGACACTGTTTAACCAATACATACTTCACTTGGAATGGAACTTTCTACAAACAAACTGAGGGCACCCCAATGGGCTCCCCCCTTTCTCCAGTTATAGCTAACATTTTCATGGAGAAATTTGAGACTGACGCCATCCAGACTGCCACTCTGCGCCCAACCTTATGGAAGAGGTACGTGGATGACACTTTTGTCATCTGGCCACATGGCCGGCCTGCTCTAGACAAATTCTTCGACCACATCAATTCCATACACCCAGCCATCAGATTTACCATGGAAGTCGAAATAGATGGCAAGATACCTTTTTTGGATGTCCTAATTAAAAAGAGACCTGATGGTTCAATGAGCCACTCTGTCTACAGGAAAGCTACCCATACGGATGCTTATCTGAAACCGGATTCCCACCACCATCCATCACAGAAGAATTCTCTCATCAAGACTCTGTATCATAGAGCCCAATGCATATCCGACCAGGAACACATAAGCAGTGAACTCAAGCACGTACACCAAGCTCTTAGGGCTAATGGTTACTCCGACTATACAATCCGCAAAGCTATCACTCAAACCATGAAGAAGAACCCTCTTGAGGAGCCTTTCAAAACCATCACTTTACCCTACATTGCTGGGATCACAAAAAAGATCTCCAAAATCTTGAATAAACACAAGATCCAGGTCCGTTTCAACACATTACATAAAATCCGTGATCTGGTTCCGTCTGTAAAAGATGTGATTCCGGACATACAATACCCTGGTGTCTACAAACTAAGTTGCCTCTGTGGTAGTAGTTACATTGGAGAAACCAAACGCCATATCTCGGACCGCATTCGTGAACATAAAGCAGACCTTAAACACGGTAGGACCAACACCTCGGCCGTAGCAGATCATTGTTCTAATTCAGTAGGCTCACATGCCATTGACTTTTCCAAGACGGAGGTTCTTTGTAAGCCATCTGGCTTCCATGAGAGATTCGTTCATGAGGCTATCCACATATACAAACACAGAGACAATTTCAACCGAGAAGATGGATTCTATCTTAGCAATCATTGGAAAGATTTGATAAATCATTTCAGTTCTTGATTGATTGTTCACGCTTACAGTGCCTTTCAGACAGCATACATAAAAACAAATTTCGTCTCCCCCCTCCTCTTTTCAAAAAATAGATGGACTAGTCCTGGCAAACTGCCATCGTTGCGCGTGACGCAAACGTTATTTTTTTATATATATAAATAAATATGCCGTTTTCAAAATAAATTTATGCAAACCGACACACCTGATGATGACCGTTTGAGTTATGGTCGAAACGTCGTGAGAATTTTTTATTGTTTTATATATATTTTGTTATTTTGTTGTTTCTCTTCAACGTGACTTTACCGAAAAAACTAAGAATATGAATTACTGCAGTCACGAAAGCTTTAAATCAAAATTTAATGTTAAAGACCTTTCTAAAGCAATTGATCGTGAGCAATGTGCTTTTCAAGAGTAACCAGCGAGCGTGAACAAATTACATCACACATGCAGAGCGTCCGTAGAATGTTTTTTATTCACTTGCAGTTACCAGCTAGTTAGGATACGTCATAAAATGGACAGTTGGTTACAATGATAATAGGTTTTTCCACTTTTATCTAGCAACAAAACAGGTGTTAAGATGTTAAAACACCAAACTGAAACCTTTTACAAGGAATCATGTCTGCATTAACCACAATACTTGTGGTCAGAATGCTAACAATAAACATACTCTGATAATACATTGGCATTGTCCTTGAAACTGATTGGTCCACACCAGAGACAGCTTTCTTTTGAGCCTCGTCTCAAACGGTGTTAGACCAGAGGATGCCAAAAGGCGTACATCCCAAAGACAATGCCACTATCAGAGTAATGAGAGCTCGGGATGAGCATCTATATCATGGGACCTCCTTTGCCAGTACCAAAATATGAGAATAGGTTTTTCCCCTTTTTTCTGGCAACAAAACAGGTTACAATATTGATGTTCATTATTCATACATTTATTTCTCAGAACCATGTTGGGTCATGCAAGGGGGTACTCTATTGAAACAAAATTCAACAAGGGGGGTACAGTAGCCAAAAATGGTTGAGAAACCACTACAAGTGTAAAGCAATCCTTTCAAACTTTAAATTCGAATAAAACGATTGCAACGAGCCGTGTGGCTCCTCGCTCCCCGCGTTTCCTCTCCCCGTGTGCGTGCGTGTTTTTGCCATGCGTGTGTGTGCATGGCACAAGCGCCATGGTGACGTCACCGCCACTTAGTGGCGAACGACGATTGTTGTTTGTGGGGAGCGGTGGCAAAGTGTTTAGCTCGCTGAGCTCCATACCTGGTGAGCCAAGTTCAATTAACCACTCAGGGCCAACGTCAGTGATGAATAATCTAAACCGATCCTGGGCCTCCGTTTATGTCAACTCGCCCTTAAATACCTGGTGTGGTGTGTAACCATCACCGCTGTGGATACAAAGGCGGCCAGGCACGGTGTTGGCCACCCACCCCCTCGTGTCCCGTCCTGCCGTGCCGGCCATCGTAGGTGCTCGTTAACCGGCATTTGCCTCAACAGTCTATTAAAGGATATATGGGGGGGGGGGGTTCTTTATGTGTGCGGTGTGCAGCTACTGGACTTCCTTGAGCAGCACCCGTTCTCGTTCGTGCCGTTTGTGAGCCGCTCGCTCGAGCTAGCCGTGGGCTCCGTGTTCGCACGTGCCGAGGGCCGGCCCGCGTTTGAGCGCTTCACCGTGCAGTGCATGAGCCTCATCAAGATGATCGTCAAGAACGACTCGTACCGCCCATCCAAGAACCCCGAGGGTACTGACTTCTCACCCCCCCCCCCCCACTTGCATGTTTCTTCCACCCCCCATGTCCCCCACTCCCCCCCCCCCCCCCACCGTGCATCTCTTCCACCCCGGCCTTCCTTCGTCAACAAAGACGGGGAACACCACAGCTGCCCTTGGCTTGCGCTGCGACCTGGGCCAGCGGATGCCATTGCTGTTATAAATTTTTAACATCGGCGTTATCTCCGTTGGAATGTCACGAGAGTTACACAAGTACACAACATGGTACGGGTCGCCCAGCTCTGACATAGTGCTGTGTGACCGACAGACAGCAAGCCGCAGACTATGGAGGCGTACCGTGTGAAGAGCGCCTTCTTCAACTACCAGACGCTGACGGAGATCTGCCGCCGTCTCGTCTCGCACTACTTCCTGCTCACGCCCGAGGACCTGGCCATGTGGGACGAGGACCCGGAGGGGTTTGGTGAGAGCTCACGCTCCTGCACAAACGTGGTGGTGGTGGTGGTTGCGTAGGCCTTGAGTCCAGACCATGTGCGGTATTCCCTCGTTATTCACGAACTTCCTTTCCGCGATTTTGGATATCTGAGAATCGCATCTGGAAGTCTTCACACTGCATCGTGAGATAGAGCGGAAGAAAGTGATGAGATAAAGTGAGAGAGAATGTGATGTGAGAAAGTGATGAGAGATAAAGTGATGAAATAAAGAGATGAGAGAGATAACTTCTCGATGCTTTAGAAGCATCTGCAGACTTTGTGTTTACGAGATAACACTTCAAAAAGCTTTATAAGCATTTTTTTGTATAATGATAATTTTCATGTATTTAATAGCTTATTTATGAATTTATTTAAGGTAATTCATTGAAAAGATAGGTTTCCATAGGCCAATATCATTATCTCTGAAATTTGCTATTCACAAGCATCTCGAGAACGTATCCCTCGCGATTAACGAGGGGAACTGTATTTCACTCGTCGGTACCACCTGAGGTGTGGTCGTCACTTTAGACGTTACAATTTCTTTGTGTTGCCAATAACAGTGAATTTACTTGATAACCACTTGAAGTGAGTGGGTTGATCATGTAACTCACTCATATTGGGCATGTAGGTAAATCGTAAATATGGCATGTCTGATTCACGTGACACTTATTAATTGGCTGTGTTGGGTGGAGGAGGATTTACCACGAACAGTTTTGCACGACCTGACCCAAAATGAAACAATTATGAATCGGGTGAAGACCGCATTGCTGATAAAAATGAATGTCAAATTCAAAGATTCGATTTTCCCGCTGCCTCTGTGATGCTATCGATTGCCTCGTTCGAAGATATATTTCCATTCAACTCGGAATGCGAAGTCGGCCAAAAAATATCAGCCAATCTGAGTTGAATAAAAACACAGAAATGTGGTGTCGGGTTGGGGGGAGGGAGCGCGGCAGGGGGTGCAACTTGACAACGTACTGTGTTACTAAACAGGCCATAGAAGTCGATATCATGGAACTACTTCTGAAATCCTGATTTTTTTAAATTTACATATTCACAAGAGGGGATATGCTGCACTTTACCACAATTGTGTTACAGTCTGAGCAGTGTTGTTCTTTACTCTCAGAGTTAGAGTTCAGCCAAATTAAGTGCAAAAACATATCTCATGATCTTGCGGTGTAGCATTCCATCTAGCTCCTACTTATGAGCTAATTTCGTCATTCCATCTACGTGCTGAACGTGTCCATCCAACTGGATAATTATTGGCTAATTGATGATGTTGAAGTGAAAAAAACCAAGATTAATGCTATGGGTTTTTTGGTGCCGTCATTGGTGACCACACTGGAAGCATCAACTCACTGCTACGCTTGAGAACCCAGATTCCAAGCCAGAATCTCAGACTGACTGGTACCAGTGTACTGGTCCTGGAGCCACTGGGCCCACCTTTACTGCTAGAGGGGTTTATAACATTACTAAATTTCACGACGTAGATTTGGAAAGTCAGTAAATGAGTTGCTGCATCATTAGAAATCTTTCACGTTTAGCCACAATAAATGCCTCTGTCTCTATTCGAACCCAGTACCCATTCGCGGTGCTAGCTCTGACCTTTGAACCCCCCCCCCCCCGCCCAACTCCAGGATGCAGCTTCCATTCGAGTCGCTTCATCGTTATTACAAACAATATTTAGCCACAGTCGATGCCTCTGCCTCGGATAAACCCCACAGGTGTGACACTCTAATTTGCTGAAAGCTTCTCTAATAATCACCTGACCTGTTCCGCGTAAGAATGTGTGGTTAATTAAACCGTCCGCAGTGCACGATAGTAGTTTATAATAATCGTGCCTCCCTTGCGGTGATTGATTAAATGCTCGCTTTTTTAAATTATTTTATTCCTTGCCGTAACCTATTGTGCCGTTAATAAAGCATAATGTTTATTGGAGTTGGCAGTGCGCGCAATACAGCGACACGTTTAACGACTTTTTTGTGGAAGATAAACACTCGCGCAAGCAGCCGTCATGATGCCCTTTGCCGTCCAACGTGGTTACATCATGGTAACTCCCTTGCCTGGTATGCAGGAGGTCGTCGATTTGATACCGACCCTGGCGCCTGTTTATTTGGAATTTGCATG
Source organism: Petromyzon marinus (assembly GCF_048934315.1). Taxonomy (NCBI): domain Eukaryota; kingdom Metazoa; phylum Chordata; class Hyperoartia; order Petromyzontiformes; family Petromyzontidae; genus Petromyzon; species Petromyzon marinus. The sequence continues at coordinate 13,719,771 of NC_133679.1, read as the reverse complement.
TTCTCTCTCTCCATGGTTTCGTGGATTTTTCTCGGGGTCCACCGGTGTTTCCCCTCCACATTCAGAAACTTGCATTTAGAGTATTGTGCTGCGATATATTTCCACGTGATAAGCCACTTTGTTGAGCTACCATTTGTGGCCTGGTCGCTTCTGAAAAAGAGCTATATAGCTCTGGGCCTTATGTGGTAGAATAAAAAATAGTTTATATCATTGGGCTTTTTGCTGACAGCGGACCACAGTTGGGCACTACTGATGCAGAGAAAACAAATCATGGTAATTTAGGACTGGTAGTTTCCGGAAGTGACATTACTATTATTGAACAAGCCCTCGTGCATAAACTAGATATCTCCAGTTATTTAGATTTCATCCAGCAGTGGATTGATCATGGATGATGATATAAACCAGCCAAAGAGTGCGCAATCTTGATTTTAAAATGTCAAATATGATTTCTTGCTTATGGGCATTTAGGCAGTGCACATCTTCCGTTTAAAAACCCTGAGCCAGTGGTGGAAATTCCACAACCCTATGCCGGGGAGGGGAGGTGAATTTATCCAGAGGAACAACCACTGTGAACTTCCTCACAAAGTGGTGCTCATTATCTTCCCCGGAGGTGTGGAGGGCCCCAAGTCTAACCCGAAACCACGATACCAACTCGTGACTTCTCTGTTTGCGAGCTACTCGCTCTACCCCTGAGTCAACTGGCTGGGGGTTTTTTTGAACGCACGTAAATGATTGTGAATTAATACATTAAAAAAACACGCCCTGTTAACAAATGAAATAAATAAAAACCCGTGTGATTTCCACGTCCATACAGGCATTAAAACCATAGGTATCTGGCTGCACCCCCCAACATTTTCACAGTTCATATGCTTCCCCCCCCCCTCCACTGAATATCCTTAATAAAGCCCCCCCCCCCCGCCTTGTGACTCAACATGTCACTCAACCCCCATGGCTACATGACCCACCCCCAACTCCCCGCCCAACATTAAAACCCTTCCTACTCGGCAGCTGTTAATTCGCACAACGCGCGTTCAGTGCAGCGAATAGAGCCACGTGTAATTGTGTGCTTGCCCCGCCCTTTTTTTCCTTCCAGCCATTGAAGAGAGCGGAGGCGATTCCTGGAAGTACAGCCTTCGGGTATGGAGAAGCGCTCGCTCGGCTTCCTGGCTGCGGTTGCTGTTGTATTGCCACTGGAGCTTTGCACTTTTAAATCCCCGATTGAAAACCCATTTCTTTAGAACTGCTTGTTGTGTTTAGTTTGACTGTTCCACCCCCCCCCCCCCCTCCTCCGAATCTCCAGTTAGCACAGTTGGCTAAGTAGAGTGTAAAAGAAGTTCAATATACATACGTGCATACTTGTATACAATATCCATACACAAAATACAAGATACCCCCCCCGGAATGCCTTTAACAGACGGTTGGGGCAAGTGCTGTTTGCATGTACCTATGAAGGCCGGCATAGCACATGAGGGGGTGGGTCTCCCCAGTGCTGATATTTACACACCACAACAGGTACTAATTTAAGGTTGAATCGACCTCGGGGAAGCCCAGGACATATTAAAATATTGGCCACTGTTATTGGTCGTGAGCGGAAATCGAACCCGGGTCACTGGGTTCGTTTGCGCAGGACGCTAACTAACCACTGCACCACCGCCCCCCACACATCCATACAGCCACCCACATGCATAGGCGTGCACATTGTGGGGCGGCAGGATGGCAGCGCTGCGGAAAGCACCCGCAGCGAGAATGACCTGGGATTGATTCCAGACTGGCACCTTTCTAACAGAATTTGTATCATCTCCCCTTATTCTGCATGGTCTCCACCAGATTTCTCCTGTTTTCTTCCACATACATTGTAAATGGTGTTTAAACATCCCATTGTAGCAGGACCCTCCTGGACAAAGAGTCATGCGACTCATTCTGGCTTTCCTGGGTTAATCAGGAATATTTAGATGTTTTTTTCCCTGGATTTTCTGTTTGCACAGTCACATAATCACTTTAAGATGTTTTCTTGTTCATGTTTTTGTTTGTTGCGGTTGCACCCGATTCAAGAGCCGAATGGCTCAAAGGGCTATCTATACCTAATAAATGGAACTATGAACTAATCAGTGGGGTTGGAATAAATTCACCCTCGCTCCCTGCCAATGATTATATTGAGTTGTAACGATTCAGCAATTGGCATTCCGGCCGGGGTTCGATCTTTTTTTCTTTCAACTTCCTCATGAGTCACTGATTTTCTAGTGCTGGCGAGCGTTGGTTAAACCCATTGCACACAACAGAAGCAACGTCGCGTTTTCTTTCCTATGATGCAGTCGTTGGTGGCGTGGCAAGAGACCTTCAAAATTGCAGTTCGCTCTTGAAAAAATAAAATTTTGTTTTTATATAATAGCGTCATTCATGTGACTGCACCACGTAAACACTGTGCGATCCGCTACGGAAAGAAAGCGCATGCATTAAGATGTTTTCAGCCAATTAATGAGCGTGCTTATAATCCTCGTCTCTTGAGGGGTCTAGCCTGTTTAAACAGAACTGAGATTGAACGCGCTACTCTTGAGAACCCGGTTTAATTGCTGATTGGAACCCAGCTTCCAACCCAGGATCAGTGGCGACCCAGTGCTTTGACCTCTGAGCCACCCACTCATGCGTAGCATTGTCTTTCAGAGAGCTGCTCTATAATTGGGGGGGGGGGTCTTCTGAGAGCACTCAGAATTTTTTGGAGCGGGTGACGATGCAGATAATGATAACAATTGTGATGATGGTGACGATAATGACGACGACGATGATCTGAATGCCTCACCTGTCTGTGCTTTCCCACCAGCCCTGCACTGAGGTCCTCTTCCTTGACATTTTCCACGAGTACAGTGAGACGCTGACCCCCGTTCTCCTGGAAATGCTGCACGCACTCCAAGGTGAAGGACCACGACGTGACGATTTAAATAGATTCTCACGGTCACGATACGTGCTTCGAATTGTGGCTGTAAACAATGTGGTCTCTGTTGTGTGCAGTGGCTTCTGGTGACCTCTTACAAGCGACTAGAGGCAGCTTGTTACATTAAAACAAATAATTGATTCTTGAATCACAAAGTTTCGTCTAATTAGCGAGAAGTTGGTGGGGTGAATTGTTTACCTGCCCAGGAAGAACCAACAAGGGGAGATAGACTTGCTTCCCACAGCAATTGCTTGTGAATTACAATCTAATTTCCAGCATCAATTAATTAAGCTCTACATTTAATTTGGCCGACTTAATTCCTGGTTTGCTTAAAAATGTGATTTATATTGCAGAAAAAAAAACATTCTTGTGTAAATGCAAGCTGGGCAGATGAAAGCTGAGGTATGCATAAGCTTGCGTGTTTGGGTGTGTGCTGTAGTGTTGTGGTTAGTACGCTGCGCTATGAATCTGGCGACCCGGGTTCGATTCCTGCTCACGGCCAACATCAGTGACGATTATCTGAACTGGTCCTGGGCCTGCCCTAGGTCGACTCAGCCTCAATTTAGAACCTTGTGCGGTGTGTAAACATCGCCACTGGGAAGACAAAGGCGGTTGGGCGTGGTGCTGGCCGCCCACCCCCTCGTGTACCGTTTAGACTTTCATAGGTGCTCGCTGACAGCACTTGTGCCAACAGTCTGTTAAAGCTATACGGGGGATCTTTGTATTTGTGTTGAGCGGTGACCCAGCTGTATGTTAGCATAAGCATTGGGGAGACAGAGGCTGGCCGGGCGTGGTGCTGTCTATCCACATCTTCATATGCCTTGCTGGCCTTTATAGGTGCTGCTCACCAGCAGCACTTTCCCACAGACGGTCTGTTAAAGGCTAAACAAGGAATCTTTATCGGGATTTGTTTTTGGTGTCCCAGTACGTTAACGCACTGCACCATGATCCCATCGGACCCGCGTTCAATTCCCGGCCACGGCTAACACCGGCAGCGAGCCGTATCTAAACCAGTTGCGCGTCTCACCAAAGACGACTACTCGACCTTACATGAGAAATCTGGTGGTGTGGGTGTACATCGGCACCGACGGCTTGACTTGGTGCTGGCTACACCCACCACCACCCCCCGGTTGTGTGCCGTTGCGGTTCAGTAAGTCCAAAAGGGTGCACGGTTGTGGGATTATTGCCTTTTGTGTTTCTGCTCGGTTTGCAGCAACACCAAGGACTGAATTTAAACACTGCTGGCTCAGTAGAACTGTGGTCTGATCATGCGGCGTAGGGAAATACAAGTCACATTATAATTGTGATCCTCCCTTTGCCAATAAAACACTGCTATTTGCATATAAATTGGGTGTTAGCTCGGGTTTATAAAGAACTTTTTTTCCCCCAGCATATATATTTTAGCTATTGAATAGAAAAATAAATGTTATTTCTACTAAAAATTGCATTTACTGGCAAATCATGTCATGGACACTTCAGTTCGCAATTGTTTTAATCCCAGTGCTATCTTGCTTGTGCGCTTGCATGTGTGCGTTGTTTGTCGGATAGAATTAAAAAGGAGGATATTGAATAGAGGGCTCTGAGCGGCTTTGTTTTTACTCCGGGAGGCCTTGTTTATTTATTTATGTCTCCATCTTTCTCTCTTTGCAGTCCCCACCAGCCAGGAGGATTCCGTGGGGTTATTTATTAAAGATGCAGGTGGGTACTAAATAACGCATCGGCAATTCATCGCCGTGGCTCCGCGCTATATTTAGCGGGGGGGGGGGGGATGAGGAGGTCTGTATGAGTTTTGGGGGGGGGGGGGCTTGTCATCCGTTGGGAGGGCTCCATTTTCATCCCCCACACTATATTCCAGTGGAAAAGTATGGCCAGGAGTCATCTGCTCTGGACCATTCAAAGTAAAGGTGCAGCGCTGCTATGACTCGCTCACGCCACTGCCCGGCGTAAGGGCGTCGAGTGGAGGGAAGGAGGAGGCCCTCGGACAGGAGGGTACCTTGGACTCCTTTTCCTTGGTGGCCAGACGTTTTGGAGAGGGCAGGAGTTTATCGGCACAGCTCCACCACGCACGGCTTGACGATCAAACTCATACTTTATTGTGTTTAGTTTCTTGTCCTTCCCCGGCACCTCCGATTAACGCGGTTGGCCACATACGGTGCGAAAGAAGTTCAACATACACACGTGCGTCTCTGCGAGTCTATACACTCCACTACTATACACTACATTATACATTACACAACACACCACTACTATACACTAAACTTCTATGTCACACACTACACCACAATGTTAAACTGAAAACTAATTTCTTTGGAACTGCTTTTTTTTGTTTAGTTTGTTGTCCTTCACCCACACCTCTGATTAGCAGTTTAACATACATACGGACTTAAGAAACTTCTTCCGTTGTTTCAACCGCGGCAAATCTAGCGTGCTAGCCGCCACACCACAGCAGCATCTGATTGCTGGTGGCGTGCTTTTTTTGTTGTCAGCATGCCGCACGGCATTGCACGTTTTGATTTTAGCATATAGAATATTTTTTTTTCCCATATCTGGCCGCTTTACACGGCACCAACGTAGCAATAAGTGAACGCGAAATGTATCACCGTTCGGTGGGCGCTTTTAGATTGGAAATTAGCGGCAGCTTTAAAGTAAGATTTAGCCCCTGAAGAAACAAACATCTCTTATCTTGTAGGTACAAATGCACATAGGTTGTGCCCTCCCGCGCTGTGTGCGACGTGAATTTGAAGGCTCGTTAACGGGGAACAAATTACTCCGCTGTATTGTGCAAGAAAAGTCTCCGCAGCGATGGATTAAAAAGTTTGGCAGACATAAAGATTCAGACTTTGTATGGGACACAGTCTAGTTATGAATGTGCGTACGTACGTATAAAGAGCTCTCTGTTTTTTGAGGTTGTATAGTCCTTTAAGGTACGACTGTTCCCTTTGTATGGCACAGTCGGGAGCGTTTAGTGCAGTGGTTAGCCCCTCTGCACAACGAACCCAGTGACCCGGGTTATATTCCCAATCACAGCCACCACCAGTGACACTTATCTAAGTACCAAGTAAAATGCACTCGGATATGGAGCTGGCCACCCCACCCCATCACGTGCCGTGCTGACCTTAATACTAGTCGCTAACAGCACTCGCCATAAAAAGGCTGTTCAGGCTATATAGGGCATCTTTGTATATGACCTATAGGTGAATAGGGATGCATTGTTACAGTTGATTTATAGGATAACGACAGATGTGTGTATTGAAATGTGTAGCCATTCATGCTGTCGACTGCCCCTGTTCAAGTTCAGACTCCAGACTTTCCTTGTAATCTTCTGCCTACCACTTACTGCCTTTGCCTCTCTACAAGATATGCTTCTATATAGATGCAGTGACATTTAGATGCCACGTAAATCTACATTGCCTTATGTAGGTTATATGTAATTGAGAAACACGCTGTGTAGCCGTTAAAGGCTCAAACATTCCCCAAATTGGTATAAAGAGGATTGGGACTCCTGAATTGAATTGCGACCCAGGATTCTAAGAGTTGTTATCGCTAGCTTGCTTCTTTCTTTGAGGTGTGGTTGCGTTCCCACTGACGCCCTGTCCTGTTGTGTGAGGGGTGCCACGGTGGCTAGGAGATGTTAACTACCTCACCTGGTATTCAGGAGGTCGTGGGTTCGATCCCGACCCTGACGCCTGCTGCTCCTGTATATTTGGAGATTGCATGTTCTCCCGGTTGATTTTTCTCCGGGTCCTTTTTTCCCTTCGCATTTAGAAACGTGCGGTTGTGGCCAGGTCGCTTCTGAAAAAGAGCTATATAGCTCAAGTGAGCCTTTCCTGGTAAAAAAATAACAAATGGTGTGCTGCATCAATCCCTGGTTGTCCACGCACTGTCTCCAGTTTACAACGCGGTTGGCCTGGCTGCGTACGAGCTCTTTGACACCGTGGACTTTGATGAATGGTTCAGAAACCAGCTCGTCGTCGAGCTGCAGGTGAAGGACTCGAGGTGAGTTATATAAGACCTGCCAATTCTCTCCTCCCGTTGAATTAAAATATTAACAAGAGAAGAATAAATGCCTTAAATCGCCTTGCATCTTGGCTACTGCAGCTCCCTCTGTACTGTGGCCTCTTCAAATCCGTCCCCACCAATTCAGTTTGTTCCTGAAGGTGCTTAACGTTTCAAGCAAAGCTTGGCGTATCTCGTTGATAAATTGGTTTGCGAGGATTGTTCATCGACTCACCCAGTAAGCGAGGTGAATACCAAATAATTGGTGCTTTCTATGCGTGCACACGTGACGATTTAATTTGTTTGACTATGTTGGGTGGTGGATGGTCTTAGGACACAAATCGACCAGATTGTTGCACGGCCCACGCTCAAAACAAAATCGATCACGAATCGTAATTAGTGGCCCACGAAAAAAATGACGTGTGAAGTAAGTAAATTAAAAAAAAAATGGTCCACGGATTGCGCTTCGTGTGGCTTTCACCTCGCCGCGTGGCCGTTGCTGGTGCAGGTACCGGCTGATCCGCAGGCGGGTCATCTGGCTGGTGGGCCAGTGGGTCGCGGTGAAGTTCAAGCAGGAGCTGAGGCCAGTCCTCTACCAGGCGCTGCTTTCCCTGCTGCAGGATGCCGACCTAGTGGTGCGTCACCGCCCCCCCCCCCGCTTTCCCTACCGTGGCTTGTTGCACAATCTGCCATGTACCGCCAAGCTAAGTTTACTGATCGATTCGTCAATTAAAAATGTTATGCTCGTGATAACCTGCATCAGATTATCTATGTATGAATACATTATTTTCATCATTTTTTTTTATATGCCGCTGTTTATTATTTGGTTCACGTAACCCCCCCCCTCCCTCACATGTGGTCACTAGAATTGCAGACCCATCAAGTGAAAAAGCCTTGAATCGTGGAGCAGGTGGCGAGTTGCTACACCCATTTAAATTACCCAGGAAAGCCTCGACTGGGTCTCCAGACTGCTGTTATTCATTCAAGAGGGTCCTTGATTATGGGTATGCCTCTGCTTTACCGAGTTGGTCACAGCACTTAATTGAGGGTAATTTTCATTGCCCTCAGGAAGGACTCATTGTGACCCCCAGGAACTAGGGATTTATGGTATTTAAGAAGAGAACCCTCTATGTGCAATGTATAATCTTGGACCAAGGTCAAACCAATACATTTTCTGAAATGTTTCACTGTGACCTTCCATCATGATTCATAATCACTTGTGCCATCTGACCCAAAAATCAGCCATTAATCATGATATCGGTGGCGAAAGTCTGCTACGTGTGAAATGAACGTTCGTTATCGTTCGTGGTGGTGAAACCTCGCGGATTGCCCCCGTACTCTGCGTAATGTAAGTAGCGACCGGGGCAGTAGAGGATGAACCCTTGTGAGTCTTCGCTTCAATCGCGTTGTGCAGTTTTATATCGGTGGATTATATTGCCAAGAAAAAAATATATATTCTTGCCCATACGTGTAGGCCGGCTTTGTTCCTGTCGTCAGCTTGGGCGCAAGGTGCCCGGTCAGTGGCGGCAGCTGTGGCAGCCGCGGCACTGCTAGGTGCGGCAGGGGCGTGGTGCGGCTGCTTCTCCTTCGCTGCTATGGCTGCGTTCGATTGGCGCCGGAACCTACGACTATGCGATCAACGCTCTCGCATTTAATCCGCTTGGTTACCTCTCAACGCGATCTCACACCCCCCCCCCCCGCCGCTTCCAAGGTGGCCGACCTGGCAGATAATGAACTCCCGGATGGCGCGTTGCGCCGCCCTCGTCAGACGTGATTGCTTTTCCCGGTTCCCTGCTGTGCTGCGTGTCCCCCGGTTGTCTTAATGAGGGCTGTTTGCCCGCGCCCCCTTGCAAGCCGCGCTATTCAATCGGGGCACCCGGCGTGCTCTATCGCTGTCGGTACTTGGCACACGGTGTTGACTTGTAATTATCTTGGGGGGCGTTTCAGCGTCTGGTTTGCGTGAGATGCCGATGAAGGTCGACTTGTTGTTGATGTTTAGCTTTGCTCTGGCTAGGCTAAGCAGTGCTTGGGCAAGTAAATGCGGAAGAGACTTTCACTTGCAGCGACGTGCGTGGGATTTGTGTTCTCTTGCCACCGAATTGGCGCACGGTATAAAGTGTCGGAGCACTGAGCCGGCACACTGCTGAGATCCTGGGATCGATTCTAAGCTCCAGCCACCCCTGATGAAACCGTGTTTTCAAGCATAGCAATTTGCTGGTCTCAGCCCGATCGCCAATTACTGCACCAAAAAAAGGAAACCTATCGCATTGTATTGGATATTTAACAAAATTTCAGCATATTTCAGTTGTGTGGATTTACCATTTTAATTAGTAATTCTATTGCTGGCTTTCCTGGGTAAATAATTATTGTACATATTTCGTGGAGCCATTTCTGACGCAAGGTGGTGCACGTGCACAGCATCACCGAATGTATATGTCGTTAAATAATATGGTTTTTCCCCTTTTTTTCTGGCAACAAAATTGAAACCTTTTTACGAGGATTCATGTCTGCATTAACCACAATACCTGCAGTCAAAATGCAAACAAAAAACATACTATGATAATATATGCATTGTCCTTGAAACTGATTGGTCCACACCAAGGGACAGCTTTCTTTTGAGCCTCGACCCAATTGGTGCTCGACCAGATGACGCCAAAAGGCGTACAGCTCAAAGACAATGCACTATCAAAGTAATGAGGGCTCGGGGTGCGCATCTACATCATTAGACCTCCTTTGCCAGTACCAAAATGTAATAATAGGGTTTTTCCCCTTTTTTCTGGCAACAAAACTGAACATGATTGATCTCAAACAGTATTCTCATGCTCTATGCCAGCGCAATCATTTGGCAGTCCAATCAGCCCAACTTTATCATGGGTGAGCAGCTCTGTGCTGTTGGTTTCAAGTACAGCGTGCGGCATGAGTTAATGCACCCATCCCACCTATCTGGAACCGGCCTGGTCCTGGTCTCGGTCACTGCCAGCCATGATTCTGTCCCGTGCGTGAAAACCTCTGACATATTGGCACAGACACCTTGAACGCAACACTGATCCGTGCAGCCAGCGTGTACGTATTTTTGCTTCACTAGTAAAATTGACATTAAAATATTTTCTTGGCCTCTGGTCCTTGGGGTGTTTTCACACACACACTCTTCCTTGGGAACTTTTCCATCGTGGCAGAGAAGTAGCGCTGCTGAAGTTAATGCAGATCACGTACGCTTCATTGGGGTTGGGAGAGTGCAGCAGGGAATAAAAATTCTGAGTATATAGATTGATTGATAGATTTTATTTATTTCAACAGGAAGGGCCCCAATAAGCTGTTGGGTTCTATTTCATGGGCGTTCTGTGACGATACAGGTATTAGTTTACACAATCATGGTTACATAGGTCGCGATACAAACGGCGAGTTTCGGTACATGTGCTTCACGTGTCTACAGGAATAGGGAACAAAGTAAAGGAAGGAAAAAGATGCAATTCAACAAAGCAAATGCAGTTTGCTAAGTATGAGCCACACAGAATCACGCTCTCTGCCAATTAAATATTACAGCTATGTCAGACCATCAGAATCTTGATTTGTTTCTCACGGAGAAATGCGATGAACTATGAAGCTCTTTTCACATATATTTCCAATAGGGGAGGATCAGAAAGTTACAACAAACAATACACAAACGATAGGAGTGCAAAGAATATCACTAAAAATGTATAAAATAGATAAAGTATATATTATATAACGCATCATCGATTCGCGGGCAACATCACTGACATCCACCAAGCCTCTGCAGAGGCTATTGAAAAGTTTAATCACCTCAATACACACACACACGTATATAACTTTGCTCATTTCACCTTGCCACATGAAAGCACGAGAAGGTTTGGCTCTCATTGGTTTTAGGAACATACTGTCCGGCAAATCGAAGCGCGGCCCTGACTGTAACGGTGTTTATCTCTTTCGCAGGTTCGGCTGGCAGCGGCGACCACCCTCAAACTTTATATCCTTCTTAAAGCGATTACACCCATTATATATTTACTGCTAAACTAACAAAAACTATTAACACTATTTTTTATTTTACCGAGTAAGGCCCACTGAGCTTATAAAGCTCTCTTTCCGAAGCGACCTGGAGAACACAAATGATACCTCCACAAAGTGGCTTATGATGTGGAAATCTATTGCAGCCAAATACTCTAAATGCATATTTCTAAATGTGGAGGGAATAACCGGGGGGCCTGGAGAAAAATCCACGCGAGCACGGGGAGAACACGTGGACTCCGAATATACAGAAAGCGTCGGGGTCAGGATCGAACTCCTGCATACCAGGCGAGGTATTTAACATCTCGCCACCATGGCGAGGTGTTGCTGGGGGGAGGCCTTTATCCAGCAGTGGATTGACAAAGCTGCAGTTTTTTTTACTTAATTAATTGAAAGATCGTTATCCTTAACACGAGAGAGCCAAATATTAAAAACGCCTGTGGGCAAACAAAAACACGAGTGACATTTTTCTTAATTAAGAGTTGGATGCTCTCATCTGTGTTTTTCCCACACAATTAACCCCTGTGTTATCTATGTGGTACAGCTCCAATAAACCATGCATAATAAGGTGAATTTAGCCACCACTTCTGGGTGAACTTATCTCCCTAAAGGTTCTAAAGGTACAAGGTTTTTTTCGCGTGGATAATCGGGGGGTGATTTCGCACGTTTATGCAGGAGTGCCGTGGATAGGGGAAATATTTTAGACCTGACAACACTTGATTCGTAATTTATTTTTTGGGGTCAGATCGCCGTGTGAGTAAAATGTTGCGTCATTAAAAAAAAACACTCTACCCAACAGAGCCAATCGGTAACGTCACGTGTTGACCAAACTTGACCAAATTATTACCGCTTCAACAGCGCCCACCGGTGTGTTGTTTGGAGAGCGATCCGCACAACGCTTAACCGGGCACGATGTGTCACAGGTTGCTGCTCAACACCGGTGGCGCTGAAGCAAGTCATGAATTGGCGTGTTTGTTCATCACGTCATGACTTTATTAATTGGCCGCGTCATGTAGAGGGGGGTGCTCGACGCGCATTTTAATAACGCGACCGAACTGACCGCAAACATGAGCCGTGAATCTTAACATTGTTCGCGAAAGCCCTCCTGTTAGTGCGCCCCGTGATAGACGTGATCGGGCTGTGCGTTCACGAGCGGCCTGCCAACGGTGTTTTGAAGGTCGCATTCGGCCCTTAGTGATGTGTTAGGTTCCCCACCCCTGGTTTGCAGCGTTTCCAGAAGCCTGCACTGGATGGGGAGTCCGACTCGCAGTTAGAAGGTTGCGAGTTTAAATCCCCGGGTTGGTTTTGCAGTCGGGCCTTCATTCAACCAGAGTTCGCCAAATCGGCACCCCTTTGTGGGAAGTCGCCACTTGTCACGTGGATCGACTCGTCCCCCTGCCATAGGAATGTGGAATCTTCACACCGCTGGTTCGTGGCAGGAAAGCACGTCGACTTGTTTCACTTGCGAGAAGCATCGCAGGCAGTACCGCTCATGTACAGTGTCTCCGTTTTTTTTCTTGACGAGCCTCATACCTGTGGATGATTTTGACTTCAAGACCGAACAGTTCACGCCTGTAAGTAAAAGCCCATGAGAACTTTCGCCACTCAGGGTCTCAGCTCAAACCCCCTCCACCCCCCACACTCACGGCGCCCCACTTAACTTACCGGCAGTGAATCCCCAGCAATCTCAGTGAGCCCCACACACACACATGGACATTCTTAATTAAGCCCGTGTAATTATCTCGGTTGTATAAAACCGGCCGAACCTTCACCATCATCCGTGCTTTCTCAAGCCCTTCTCAAGGGTTATATTTGGGACATCTTAATAATACTCGTGCACACTCGGCATCGAGCCGGTCTGAGATGACCGGGTATTTAACTGTTTGTTTATCGATTAAAATCGATTTGTTAAGCTTCTGACACGCATTGAATGGCAAGTCAGAAAGAATTGGGACATTTACAAAGTATGGTAATCATGCGGTCGCGTTGCATTTCAGGCTGTTGTAAGAATTGTGGAACGTCATCGGCAAAAAACGAGCCGAAACAATTGCTTTGTCAAGACGAATCGCGATCCGGAATCGTGACAATTTATCCCGAGCATCGCCGGGCTCGATATTTGCGAGCGGCTCGTCGTTTTCCGCGGTGCGCGCGGTGCAGTGTATCGACGTGACTGCTCTCTTCGCGCTGACCATCCGCGCTTGTCTCCCGGTCAGTACCTCGAGTCCATCTTCAGCCTGCTCTTCCAGCTGCTGCAGAGCGTCTCCGACTGCGACTCAAAGATGCACGTCCTGAATGTCACGTCCTGCGTCATCGAGCGGGTCGGCTCCCAGGTGCTCCCTCTCCTTTCGAATAAACCGATGTCTGACGTTGTTAAATGAAGCTGCTCGCTTCGGAGCGCAGTGGCTGTCTGTGCCTGCGTTAGACGGATGCGGGCAGCAGTAAGCGCCGTGGTTTGACGCACCGGGCTACAAATCCAGCGACCCAAGTTCGTTTCTCGCTCGCGAACCAATAACAGCGGCGAATGTTGAAATGGTCCTGGACAATCCCCTAAGTTGACTCGGCCTCAAGTAAGCACCTGGTGCGGTGTGTAAACATCAGCACCGGGGAGACGAAGCGGGCCAGGCATGGTCTTGGCCACCCACCCCTTCCTGCACCGTGCCGGCCGTCCATAGGTGCTCGCTTAACAGAACTTGCCCCAATAGTGTGTTAAGAGGCTACACGGGGGGGGATCTTTGTCTTTGTTACACAGATAAGGCCGCATTCGGGCTCGCTTGTGCAGTACTTGCCGGTGCTGTGGAAGCAGTCGGAGGAGCACAACATGCTTCGCTGTGCCATCCTCACCACCCTCATCAACTTGGTGCAGGTGAGCATGCCGCTTCGCTCGCTCGCTCGCCCTTCCGCTCGCCCTCCCTGCCTCTCGCAGCCCTTCTCTTCTCCCCTCGCACTGCCCGCAATAATTTGGAACTGAAATCCCGTCATCTCACTAAAGCACTTTTACCACCTTGTTCGGTTCCAGGAAAGCGTATTCGCCCTTAGCTATTACTGCATAAGTAGTGCTGTTTGTTGCTGGCCTGTTCGCGTTTTTGGGCCTTTGGGCCTGTGCTCGACAACCTTTGGGAAAGGGGGAGGGGGCGATGACTTCACCCCTTATTTTGTCCCTCCAGGGACGATACAATGGTATCGAGATGTTAACTACCTCGTCGAGTATACAGAAGGTCGTGGGTTTGATGCTGACCCCGACAGTGCCTGTATATTTGGTTTGGAGTGTGTATTTTTCTTCAGGTCCTCTTGGGTTTTTTTTCTTTCTCCACATTTGGAGTATTTGGCTGGTATACATTCAGACAAGGTAAGCTGCTTTGTTGAGCTATAATTTGTGGGCAGGTCGCTTCTGAAAAAGAGCTGTATGCCTTTGTGGGCCTTATCTGGCAAAATGTAAGTAGTTTTTAAGTAAATCTTTATTCCTTGCTTGAGCTCCAGCAAAACAAAGAACAAAGACAAAATACAAAAAAGAATGCAAAATACAACTACAGATTCATGTGAAGCTGATAATATCATCAGCGTCATGTTGTGATATTGTTGGTATCGTGTAGGTTAATATCACGGCAGCCCTCATTGGCAAGCGCCAACGGGTACGTAAAGCACAATGTTTTTTTATAGTCCATTGGGCAGCAGAAGTCTCTGGCAAGGGTGCAATAAATACTCAGAGTAAAGATAAGATGGCACATTCGTTTTGCAATTGCGATGGGATCCAGTGGAACGAAGGAAAGTGATTATGAGGTCATGTCGACCATGATGACCTATTAACCTTGACCTTAATATGTACATCACGGGAGAAATTAAATAACTTCTGCACAATAGAGAACATAAATAATCTTCCGGATCTGGGTAGGTTAAGCTGCCCCACCTGCGTAATTCATCTCACTAACATCTCAGCACGCCCCTAAGTCATTTTCACTTAATACTTCGCTGTAACAAAAACAAATACTTCAATTCTGTGACCTTTCACTTGGGACGGCAATTAATGTTTCTCGTTCTCAGTAGTTGTCGGTGGGCTCTCATAAATTGAGTTTATGAACTGCAGTTTTTATTTTTAGGAATCGATAGATGCTGAGCACAGCCAGCAAAGCACAGCCCTATCAACGTTTGTGACAGTTAAGCGTTGAACACGTTTTTTGACTTGAGCGAGGGCAACGTTCGAAGAGCTCGGGGGGGGGGGGGGGGGAAGAGATGACGGCACGGAATTTTCTTGGCCACGGGAGAACAAGCAAAACATGGGCTTTCCTCTCGCTTCCCACCGTCCAAATTTTGATTTAAAGCTTTCGTGACTGCAGGGATTCATATTCTTGGTTCTTTCGGTAAAGTCACGTAGAAGGGAAACAATAAAATAATAAAAATATAAAACAATAACATTCTCACGACGTTTCGACTGCAACACAAGCAATCATCATCAGGTGTGAAAACCTCAAGAAGATTTGAAGAACAAAAAACCGCAACTTTCTTCAAATTTTCTTGTTGTGCTTTTCACACCTGATGATGATTGCTTGTGTTGCAGTCGAAACGTCGTGAGAATTTTATTGTTTCATATTTTTATTATTTTATTGTTTCCCTTCTACGTGGTGACTTTACCGAAAGAAACCAAGAATACGATTCCCACCGTCCATTACGGACCTCGCGTTGGTGCCAGCGCCGCTGGGTTTCGTCTGCGTTGTCTCGTCTCGCAAGGGCCTGGGTGCGGACAGTGTGGGCCTCTACCCGTTCCTGCTGCCCGTCATTCAGCTCAGCACGGACATCTCGAAGCCCCCCCACGTCTATCTGCTCGAGGACGGGCTCGAGCTTTGGTAAGAGCACCATCTCCGTACGTCTGTTTTGTCAGCGACCGCCCTGCACGCACCCTCAACCCGCCTCCCATTTGTCGGTTTTATCCCGGCAAGGCTGCCGTTTGTTGCCATTCAAGTAATTTGATTGATCGTTCTCCTTCGTGCCTTCGAGTCGGTGCCGCGCACCGATCGGCACGATGTCCAATGATTCGCCGCGCGAGCTGTGAAAGCTGTCCAGCATGTTCGACTGAAATGTCCAAAGTCCTGCTGTGAACAACGCGCGCACGGCACGATCCGAAAACACATCAGCGAGCAAAACCGCGAAAAAACCTACGCGGCGGTAGTAGTGGTGGTCATGTGATTTATCGGCATGCGCCGGATCAGTATGCGGGGAGGTCAGAAGTGGCATGTGTTGTTGTACCTGGCCGGGGTGTAGCTTCTTTCTTGATTAACCGCGTGATTGCTGCTCCCCCCCCTCCCTCCCTCTACCATACAACATCAATCAGCTTATGCCTCGCTAACAGAAATAAAATAAATAACTCCTGGTACATTTGGGGTGACGCAGCCCGGCGTGTTGCGTTAATTGAAGCCGCGTTTCCCGGCCGCATGCCGTGGCCGCCCACAGCGGCGGTGGCTGCCACAATCTGCCGCGTGTTGGTGCGTGCGCGCTCACCGTGACGCAGAGCGATGTACGTGGAACATCTTTGGCAGTTCGCTTTTTTTTTTTATTTCTCCCACTACCAGAAGGGACAAGAATGTTGGCCGATGAAGTTTAAAAAAAAAATTGCGTAGCATTTTTAGCGCAGATTCCCATCCGGACAAATTCGGCCCAAGAAAAAACGCTGATTGGCGGTTTGCCTTGTTTTGTCGGTGATTGAGATGTTGTTGCTTCATAAAAAAAAGATGATCACGAACGTTGTTCACTAGGGAGATATTTTTTTCTCACGTAATTTTAAGCTTTTTTCTTTCAATTGCAACCTACATTTCAAAATTGCGCACCTATGTTTGTTTTAGAATATATACGTGGATACGTTTGGTTATATTCTTGAATAATTTCTGAACTCTAATATTCGAGTCCTTCCAGATTGTTTACAGAAAGGTAATGGTTTTCCTAGTTTACCGACTTTTTTTTGTTCATCACGATCCTGCTACATTGGGATGTTTGCAAAATTATTTTCATGATCGTTGGCTTTGTGTGGGAAGAGAACTGCACAAATCCCACCACACATACGAGGGTGATGAGACTCAGAGCTCCGCACAGATGGGTTTCATTGCTCCGTTTTGTCAAAAAACTGACCAACTCGCAGTGCAAGCCTTCAACACCTGGTATTTCCAGGCAGTCTCCCATATAAGTACTAACCAGGCTCCACTATTGCTGATTTGGTCACGGACAAATCTCCTGTAATAATAGCGTTAATGGAATTGTTCCTTGCGATGAAAATAAAATATAAAAATAAAACATTGATATGCCATCTCTCACCCATGGGTCAACTAATCCGGTCGTTTGGAACATAATGGAGAAAACGTCAGATTTTTACGATTCATAAAATCTCCTTGCAGCACCTGTGGTTTTTGGTTGCCCACCGTTGCGTGAAGGTCAGCGCATGATTAATTGTGGAGGAGTCCTGATGACATTCACGAACGGGACATCTGGGGACGAAGTCATCCTGAAGGTTGCGTTCTTTTTATTCTTTTTTTAATGACTGAAAACGCTCGTTTACGAGAGCTCCTTTGGTTTTTAATGGGATGGCATCGCACGCGCGGGGATCCGTGGATGGCGGGCACAGGAGAGAGCATGCATTGCAAATCATCTCATAAATATTTACCAAATTAAATAGTAAAGCTGTAATCTCGCGCCTATTAGTGCGGTGGGCTTAGGCGGCAAGCTGTCGTTTGCTCGCCTCTTGGCCCGTGTATTATTAAAATCTTAAGTAAGTGGGTTCATTATTTTATTTGTTCTGTGCGTTGCATTTTATTTGTGTGTGCTCGCATTGCCCACTGCACGCGTAATAATGTGTAATCTCTTTAATGGTAATGAAAATTGTAATAATGTTAGTGTTGCTTGGCGGTCGTGCTTGAACCGTGCACCGACGGCGGGATCTGGTAGAGGGTAGCAGAAAGTGTTGGCGAGATGTGGTGGTGGAATCACCGGTTTTGGCAACCGTAACATCTCGGCCTATCCAGGAAAAACTCACCGAGTTCTGGAGAAAAATTTTATTTTCAGCAGGATTCCACTATTATTGGGATATTTACATATATGTTTTATGTTATGGGTTAACATCACCGCTGCAGCCACTAACTAGGAGGCGCTGCCATTCGCCACGTTGTCCAAAAATAAATGGGAATCAATTCCCTGAATCAAATCACGGACGTGAATTGTTCCACACCTTATTATAAATCAGTTTAATTTGGCTTGTAGCGGAGATCCAAATGAGCCCGTTTATTAACTCTTAACACTTATTATAATCTGGATTGCCGTAGCCATTTAAATTGATGGTCGTGGTGTCGATGGATTTTTTTTCGCGTGGAAATACAGTGTCTTGTTTAATAAGTGCGGTTGTAGTTGCTTTATTATTGCTCATAATACGTACACATTTACAGTAAGCGTAGGTCATAGTTTATTGTGTACGAACCAAGACCTTCATTTGGCAAACGATTCTTTCCCTATTCATTAAGCCTAACCTGATGGACCCTGGCGATAACAATTTAATATTAAGACGCTGGCCAAATTAGAACCGCTTTTAATTAAGTTGCTATTTTCGTCTTTTAAAAATTATTACACATGTGTACACACACACGCACGGGCTGCGCACGGCGCGCTAAAGTAAAATTGTGCGTGTTTGTTCGGAAGAATATTATCGGCACGTTTAATACGCGTAGGTCACGCAGCGCAGCTGTTCCAATGCTTTTTTACTCGCTGGTGGCGGTGGTGGTATTGGCGTTCTGGCCTGCGCGCGTGCGAGCACGTGATATTTAAGAGAGAAACAGGAGCCCCGGTTTGTAGACACAGTATTAGGCCGGCATTTGGTTAAATATCCTGCGCGTGTATGCTCTTGCCTCCCCTTCTAAGCAAACAGTCGGGTCAATTATGCTCGCGGCGCAGAGAAAGGGGGGGCCCAGTGCTGGCGCTGGATCTGCCTGGGACACAATTACCGGGTTTCCATTGAGAAGCAGGAGAAATAACTCTGATTGGTCCAATCCATAGTACATTTGTGTTGAGTCATTTTAGGTGCGTTGGTTGTGGATGGACGGGAGGGGGGGGGGGAGGTGTGGATGGTTGTTTGACCATACACCGCTGGTCATCGCGGGTTGGTGAAGAGGAGCACGTATTGTCTCGCCTCGCAGGTGTATGTACGTTGTATGTACGTTGAACTTCTTTCGCGTCATACGTAGTCAGCCAACCGTAGTAATAGGAGGTGATTACCGAGACTGGTACGTGTGTCTCTATCCAGCACTTGAGCTACTCAGATGTATGAGGCACTCGATCCGCCTTGTCCCCCACACACGAGTCGATTTGGTATCACGACCCCACAATCCGCCTGGCTCCCGCACACGTGCCGATTTGTTCTGGCCTCCATCTCCGCGGTGGCGGCGGACGTCGCGGCAACGGACGTCCGCTCGGGCGTGTCCACTCCTTCGGCCGCCGCTCCCGTCGTTCAGCCTCCACGGCCCGTCGGGCCACCATTGCCCTCTCCAGCAACTCTCGTCCTCTGCTGAAAATCGCTGCTTGCTAGCAAGTAAATGCTAAATTTTTTTTATTTAGTTGCGCTAATTTAATTGGAGCGGAACATGTAAGTCACACCTGAACGGAGGGGTGGGGGGCGAGAGGGCTTTGTATGGAACGGGGCCGCTCGCCGGACGGATTGCTAATGGCGTAATTAACATGGGGAGGCAAGCTTCGGCGGGCGACCTTGTTCCCGTGGGGGCGGTGAGCTGCAGCTGATGATATAACGCTGATTGACACTTGTGAAATTAGGCGCGGCGTGTGCTGTGGGGGTGGGGTAGGGGGTGGGGAGGAGGGGAGGGGTTGGGGGGCACCTGTCTCGACCGTCGGCGCGTGCGCCCAGCGGTCACCCGCACGCTGACGCCGCTTGCACATCACTTCTGTCAATCTGGCCGCGTATCGGCATGCTAGGTGCGGCTTGGCTGAGCGGGTGTGATCGCACGTATGGCTTGGCTGAGCGGGTGTGATCGCACGTATGGCTTGGGTGAGTGCGTGATGTGTGTGGTTGGGTAGGTGAGCCCGCTACGAACCTGACGACCTGAGTTCGATTCCCGCTCACGGCCAACACCGGTGACGATTAGCCTCCTCGTGTGCCGTGCCAGTCTTCGTAGGTGTTCGCTGACAGCACTTGCCCCAACAGTCTGTTAAGCCTATGCGGGCATCTTTGTCTATGTGGCTGGAAAGTAAGTAGGTGGGTGAGTGAGTGTGGCTGGGTGGGTGAGTGAGTGTGGCTGGGTGGGTGAGTGAGTGTGGCTGGGTGGGTGAGTGTGGTTGGCTAGGTGAGTAAGTGTGTGTAGCTGGGATCAAAAGACCACAAGAGCCGCAAGGCTTGTGGCGCGGGTTTCTGGGGGGGGTGGTGGGCACCGCGGTGGGGTGGGGGGGTCTGATTATTTAGGGTTTCGGCACTCCTCGCGATATTAACCGTTCACTTGGCCTTCCCTCCGCAAATTAATTAGCCGCGCTTACAACCACGGCATTAAAGTGACATTGTAGGTAATGCGGGCGTAATTTAATTAGCGCCGAGCTCCTCTTTTTGCCCCGTTATTACTCTTCCGCTCCTGAAGCGCGCTCCCAAACATTAGCCGCATTTCGGTTATGTTTCCCCGCCGCATGGCCGCGTTGCAAATCTTCCAGATTGATCGTCGCCCGAGCTGGCCTTGACTGCAAATTTATTTTTACCTTTTTTTGTTGCTTTGCGCCGCACAATTCCTATTGGTTCTTTGCGGAGGTTCGTGAATTTGTTTCGCAGGGTGTCGGTTTTCGCGGATGCATGCGTTTGTTTTATGGTCTGTTTGCGAAGTCGTCCTGTTTTACAATTAGCTGCGGAGATAAATAACGTCGGGACTGAGATGTGCGTGTGGCCATCCATTTCCCGCTTTTCGTTAGTCGCCGCAAGAAATGTCTCCCTTCTTTTTTGGTTTCCCGCTAACAGAATCTTAATAACACGATTACAATCGCGTCTTACGGCTAAATTTCGAGCTGAGAAAATAAACAGACGCCGCGGCCTGATCCGCTGGAAATTATTCTTTGAGAGCAAATGTTGAATGCTCAGTTTTTGTTTTCTTAAGACTCTGCACATCTCCCGAGTGTGCGGATTAAAATAGAGATTAAGGAAAGGTCTGCCCTGCCGCACAAACACAGACCTTGCAAAAACCTTTTCACCCCCCCCCACCCCCCCGTGATTAATGCTGCCTTATAGCCGTAAAGTATGCAGCTGGGTGACATTCTGGGCGTCTGCCCTATAAAGAAGGCTTATTTCGCAAAACATCAGCCTCGCTGATATCAAAATGTAAAATCAGTTTTCCGATCAAATGAGTGTAACACTCTGCTGCTCAACCACCATTTGCCTCTTGAAGGGCAGTCGTGACATTTCTACATTGACGTGGCATGTGTCAGTCATTTCACAAGGAGCACTATATGGCAGCGCTCACACCAAAGTGGGGTGAGGGTTTTCTGCACGGGTCCTGATGAAGAGCCATTGCTGAAAATGCGAACCGACTGAATATTAACGATGTGAAGTCCTTTTTTTGATTCTCATCAGTCTTAACACTGAACCTACCCCGTCACTCGGGGTTTGGCTGCTATGGCGTGGCCGGGCGTGTGGCTTGTTGACGCACGGCATGGCGTCTGCTGTCGCGCTGCCCAGGTTGATGACACTGGAGAACAGTCCGGCCGTCACAGCCGAGCTGCTGCACATCTTCCACAACATGCCGGCCATCCTTGGTACGCCGCACTCTCCACAGGGACACCGGGCGTTCGGCGGATGCGACTAATCGTACAACGCGTTCACCCGTCTCGACCTAGTCCTCAGCACGATGGGTCGGGCTTCGCACCCACCCACCCTCACTCAGACCGAGAGACCCGAACCTCAAGACATTAAAAAACAATCTCAAACTGACCGAGGAACTCTCAGATCAAATGTTGTCAGAATTTTAACGAAGTCTCTACATTCAGGGTCGTGATTCGACTCAATAATTTTTTCGTTTTCTCTTTGTTGCGTTTTCAGTTGGCCGGATGCGAGCCGTATCCCTAGGAAGGCCGTAGCTCGTTTGGCCCTTACGAGAGCATTTGTGGGCCGCGTTTGACCTGCGGGCCACCAGTTAAAGAGTGGAGGCTCCTGCCAGCAGTGGTGTGAGCGAGCAGTCGCAAGGTTGCACCTGTACCCTTTTGTAAAGACCAGGAGCTTTAGTGTTCTTGTAAGTGAACCTGAAGGGGGTGAGGCTCATCCTGGCCTCAATAAAATCCCCCACGTGAACCGGCGATTGGACCGCAAGGATCCATATAATAACAACAACAAAACTTGAAAATGTTTTATTGCTGCATGCGGGTGATTCCAGATGCTGCATAGGTAATATGCTCGGTTCGCCACATCTCTGCTGACGTAGTATTCCCAGGCAGCAGCTTCGCTTCTTTAACGCTCACCTGCCGGTGTTTAACTGCTCGTTAGACGGCTATTGTTCGTAATAATTGAGAGCAAACTTACAATAGGTACAATCAAGTACGCATTGCCAATGTCGTGCTCCGGTCTGTGTACGCAGAGGCAATGCGCGCAGTACTTGAATGACATTCTGATTTGTTTTATAGGTTGGCCGGTGTATGTGCACACATACGAGTGTGTGCTAGCGTTCATTGCTTAATTTCTCATCAATTGTCAGGATTGCATGGAAACTTATTAGCACCTCTAAATTCATCATCATCATCATTACTTTTGTAATTTCATAGAAAGAGTGCCCATTGATTTCATTTAACCCAATAGTGTTCCTCTTAGGCAGTGTAATGAAGCCGGTGCATTGCAAACGGCAGGCTCATGAATATAAATCGGACAAAAAAAGTGTAAAGTTTACGCCGTTCCGAGCCTTCACAAATTTGAAATTTGATATTGAGGCCATGAAACTCCCATACTTAGTCCGTCCCGTGTCACCGGCGCATTTGGGAAAAGCCTAATCCTTTCCACTTCTCGCTGTCTTGCGCCGTGAGCGATGCAAACCCAGCGTTAGATGACCGCACCAACTCAGGCCACGCTGCGTGATTGACCGATGCCCTTAAATGACTCGGTATTATTATTGACGGACCTCCCTCGTGAATTACCTTGCCCTCGCAGGATATGTCGCGTTCGTCTCGACAGCTTCTCCAACCCTCTTTGCCGATTACGACAGAACCATCTGAAGTGACTAACTCGTCCTTATTATTTGCGTTTGCTTAACCAGGAAAACCTCAAGCAGTCTCTTTACACTTGTTTTCATATATATAAAGGGTTCTGCCAAGTTTTGTCACAGGAGTGGGCGACATGCCTCCTTGTAATTACAATCGAGTCATTTGCAGGTGATTTCTTTAGGCATTGGGATGTTTGGCCAACACCAGTTACGGCGTATGCTTTTTTGTTTTTAAATAATGGGAGGAAACCAAAGAACCCGGAGGAAGCCCATGCAGCACAGCAAGATGTCATCCAAACTCCACATAGACAGGCACACCCGAGGATGGAATTGAACCCAGGTTCCTCTTGCTGTGAGGCACACACGTTATCACGGCGCCACGAAAACTGAATGGATGCATGCGCTTGCTCCTGCCTGCTGTCTGCAGAACTGGGCTCGGAGAACATTCAGATGTGTTTACAGATCGTGCGGGCCTACACTTACTTGGCTCCTGTCGAATTTCTGGAGGTGAGAGCTATGTTTTATTTACCGTTTACCGCCACACCCCTCCCCCTTCCCTTGGCAATCCCCTGCTGGATGGTCTCCCCACCCCGCCAAATGCAGTGTCAGTCACAGGCGTTGTTTGACCTTTTTTCACCACGCGGGTCTGTGAGGGTTGGTGGAGGAAAAGGGGATGGGACCAGATCAGAACGCCACCGTGGCGAGATTTTAACTACCTCGCCTGGTGTACACGAGGTTGATCCCGGCCCCGACGCCTGTACATTTGGAGTCTGCATGTTCTCCCCGTGGTTGCGTGGATTTTTCTCCGGGTCCTCTGATTTTCCCTCCACGTTTAGAAACATGCTTTAAGAGTATTTGGCTACTATAAATTTCGACATGATAAGCCACTTTGTTGAGCTGTCATTTGTGGCCGGGTCACTTCTGAAAAAGAGCTTTAAAACTCAATGGAACTTACCTGGTAAAATAGATTTTTTTAATAGTTTTAGATCATTTGTCACTAGCCGCTACTGTTTTACACGGCTGTGAATTGAACTCGGGTCGCCCGATTTACAGCCCGCTCGGTGCGCTAACTGCTGTGCCACCTCTCCTCCCGTGCAGGATGTGAGATGAGTGTCCTTTCCGACAGCGTTTCTCCACTCCAGACCTCGCGAACCACCCGCGGTCCGCATCTTCCTGATTTACCAATCCCTTGTGCCCATGTGCAGATTGAGCCACTGCACGTGTTGCGTGGCTGCTCTCCAGGACTGGAGTCGAGAAACATTGCTGTAATGCCTTCCCATTAGCTGATATGTAGTTCGCACAATGCTGTATTCCTGGGGCACTTTACACACGGCTTGTATTGCAGTGAAGGCAAAGACAAAATCTCTCATTGTATAACTTGGTGCACGGATTGGTGTATGTCTGGGTGCATGGATTGGTGTATGTCTGGGTGCACGGATTGGTGCATGTCTGGGTGCACGGATTGGTGCATGTCTGGGTGCACGGATTGGTGTATGTCTGGGTGCACGGATTGGTGTATGTCTGGGTGCACGGATTGGTGTATGTCTGGGTGCATGGATTGGTGTATGTCTGGGTGCATGGATTGGTGTATGTCTGGGTGCACGGATTGGTGTATGTCTGGGTGCACGGATTGGTGTATGTCTGGGTGCACGGATTGGTGTATGTCTGGGTGCACGGATTGGTGTATGTCTGGGTGCACGGATTGGTGTATGTCTGGGTGCACGGATTGGTGTATGTCTGGGTGCACGGATTGGTGTATGTCTGGGTGCACGGATTGGTGTATGTCTGGGTGCACGGATTGGTGTATGTCTGGGTGTATGGATTGGTGTATGTCTGGGTGCACGGATTGGTGTATGTCTGGGTGCACGGATTGGTGTATGTCTGGGTGCACGGATTGGTGTATGTCTGGGTGCACGGATTGGTGTATGTCTGGGTGCACGGATTGGTGTATGTCTGGGTGCACGGATTGGTGTATGTCTGGGTGCACGGATTGGTGTATGTCTGGGTGCACGGATTGGTGTATGTCTGGGTGCACGGATTGGTGTATGTCTGGGTGCATGGATTGGTGTATGTCTGGGTGCATGGATTGGTGTATGTCTGGGTGCATGGATTGGTGTATGTCTGGGCGCATGGATTGGTGTATGTCTGGGTGCATGGATTGGTGTATGTCTGGGTGCATGGATTGGTGTATGTCTGGGTGCATGGATTGGTGTATGTCTGGGTGCATGGATTGGTGTATGTCTGGGTGCATGGATTGGTGTATGTCTGGGTGCATGGATTGGTGTATGTCTGGGTGCATGGATTGGTGTATGTCTGGGTGCATGGATTGGTGTATGTCTGGGTGCATGGATTGGTGTATGTCTGGGTGCATGGATTGGTGTATGTCTGGGTGCATGGATTGGTGTATGTCTGGGTGCATGGATTGGTGTATGTCTGGGTGCATGGATTGGTGTATGTCTGGGTGCATGGATTGGTGCATGTCTGGGTGCATGGATTGGTGCATGTCTGGGTGCATGGATTGGTGCATGTCTGGGTGCATGGATTGGTGTATGTCTGGGTGCATGGATTGGTGTATGTCTGGGTGCATGGATTGGTGTATGTCTGGGTGCATGGATTGGTGTATGTCTGGGTGTGTGGATTGGTGTATGTCTGGGTGCACGGATTGGTGTATGTCTGGGTGCATGGATTGGTGTATGTCTGGGTGCATGGATTGGTGTATGTCTGGGTGTATGGATTGGTGTATGTCTGGGTGCACGGATTGGTGTATGTCTGGGTGCATGGATTGGTGTATGTCTGGGTGCATGGATTGGTGTATGTCTGGGTGCATGGATTGGTGTATGTCTGGGTGCATGGATTGGTGTATGTCTGGGTGCATGGATTGGTGTATGTCTGGGTGCATGGATTGGTGTATGTCTGGGTGCATGGATTGGTGTATGTCTGGGTATATGCCTGGGTCGGTGTGCGGCTGATGCATGGATTAATATTGAGGTTTAAGACGATAATATGCAGCGTGTTGCGTGCATGAGAATGCATATTCTCGGATTTATGCTTGTAATGTGCTTACATTACAGCAATGCCAATGATATACAAACTTTATAAATTAGACCTTATGAACTGAAAAAAACGAGACTGTAAAAACGCAACAAGAAAGAATCAATCCTTGAAATGGTTCATGGCCCTGATTCGTGACAATTCATGCGAGGGGGAGGGAAAGTTAGTTGAGTGACCTCATTGTGAACTCAAATCCCATACGGTTTAACACAGCCTCAGTGCAGTGACAGTGATTTTATTGGAGCAGTGTGACGGAACATCTGGTCGTGAATTTTACATCTTTTTTTCAAGCTCGTGTTGGACATCCTGGGACACAAAAAACAAAGACCAAAGATCCCCCGTGTAGCCTTAACAGATTGCTGGGACAAGTGCCGTTAACGAGCACCTATCAGGACCGGCACGGCACACGATGGGGTGGGTGGCCAGCACCATGCCCAGCTGCCTTTGTCTTCTTAGTGGCAATGTTTACACACTGTACCAGGTACTAATTTGAGGCTGAGTCGACGTAGGGGATGCCCCGGACCAGCTCAGATAATCATCACGGGTGTTCGTCGTGAGCGGGAATCGAACTCGGGATGCTGGGTTCGTAGCGCAGCGCGCTAACCGCTACATTAACGCTCCCACGCACACACACGCACTCACCGTGTCCATCTACAAAATCGAAACGTGATCGTATCATCGCGTCTTTGCGATGGAGGCAAGAATGCTGCCAGGATGGAACCGACGGCTCTTCGCGATTTGCAAGCCCAAGTGGTTGGCTTGTTCTTGGAACCTTGAGCTGTCATCTGCCTTTGTGCCGTATGGTAATGGTAACCTCGGGGGCCTTCTGCTGGATGATGAATGCTCGCATGTAAATGTTACCGCGTCCCCGCAGAGCTACGGGGCCACGCTGTGCAAGGCATTCTGCGACCTGCAGGCCGACATCACCACCGAGGGGCAGGTGCACATCCTTAAGGTGAGTGTGGTGTGTCCGTCACTCCACGTGTACGTGCTTGTCCCGTTCCCTTAATTGCAATCGTTGTGTTCTGCCCACCTGCTCACTCGCCGACTCGCCCAGTTTTGTCGTTTGTTTGGTAGCACGCGCTCATGCGCACACGCTCATGCGCGCACGCTCATGCGCGCACGCTCATGCGCGCACGCTCATGCGCGCACGCTCATGCGCACACGCTATGTCACTCATTCACCCAATTGCTCACTGGCTCGCCTGCTCTCTCACTCATTCATCCTTTCAGTTACCCGCTCCGCTCGCTCGCTCATCTCTCTAACCCACTTGCTCACTCGTCCACTGATCAGCTCACTCTGGCCACCATCCCGTTCAACTCGCTCATGGTGGAGACTTGACGTGCAGAAAATGTTATTTGCGATGTGTGCAATATTATGGAGATGTTAAGTTTAGGCTAGTAATGGCTCGAACGAAAACAAGACAGGCGAGACATTCGGAGACACAAAAATGAGGTGAAAAAAATCATTTAAATCTTTGTGACCTCGGGTCATGACATTTCATTAAATGTCGGGAGGATTGAAAAATCATAAAAATTCCTAACAATATTAAAGTGACTTCCAAAACAGACAGCTACAAAGGAGATGGGAAATTAATGCATTCTCGAGTCAAAATCGTGACCTCGAATCGCGACAATTTAATTTTTTGCACGTCTCGCGACCAGTTGTACTCCTTATCCGAGACAAGGGTGTGCAGGGAGAGGGGGAGACAGAACCCCCCGCCCCCCCACTCGCCGCTCCAGAGACTGAGACGATGGACGGAGGAGGGGGGGGTCGTGTCCCCACTATAATTAGACTGGTCCCTGTAGCCATCCCGACACACGGAACCTCTTGAGTGCATGCGTCTCTCTGCGAGCTACAGCGACAGGGTGAGGGGGGGGCGGGGAGAGAACCCTTGACTTTTGCCGCACTGCAGTGGCGGGGTAGACGGACGGATGGATGGATGGACGGACGCACGAGCGAGTGAGCGAGTCACTCCACCGCCGTCAGTCCCGCTTGACAAATGCATTGCTGGCCATGGAGAAATGGCATTCCGAGCTGGCAGTGATCGACGGGCGAGGGGAGGGTGGAGGGGAAGGGGTAAGGGGAGGGGGTGTTGTAGCCCGGGCCCTTGCTCACGCCGACACTCGGGTCATGGTGCAAGAGCCCCCATTAAGCAAACGGAATCCGGCCAAGCGTGACCCAAACTGTTTGCATTAAAGTTATGGAGCCCGTCACTTGGCGCAGAATTAATGGCGGGGAACGTAAGGTGCACACAGTGTATAGCTAGGGATGTTAAGTCGGGATTTTTGCTGCTCGGTGAAGGTGGCGTTACTATTGATTTTTTTATCATTATGTTTGGAAATGTTTCACTGTGGCCTCGTTTCACAGGTTTGTCCTCGTCAGCACTGCTGCCTCTACGCGTGCGGAACTTACGCTTGCGCAAAGAGCCCCCCGTCTCCTTAGAGGCCTTCACACTTCTCTCTGTGTCTGTCGCTTCTTATCTCAGTGTCTCTCTGGGTAGCTCCATGTCTGACTTGGTGTGTTTATATATTTTGCTGTCACTTTCCATGTCTTTCTCAGTCTTTGTCTATATCTCCATGTCTCTGTGTCTCTGTCTATTTGTGTCGTGTGTGTGTGTGTCTCTCTCCCTGTGTTTCCCTGCCGCATCTGCCTTGAGCATCTCTCTCTGTTTCTCTGTCAACTCTCTATCTCCGTGTATCTGTGTGTCTATTAACTGTCGGAGAAAAGTAAGCAGGATTGGGCAGAACACGTCGCTGGATGGGATGAGCGCTGGGGGTCCAGACTAACCATGGCAGGCAAAGGGAGAACTCGTGGGGACTGAGCGATGAAGCCGGCCCATGTGCAGGATCTAGATGAGATGTTGCATGGCAGGACCGTAAAGAGACTGTGATGGCACATTGAGGCTTTCATCCACCACCGGATCACTCGCGGCTGATGGTGAAGATTGTGTGAACGAAGATGGGGAAGGGTTACATATACAATATGCATATATATAATGATCCGACACCCAAGCTAAAGATATGTACATACAGGTATGTTGTGAGAAATAAATAAAAACATCAGCGTGCAAACAAGTCTGCCTGCGATGCTTGCAAGGCGCCGCGTTTTGTAAATAACGGAAATAAGGCATAGAGCGCCGTTTGTCCGCCCGCAAGCCCGGCGGAGCGCTTCAAAGCCGTCGCGTGCAGCGCCCTCCGCGTGGGTTTCACGAGACGGAGGTGCTGTTTGCCGACGGCCGCCACTGCGCCCGACAGAACTGCGAAGTCTTTATTATGTACATAGCCAATAATCGGGAGGTGCGGCGGGGAAGGGATGTCTCAATTTGTGTGCAGTAAATTATAAATGTATCTTGTAATTTTACTGTTTGTTTCAGGTTGCACCCGGATCAAGAGCCGAATGGCTCACAGGGTTATTCCAAATAAATGAAACTGAAAATAAAATGGAACTGAAAACACAAGAAAGCTATTCTAAAGAAGTGTACATTGGCCAGCGAAGTTGTATCTGGTCCCTTCAAGCCACATTTAAACTTTCAATTGAGTTTGAGTGTGCTTAATGTGTTACAGAGGATGATCCCATTAGGCTAGTTTCTCGGATATTTTACACGGGAGATCCGTGTTACTGCGTCAGTACAGCAACAACAACAACAAACGTACACGAGGCAAAAGCATCAATATCGAAGACGAATTACACCACGTGTACAGCATTCATCATCCAGAAAAATCAGTTCTCAAGAAATGAGTTTTAACGAGCGTAACGTTAAACAGGTTGCTTGATCGTAATTCATTCTGACCGTGTTAGGAGACCACGAAGAAAAAATTCACACGTTATCAATGCGGGGGGGGGGCGGGGGGGGTGATTTAAATTTGATTGCCCGGGGGGGGGGGGGTTAAAAAGGCGGTGTGACCTCATCGGTGCGGATGAGATTCCAGTGCGCTGGTAAAAGCCGTTCTTATTGGCCGTCCGAGCGCATTCACATATGCTAGGTAGGGAAGGACATGAATCAGCCACTCCTTTGATCAGTCTGGGTTTTTTACCCTTTGAAGTTGTGCCAGCTGCGAGCGCTACGATTCTATTCTTGAGCCTAGCGGAGGTGAAGATTTGACGTGAAGTTCCATTTTTGTATGTGGAGCGGTGCACGAGAGAGCGCGAGGAGCAGGTCGCGTGCGGGGTCCGCAGGCCCCCCCCCCACCCCCTGCTAAAATCGTAGCCGTTATCGCTGGGCTCTGGAAGAGGTGTGGGGGAAGCCTTTACTTACAGAGGGGCAAATAGGACTTTAAAAAATATATATAAATATTCCATTTGGCAGGTTTCACCTTGGCGCCATCCTATTTTTTACTTTCACTGAACCATATTAATTTTAAAGATTTATTTTTCTAGGTAAGGCCCCCCGCTGAGCTATATTGTAGCGGCTTTTGGCTCGTCATCGAACAAAGACGGTCACTGCATTGCGCGCTTTCAGATTTGCTTCTTCGGCCGTCTGGAACGCTCTTCCTTCCGATATTAGGAAGCCACTGGAGCTTTGCACTTTTAAATCTAGATTGAAAACTAATTTCTTTGAAACTGATTTTTGTGTTTAGTTTGTTGTCCTTCCCCCACACCTCCGATTAGCACGGTTGGCTACGTGCGGTGCGAAAGCAGTTCAACATACATATATAGCTTTTTTTCAGAAGCTCGCAGGTCATAAATGGTAGCTCAAGTAAAGCGGCTTATCGTGTGGAAATACAGAGCAGCCAAATAATCTAAGCACACGTTTCTGAAACCGCGAGAAAAATCCCCGCGACCACGTGGAGAGAGACGTGCAAACTCCAAATATACAGGCGTCACGGTCGGGATCGAACACACGACCGCCTGCATAGCGGGAGAGGGCGATAACATCTTGCCACCGCGGTATTCCAATAGTAATGCAAACAAAGCTTATGTGAGTGTCGACCGAGTATAAAGAGTCCTTTGCGGTGACAGAAGGGGCTGAGCTCGCTTAAAAGTTAGAGGCATGGTGTTGCTAGGGCTTTTAAAACAACGATCCTCCTCTCGTACCCAATGAGTGCAGGTAACGTGTTTGCTTGGCACATACGTGTCCTTTACGGGACGTTTTGAAACGTTAGCCTCGTGTGATCACATGCCTTGTTAAAATGCACATATCCTGAGCATGGAATCGGTTGTAATCCATTAATCTCTGTGTTTAATCAGTGATAAAGAACTTTATTGCTCATCGGATTTCTCGAGTATAAATAAATATTCTGAGTGAATCTGTTCATCAATACACGCATAGATGTGATGCTGCATTACGGGAGGCTCATTGAACTGTGAGAGTGATGTTATTGCTCCTCTGTTGTAGTACATTTCCCATACAGTGCGGATTTATATTGCATCCAAATGTGACCGCATCTCAAGATATTCGTCAGAACAGTGAGCATATTTATTTGATCTATGGAGAGAGAGAGGCAGCGAGTTATAGGTCGAGAAGAGAATTGTCTGGAGCCTGTACTTGGACACGGAGACAGGGAGTTGACAGTATGGACGGCTGGGGATAAGGGACACCAGGACTATGTGGGACACCAGAGGTTGAATGAGTGACATCCCACTCAGCAAAGGTTGACATAATCTGGATTGTTGCTCTGTTGAAAATTCTGAATTATTACATATAGAAAATTCCATTCATATAGTGCTTTTCATCAAGGATCTCAAAGCACTGTCGCAGCAGACACTCAGCATAAAACTAATGATATTATAAATACATTTAATTCCATTTATGAAATGAACTTCAAGTTTAATGAGTGGAAGCGTATACATAGCTTTTAAGACACATTTTAAAACATGTCCACAGATTCAGAGATCCTGATATCTCGTGGAAGACCGTTCCATATCCTGGGCGCTACACGGGAACTATCTCGGTCACCCATAGACCGAAGCCTTGACCTGGGAATTCAGAGAAGATCTGCATCCACAGATATATATGATGACCGTGACATCGATGACAGTGGTTAAGTGTAATTTTGTACATTTAATGTTTCATTTATTCATCCTTGTACTCGCAGATCATCGCGCTCCCATATGGACATGAAGTCTTGTCCAGGAGGCTTGGCCAGGGGCAATGGATCGGGACACCTAGAGGGATATTCGAAACGGCCCACTGCTTTTCTGCCCTTCGTGAAAGTTTATTTAACTGTCCAAAGTGAATGCTTGGGGAATGGATTTAAGTCTTTGAGGGAGTGCACCTGCAAATCTGACGGTGCTTAAGTTGTATTGCCAATAAAGATTTAAAATTTCGTGTTCAACCCAGAGGATGAACACGAAATTTAGCACTCTTCTGAAATTCGTGGTCTGCCAGGCAAGTGTCTAACTGTGTCGTTGGCCGACTGGTTTTGCATCACGTAAATTTTTCTTAGGTTTGTTGAATTCTCGTCTCTCATCTTGTTGTATTTACCTCCGTGCAGTTTAACGCTCTCTGTGTGTTGCGTTGATGTCACCCTATGTGCTATTTGTTTTTTTTACACCTGATGAAGATCGCTTGTGTTGCGGTCGAAACGTCGTGATTGATTTATTTTATTTTAATAGAATTTTATGGTATTTCTACATACGTGACTTTACCGAAAAAAAACAATGTGTATTGCCAGTGTTTGTTGGCAAGGCTGAGCGCACCTGTTTTCACAACTTCGGAAACAAAAGAAATTCCTTTCAGAAGAACGCAAAACAAAGCGAAGAGGCACTGTCGCTTATTTGTTCAGAACTCCAGCTGCTTTGATAACACATCAATAATTCATTTTGGTCTGTCACCAAGGAAATCTTTGGCAGTGTGTTGTCCTAAGGAAATGCGTCAAAAAACTAGTGCATTTGTCAGCAAAGCGCATGCTGCATACCGGCGTGGATTTTTGTGCAACCCGAATCAAACTGTAAACAATATTGATCCATCCCCCGTAATCATAAAACATGACGGGTCCATTTTTTTAAAGTTGTCATTCTGCCAGCACACAAAATGACTGCGACGTGGTTCAAAAACAGGCGACATGGCGAGATGTTAACAACCATTGCCTGGTATACAGGAGGTCGTGGGTTCAATTCCGACCCTAACACTGCCTGTATATTTGGAATTTACATGTTCTCTCCCCGGTCGCGTGGATTTTTCTCCAGGTCTTTGGGTTTTTGCCCCATTTGGAGTATTTGGCTGCTATACATTTCTACATGATCAGCCACTTCGCTTCTGAAAAAGAGCTATGTAGCTCAGTGGGCCTAACCTGGTAAAATTAACAAAAACTGTTGAGTTCAAGTTTAAGCTCCTTCCATGATTGAAATCTGCATATCGCCATTCGCACTTGAGGGTTGGACCGCGGTCAGTCTGTCGGTCAATTCGAAATATCCGATTATTGGATCAAATGCAAGTGCCCGTGAATATAAAGAAAATAAGGGAGTCAATTAAGCCTTGTGCATCTGCCTATTTTTTGTTGATCCAAATGTCAAAGGCAGAAAGTATGGGGGGGGGGGGGGTTGGGGGCAGAAGGGCTACTGATGTTTGTACTGAAAAAAAAGGTGAGACATCAAAAGAATTCTAAGATATGGTTAGAAATTATTTGCTCCGTTGCTTTTAACCGCTCCAGTCATTTGTCTTCCTAAAAAAACACCTTTGGTCTTTCGGTGTGCACATCATTTGCACACATGTGCGGCACGTGTACGTGTGTGTATGTTGATGTGTGTGCACGATGAGCAGTAGTGCAACGATCTTCGTGCTATAAACCCGGCGACCCGGGTTCGATTCCCGCTCACTACTATAATTCAGTAGGCTCACGTGACATTGACTTCTCCAAGACAGAGGTTCTCTGCAAGCCATCTGGCTATCATGAGAGATTCGTACATGAGGCTATCCACATATACAAACACAGAGACAATTTCAACCGAGAAGATGGATTCTGGCTTAGCAATCATTGGAAGGATTTGATAAACCATTTTGGGTCTTAATTGATTGTTCACGCTTACGGTGGCTTTCAGACCGCATCCATTATTTTCGTCTCCCCCCTCCTCTTTTCCGAACATAGATGGACTCGTCCATTTGAATCACTGCCAAATCGCTCTCCGTGGTGCTAACGTTAAAAAAAACCGCCATTTTTTTCAAATTTGCTTGCTGTGGTTTTCACACCTGATGATGATTGCTTGTGTTGCAGTCGAAACGTCGTGAGAATTTTATTTTTTATATTTTTATTATTTTATTGTTTCCCTTCTACGTGACTTTACCGAAAGAACCAAGAATATGAATCCCTGCAGTCACGAAAGCTTTAAATAAAAATGTATATGGAGGATCTTTGTTTTTGTGTTGTTGTGTTTGTCATTTGCAGATCATTGAAAACATTCTCAAAGTGCACCCAGTAGCAGGGCCACAGATTTTCCACCCACTCCTTCCCAGCATCTTCAAAGGGATCCTGGATGGGGAGGTAACGGACTCGAAGCTTTAATCTTCATATACAACATACATACACATACATATATGCCGGCATTTGTATGTAGTCGTTTTTTTAGTTTTTTTGCTCTGCCTGTATGTATGTTGAACTTCCTTCGCACCGTACGTAGCCAACCGTGCGAATTGGAGGTGCGGGGGAAGGACAACAAACTAAACAAAGAAAGCAGTTCTAAAAAAATCCGTTTTAAATATATAGATTTGAAGGTGCATAGCTCCAGTGGCTTCCTAATATGAGAAGAAACTGCGTTCCAGACGGCTGCAGAAGCACATCTGAAAGCGTGCGATGCAGTGACCGTCTTTGTTGGCTGGAATCAGTGCCCAGACTAATCCTTTTCTTTCATCCACTCCAGCGCTTGGTTTTCTCTTTTATAATTGTGGAGCGCAAATCTGCAAGCCGCGAGTGCTGTCTCCTGTACATTCAACCCCCCCCCCCCCTGCCCATCCCATCTCCCCCTTCCTGATTTGAAATTCACCGTGGTGAGAGAATATCCTGAGATCGCCAAATGCATTAACATGTTTGACGTACCGGCGTATACACACCCCGTTGGAATGTTATTACAAAAGCCCCGCAATTAGCGTTCTCAACGTAAACCAGATCATCGCAGGATTACGTGGGCGTTGTTGTTAACCAACCCACTTTAATTGGCGCTTAATTGTTATATCGAAGGCTGTGAATAATTCCGAACAATGGACTTGATAAAGCACCTGTTTCTCGTGCATAAAAAGCACTCCGATTGCTTTTGTGATACCACAGACGAGCACAAATGGGAGGGGGTGGGGGGGGGACGTTGTGATACGTTCTAGCAGCAGCAGCAGCAACAGCAGCGGCAGATTGTCGCAGCGTGTGTTTTCGCGTGCAGGGAAGGTGACCTCTCCTTGTGTCCCCCCTCCTCCCCCCGTGCTTCTCGCCACAATCAGAGGTATCCGGTTGTGATGGCCACGTACCTCGGCATCTTTGGTAGAATCATCCTCCAGAACCCTGCGTACTTTTCGGGCCTGCTCGGGCAGATCGGCATGGAGCTGGGCCAAGAGGTGAGGAGCCTTGTGTCTTGGTGTTTCCGGTTTTACGATGGTTTTAGTTTCAAAGGAGACCGGGTGGCTCCGAGGTGAGAGCACCAAGCCAGCATGGCTGAGAATCCGAGACTCGATTCCAGTTTTCAGCCGTGCTAAA
This sequence comes from Petromyzon marinus, assembly GCF_048934315.1. Classification (NCBI taxonomy): domain Eukaryota; kingdom Metazoa; phylum Chordata; class Hyperoartia; order Petromyzontiformes; family Petromyzontidae; genus Petromyzon; species Petromyzon marinus. Next base: position 13,683,958 of record NC_133679.1, on the reverse strand, counting down.
ATGATAACAACTGTGCGTTATTGTTATCAAACAACTGCATCATGAATTCCTCACCATCTCCACCATCTCCTTCGACGTCAAATCGTCATTATCAAAGGTAATACAAAAAAAAAACATTGTCTTAATCATTTATTACGTATTCATTGAAGTCACTGTTATTCGACACTTACCATTTCCCCCCAATGTATCTCAAATTTTTTCCCAGTGGAACAAGGTTTTTGCATTCATGAGCGTTTTCAAAAACGTAACCCTCGCGGATAGAGAGGGTTTACTGCATGTTCAACTTCTTTCGCACCGTTCGTAGCCCACCGCGCTAACACTAAAAGCAGGGTTATGTGAGTGTAGCGTGCTAATATGGTCTCGGCGTGGTCCTCAATACATTTGGTTTTTCACTTGAAATTTCAGAAAACAAAATCCAGATCTGAGAATAAAACTAAACACTAGTTGGACTACTATGCAAAGAACACATCAACAGCAACGTGTATTTGAATATGCAGTGTCCTCCCAGTGTGGATAAGAGGTCACTTGAAAACATCCCAGAAGTGATTATGTGAAGTCGCATTCCACGGGCTGATCTCTAACACGCGGGGGGGCAATGCACTCATCTGCGAGTCTTCCCAAAAGGAGCTTGGTCTCGAGGTGAAGGCAGTGCCTTGTTCATCATCTCTATCGGGTTGCTTGATTTAGAGGTCGCGCAGAGGTCAGAGCATCAAGCCAGCTCCGCCGAGTTCCTAGGCTCGAATCCAGTTTTCAGGCTCGCGCGATCAAAATGGATTTTTACGACGGGAAAAAAACAACGTTTCATTTTGTATAAACCAGAGAGTTCAGGGTGCCTTGCCCTCGCCTTTTGGCTGCTTCCACCATAAAAGAACGAACAGGCGAGCAAGCGAGCAAGTTAGCGATACAAAAGACTCCCAGTTGGCTTTGCTCTCCCACGTATAATTCGTCCTGTTGAGTCACCCAGATCGTTTGAGTTGTCGCTCCGCTGACACGCTGTTGTTGCTGTACCGCACGTTGTTCGGCACGACATCCGGCGTTTTGCTTTCGTGAAACGAAGAAGCTGCAAGCACGTGGGAGCAGAACGTCAGGATGTGATCTCCGAATAAGACGCGGCACAACAACGCAAAAGCAACATCGCGAAAGCTTACGCAGCAAGTGGGTGAGCGATTCCGCATTTGTTTTGCGCTACGCTCGAGCGCTCGCCTCTCTAATCGCTTCACAGCCGGACCAGCTGCTGGGCTCCCTCGTGGACATGTGGGTGGACCGCATGGACAACATCACGCAGCCAGGGAGGCGCAAGCTGTCTGCGCTCGCGCTCGCCTCCCTCCTCCCCACGGACAACAGGTACGGGGCGCTTGCGCGTGCAGCGCCGTGAAGCGCCACGCAGCAGCAGCAGCAGCAGCAGCAGCGGCAGCAGCCGTGGGCTTGCGGAGGCGGCGGCGGTGGTGGTGGTGGTGGTGGTGGCGGCAGTGGTGGTGGTTGCGACTCCCCCGTCTCATTTACATTTCTGAATGTCGAGCGCCGCGGCGCCGGGCTGATTAATGCCTGCCGCCCGTATCGGACCGAAGCTAAAAAGGCAATTAAATGACCGTGCTCATTGCTAGTCCGCGCAAGGTTTATGCGCATGTAATATGCGTAATTTTCAAAGGGGATTAATTGATTGTCCACCAGACTGATTTATTCAGGCTTTGTGTAAACAAAACTAGTGTTTTGTACATATGCGCAGGGTTTTTGCTTCAGGTGTGGCTAATTTCCTTCGATGTGAATTAAGTTAGAGAGTGCACGCACGCTGGTCGTAAACTAACTAGAAGTGTAAAGTAAAAGTAAATGACCGCTTCTCTTTCGGCTTCTTCCCTTGGAACTGCTCCTCTTTGGAACTGCCTCCTCCCACCATCGTCACTTTTATCAACAATAATAACGATAACAATCTTGCTCAATTGCAAGAAAGTGCTACTTTTCTTCTGCTCACTTGACCCTGTGGGCCTTGTGCTCAGCAATTACGTAGAAATAAATAAATGCGGTGCACGCTTTCGTGGATTATGTGTGCACACAAAGACAAAGATCCCCCATGTAGCCTTAACAGACTTGGCAGGTGCTGTGAGCGAGCATCTTTGATGGCCAACAACGGCACACGAGGAGTTGGGTGGCCAGCGCCACGCCCGGCCGCCTCTGTGTCCCCAGTGCAGATGTTTACGCAACCGCTCTACCTTCTCATTTAAGGCTCTTGTCGACCTAGGGGAGGCCCAGGACCGGCTAAAATGTTCACCACTGCTATCGGTCGTGAGCAGGAATCGAACCGAGTTTGTAGCTCAGCGTGCTCACCTCTACACTACCGCTCCCCCGCTGCACTACATAGACAAACACGCGCGGAGACACTGGAGGTGCAATTACTCGCATCATTCACGCCCAGGCGATGCATGCATTCAGATTATCCGTGGCTTCTTTCAGCCGGGAGAGGAAGGGAGCTGGAGAGAAATGCTGATACCGCCGCAGGGTATATTTCACATTGGTTTAGGGTGAAATTAAAAGACAAAGGGCTCAGTTCCTTTTGGCTTGCGAACGAGAAGGCTGTTCGGCGTCGCTCCCACTGGGGTTAGGATGCGGCTTTACCGCATCTTAAATGCACCAGCGTGCATCAAATAGTTACCATTTTGTGGGGCGTTTTGTAGTTATGTATTCGTACAATTGTTTATACCCAGGAAAGCCTCCCACAGTTCATTGAGACTTGTTTTTATGGAGGGTCCTGCCCGAGTGTGTTGCAGTAGAGGGCGCTGATTGCTATGTAAATTCCAACTGAGTTAAATTGGCAGATATATATTTCTTCGTCAAATTTGCACCACGATGCCCGGCGCATAGTGGCGCCCGCCCTTGCGAACGGCGTCATGAGATATTTTAACTTCCACTGTGCAGAAGCAGACGGTGTTTTTTTGGTTCATGCACTGGACCACTGCAGTAACGACAAAGGCCGGCCACTGGATTTGAATCTTGAACCTCCGCAGCGAGTAGCAAACGCTTTCTGCTCGGCCATATAAAATCGATGGTTCGATGGATATGGTTGCCTCTGCCATAGGAATGTATAATTTCCTGTACCAGCTCAACAAATACAAAAATGCCAAGTTCAGTCCTCATTTGACAGTGCAACAATTTGACTTGCACATTTACACGTTCAGTTGCTGGTCCGTCCACGTCTCAGTGAACGTCTTCCCTTAGTGTAAAAGGACGATTCAACCCCAAGAATCTTAACAGCTCTTATCTTGTAGCTACACGTCTGGTAATGACAACAAAAATAGTTTAAATTGATTTTCGGCATTGCTGACTTGTCACCGCAATGGTTTTGGAGATATCAGGATGGTGCTGTAGCGGTATTCCTAAAGTCACCTTAAATATATTTTTCAATAACCTTAAAACTGTATGTCTGTAAATGCTAGGCTTGTAAAACAAATATTTGAGTGTTGTGTTTTTTTTCAATCGTTTGTATAATTTCTAAATATGTATATACTTTTTATCTCTCCCGGAAATGTTTTATTTTTGGCCATTAGCCTGACAAACACAAAATTTAACATTAGCATCGCATTCGAATATAATTTGTATGCACAATTGCATAAATGACGCTTTATAAAATGAAATGATTATGATGATTCGACAGGTGTTATCATGAGCATCAAAAACAAGTTTTTAATCTATAAATGTATGCATCATTGCATATATAATCCGTAATCATTCGCCTGACTCTCCGTACGTATGTACGTGTATATCGCGCGTGTGAGACTCCGAGTTGGTGGAACGACGGGTGGCTTCGTGTGGAATGCACGCGTGTGTGCGACTCTGAGCCGACGCTGTTGTGCAGCATTGTCCAGGACCGCTTCTGTGGCCTCGTCAACGTCTGCGCCGAGGCCTTGCACGACATCATGATGGAAGACCCGGACGGAGGCGCCTACAGAGAGTGAGTAAGGTGGGGGGGGGGGACCAAGTGGCTGGGGGCGGCGTGGGGATTTAAACGACTATTAAACGAATTATATTTGACCAGGTAAGGCCCATGAAGCTGTATAGCTTTTTTTCAGAAGCGACCTGGACACGAATGATCACCCAATGAGAAGTGGCTTAGGTGGAAATGTATTGCAGCTAAATAGTCTGAGCGCATTTTTTATTCTAAACGTGGAGGGAAAAACCAGAGGACGTAGAGAAAAATCTCCACGACCACAGGGAGAGACACATGCAAACTTCAAATATACAGCAGGCGTCAGGGTCGGGATCAAAACCACGACCTCCTGTACACCAGGCAAGGTAGTTAATATCTCGCCACCACGAGGATAGTGCGGTCACACCCTGTATTTGCATAGCAGCGGTCGTGAAGAGAGCCCTATGCCTGCAAAAAAAAACATGATAGTTCATCCGTCCATCTCCAATGGGGATGAGCCACCACCTAAATGCTCATTCATGCATAACGACACTTTGTTATTTTTTCCAACATTTCAATTTTGTTATCAAAGTCACGTCGTAAGTGAAAGAATACATTAATAATTTGAAACCTTGCAGAGCAATGCATAGCCTCATGTAACAGAAATGCACGTGGAATGTGATATCAGAGAACTACTTTTGAGATCCCTTTCATGTGACGTCATATCGACAACCAGGGTTGATGAGACTTTCTCACGTACCCGGCTATCGGGATGTTTATTGCATTGTCGCCAAGCCAATTATGTTTTTGCTAAGTCAAATCAAGTAAAAAATAACTTCTCACGATGTTTTATGTTGTTGTGCAATCATTGGTGGAATTGGCTGAGACCATAAACTCGGGCGGTAGAAGCCTCGATTTGAACCCAGAATCTCAGCAATGACAGCTCAGTTGTCCAAACCCCCTTGAGCTGCCCGACTGCCTCTTATAAATGATTAACACGTATCGTTTTTTGAAATCATCGTCGTCTTCGCTTTAGACGTTAACGTTTTGTTCCCGACGGTGATGATTGCGTGTCGTTCCCCCGGAAGCCGACTGATCATGGCCGTGGAAGAGGTTCACTTCGGAGAGGAGCTGGAGCAGCCAACGGAACAAGACAAGCGAAAGAAGCTGGTGAGGGTGCCCCCCTTGCTTCTGTGCCGCCACACCAGGCCCCCCCCCCTCCGTCCCTTTCATGGCCATCCGCCTCTGACGGTGGCTGTGCGGCTCCTGAGTATCGACCTCACACCGCCAAGATCTTGAGTTGGCTAGTGTGTGTATGTATGTATGTAGAACTTCTTATGCACAAACCATGCTAATTGGAGGTGTGGAATCTGGGTTTCACAAGCGCCCTGTGATTATAAACCGGCTTCTGAAGGGTGGCAAGTTGATGGTCTCGGCCCGGCCACCGATGCCTGTACGTTGAATGTTTTTTTTTTTTAAACCAGACCTGTACCGCGTGCGCCAGGCAAATGTAAAGTGGTAGAGCTGATAAGCAACATGCCAGGACCATAAGTACGAATTAGCCAAATTACATAGGGTGACAGTAGACAGTGTTTTCTCTCGAAATTCCAACACCTCGTCTATCAAAGCTGGTGGCCTACGAAATCGCCGCTTATTATGCAAATGAGACCGATGAGTTAAACCCCAACGAGGGATCCTTTGAACACGAGGTTAAGAAATCGTGTGGAGGCGCCACGCGCGATAATTAGCGCCGGGAATCAGTGCTGGCAAAATAAATCGCCTTCGACGTGGAAAAATCACGTGCGTCACGCGTCCCTGTTTTTTTTTTTTTTACAAATTGTTAATTCTCATTTTAAAGGCCAATTTCTCCACTAAAATTATGAAATGATTATCCGCAAAGGGAATATAGGAATAGGCGTACCTTTAACTTTGTATTTTTATTTTATTCTGCCAGTCTGAAAGATGGTTTTGACGATAATTACAGTCCTTACAAACTACCGTTTAAATAGAAAGCGTAATTATGCTTAATAACGGCCCGGGAATTGGTCACTCTTTGCAGGACACTGTACTTCCCCCGTCAGTTATTATTCCGCAGAAGGTAATTTCCGTAGCAGGCTTTGCAAATTGTCGTAATGAGGTACAGTTAACGTCGGCCAGCATTCTCCGTCTCCTTTTCAACTTCCGCTCCCATCTGCCGTCACAAGTGCAGGCCAAACTATCCCTCGCCTTAAGGTCGTTCCGTTTAGTTTCGCGTGTAACGATTGGATGATTAATTGGACGACGTGTCGACTGATGTGACGTTGTCATTATCGTTTAAGGCAAATCAGAAGTGTCAACATACGCTTTTATCTTTTGCATGTTTCACGCCCATTCCAAGCCGAATTTAATACGTTGGCTGAAAATGAATCCACGTTATAAATCATGTTATGTGATCCGACCTTTTCAATGCCAAAAGTAACACCTTTATCCACGGACCTCTGTGATGTGAGGAACTTGGAAGTACCGCGTGCACGTGTGCATGCGTGCACGTGCCTGTGTGTGTATGTGGGCTTAGACTTGGTATGCAAGTGTATTTGCGTATGTGTATGCCCTTGTTTGTATGTGGGCGCATGCGTTTGTATGTATGTGTGCGCGTGTTTCTACGTGTGCGGGGACCTGAGTTCAATTCCCGCTTAAGGCCGACACCAGTGACGATTGTCTAAACCGGTGCTGAGCCGTCCGTAGGTCAACTGAAATGAGTACCTAGTGCAGTGTGTAAACATCGCCACTAGGGAGACAAAGGCGGTCAGGCGTGGTGCTGGCCACCCACCCCCTCGTGTGCCGTGCCGGCCTTTATAGGTGCTCGCTAACAGCACTTGCCCCAGCAGTCTGTTGTGGCTATACGAGGGATCTTTGTCCTTGTTGTACGCGTGTCTGTGTGCGCGTGTCTGTGTACGCGTGTCTGTGTGCGCGTGTCTTTGTGCGCGTGTGTGCGCACACAGACACAAGCGCCGTGGTGACGTCACCGCCACTTAGTGGCAAATGGCTGTTGTGCAAGATGAACATCCAAACATTGTTGGATGTTTTGATTTAAAGCTTTCGTGACTGCAGGGATTCATATTCTTGGTTCTTTCGGTAAAGTCACGTAGAAGGGAAACAATGAAATAAAGAAATTGTTTTATATTTTTAATATTTTATTGTTTCCCTTCTACGTGACTTTACCGAAAGAACCAAGAATATTGTTGGATGTTCTATTGATCAGACGGCAAAAGTTTTGAAGCGCATCCGCTGGGGGTTTGTTTTCATTTTCAAAAGTAATATGTTTTTCTTGTTTTTAATTTACATGCAAACATATTGTATATATATGAAACACAATTCACCAGTGATTTATTCGCTGCCCTTGACAATTTGCCGTCACAGCTATGCAATTGATCTCAATCGCACAGACGCACCTTTTGAAAGGTTACATGTGAAGATATGCTTGCAAGTTTTTTTTTAAGAATAGTGGCATGGGTTATTATTTATATGGTCGTATACAGTGCAACGTCGTCATCATCATCATCAAACATCTTATGAAAGACTCAACTCGGAAGAACCCCTTCGTTTTGATCTTGCGCGAAGCTCCATGGTCGACCCTAAACTGCATTCACTGCACAGACCATGGCAGATGCAGGTTCATGATGCACAAATGGAAAATTTCGAAGTCCCCAGTGCGTGACTTTGGTCATCCAGAACGGACCATACAACATATCACAATGCAATGCCCGATCCACAAATATAAGAAGGCATCGCAGCGATACACTCCGCTGCTCCTGATGCCGTTATCTGGGCTTGACCAGCTGAATGTGGAATTGTAGTTGTTGCTATGCATCTCCCATCAGCCGTACGAAAGAAGAAGAAGAAGATCATCATCTGTCACGCTAAGTCTGCCCCTGCTGGATGAAAGTACAGTGAGGGAAAAAAGTATTTGATCCCCTGCTGATTTTGTACGTTTGCCCACTGACAAAGAAATGATCGGTCTATAATTTTAATGGTAGGTTTATTTGAACAGTGAGAGACAGAATAACAACAACAAAATCCAGAAAAACGCATGTCAAAAATGTTATAGATTGATTTGCATTTTAATGAGGGAAATAAGTATATGACCCCCTCTCAATCAGAAAGATTTCTGGCTCCCAGGTGTCTTTTATACAGGTAACGAGCTGAGATAAGGAGCACACTCTTAAAGGGAGTGCTCCTAATCTCAGCTTGTTACCTGCATAAAAGACACCTGTCCACAGAATCAATCAATCAGATTCCAAACTCTCCACCATGGCCAAGACCAAAGAGCTCTCCAAGGATGTCAGGGACAAGATTGTAGACCTACACAAGGCTGGAATGGGCTACAAGACCATTGCCAAGTAGCTTGGTGAGAAGGTGGCAACAGTTGGTGCGATTATTCGCAAATGGAAGAAACACAAAAGAACTGTCAATCTCCCTTGGCCTGGGGCTCCATGCAAGATCTCACCTCGTGGAGTTGCAATGATCATGAGAACGGTGAGGAATCAGCCCATAACTACACGGGAGGATCTTGTCAATGATCTCAAGGCAGCTGGGACCATAGTCACCAAGAAAACAATTGGTAACACACTACGCCGTGAAGGACTGAAATCCTGCAGCGGCCGCAAGGTCCCCCTGCTCAAGAAAGCACATACACATGCCCATCTGAAGTTTGCCAATGAATATCTGAATGATTCAGAGGACAACTGGGTGAAAGTGTTGTGGTCAGATGAGACCAAAATGGAGTTCTTTGGCATCAACTCAACTCGCCGTGTTTGGAGGAGGAGGAATGCTGCCTATGACCCCAAGAACACCATCCCCACCGTCAAACATGGAAGTGGAAACATTATGCTTTGGGGATGTTTTTCTGCTAAGGGGACAGGACAACTTCACCGCATCAAAGGGACGATGGACGGGGCCATGTACCGTCAAATCTTGGGTGAGAACCTCCTTCCCTCAGCCAAGGCATTGAAAATGGGTCGTGGATGGGTATTCCAGCATGACAATGACCCAAAACACACAGCCAAGGCAACAAAAGAGTGGCTTAAGAAGAAGCACATTAAGGTCCTGGAGTGGCCTAGCCAGTCTCCAGCCCTTAATCCCATAGAAAATCTGTGGAGGGAGCTGAAGGTTCCAGTTGCCAAACGTCAGCCTCGAAACCTTAATGACTTGGAGAAGATCTGCAAAGAGGACTGGGACAAAATCCCTCCTGAGATGTGTGCAAACCTGGTGGCCAACTACAAGAAACGTCTGACCTCTTTGATTGCCAACAAGGGTTTTGCCACCAAGTACTAAGTCATGTTTTGCAGAGGGGTCAAATACCTATTTCCCTCGTTAAAATGCAAATCAATTTATTACATTTTTGACATGCGTTTTTCTGGATTTTGTTGTTGTTATTGTCTCTCACTGTTCAAATAAACCTACCATTAAAATGATAGACTGATCATTTCTTTGTCAGTGGGCAAACGTACAAAATCAGCAGGGGATCAAATACTTTTTTTCCCTCACTATCTTCAAGCCATCGACATCCCTCGAGGGTCTCACCGATGCCACGATCCATTTCACTCCCGTACATGAGCTCATCGCGTTGCCCCATCCTTTGTGGTTGGTCGTGCTCTTGGACGCGGGTTCCCTCCTGTAACCTGCTCTTCCATAACCCGCCTCGACCACTGGACGTCGTCGCTTCTAGCGACCGTCTGCTGCCCAATCATCTGACCTCTCTTGAACACTCCCGTGTAACGTCACGAGTTTGCGCGCCTTCTCTGATCTGCGCGTTCATTCCTCTTTCTGTCTCGTGGTGTCATTTCAAACGTGCAGCTGTCCCCAGCTTCCTTGCGCACTTTTCAGTGTTTGTTTTTGTCGCGATGCACCTCTACATTAGCAAGTTCAGTCTTTGAAAATAACTCCCAACCTCTTTGTGTCATTTTGATTAATTGCCCAGGTCTACTGTACTCCTGGTTTGCAGTTGCATCTAAACAATCGTTATGCATGGTTTTACAAACTTGCCGTATGCAACTTTTGTTTTGCTCATATTTATACTGAGCACAACGTGACATATTTATTATTTTGTATTGATTGTTATGAAGACCATCATAGAAGACCTATAAGCAACCGCATCTCAAAGCTGTATAGAAGATATGGGGAATGGACTTGTACACTGTGATTTTTATTTAATTTAAAGAGGAGACGGTTGAAACTAACTAACTTTTAATTTTATCATGTAAAGCCCACCGTTATAAAGCTCTATATAGCTGTTTCAGAAGCTATCTGGCCACGAATGACAGCCCAACGAAGTGGCTTATCACGTGGACATGCATAGCAGCCAAATACTCGCCTTTTGATTCTAAATATGGCGGGGAAAACGGGAGGACCCGGAGAACAATCCACGCAACCACAGGGAGAGAGAGAGAGAGGCACTTAAACTCCAAATATACAGCAGGCATCAGGGTCGGGATCGAACCCACGACCTCCTGTGTACCAGGTGAGGAAGTTAACATCTCCTCTGCTGCCCACTGTCTGCCTACTGTCAGTGGGCAGCAAAGAGGGGTGAGGGGCTCCTCACCGAGCAAAGATTGCCTTTGGGCCTTTGAAAGCGTAATCTATGATTGGTAATTTACGAAGCCTCAGTTTTCCAGCAGGAAAAAAATTACGGGGGAAATATTGGCAGCACATTTACTTCGCCGCAAACCGAAAATGTTGTCCAGTTTTGTCTGTAACACTGCTTTTGTGTTTTACACAATGCGCTACCCACAATGAACTTGGAAAGTCCACAGGTGCTTTTGAGTCTCAGTCGTGTTTGCCGAGCGGTATTTATTCCGTGTGGCACGTCCTCGAACAGCGAGCGTTTCCTTCTCATCGCCAATTCCCAAACAAATGTGAACCCGAAAACGAAACAATTAACGACGTGTGGGCGTGAAGGTTGAGCAAGATGAACGAGCAGCTGTTTTTCGAGAGTGCCGAGTGTGCACGTCACACCTTTTCACACGTGTTTTTCGGATCGTGGTCCGTGCTCGTTCGGCAAGACGTTTCGCTCCATTGTGATGGGAGCTGCTTCAGGAACTGAATTCACCGAAAGTGCCTCCTCGGCATGGCAAGCGAAGGATCTGGGCATTGTGGCGAACAGCACCGTGGTACGGCCCAAAACACTCGAGGAGAGAGCCGTACAGCACAATCGCAAAAACCCACTTAGCAGCATGTCACGTTGCTTTGTTTGTATGTATTTATGTTCGTAAATAGATCCTCATTTGTCTTTTGACATCTGCCGCGCCTTCACATGTTTACAAGAACAACGCTGGCAGAAGCACGGGAAGAGTGCGTGTGCACAAGATGTTTATTCCGACAAAGGAGATGCGCCGTGATATACGAGTGTGCGTGTTCTTGCATGTGTGTTCAAGGATGTGTTTTCATGCATGTTGATGTGCGCGTGTGTTTGTATGTGGGGATAGGTCGTGTTGCGGCTAGCGTGCTGAGCTACGATTCGGGCAACCCGAGTTCGATTCCCGCTCACGATCATCGTTGATGATTATGTGAACCGGCAATGGGCCTCCCCTAGGTCGATTCGATCTCAAATTAGTACCTGGTTCGATGTATAAACATCGCTATTCGGGTACAAAAGGTGGCCGGGCGAGGTTACTAGCCACCCCCCCACCCCCTTGTATGCCGTGCCGGCCTTCATAGGTGATTGCTAACAGCACTTGCGCCAACAGTCTGTTTAAACTATACAGTAGATCTTTAAACGATACAGTGGTCTATTGTGTGTACGAGTGCATTGCGGGTAGTGGCAGTGTAGTGGTTCGCACACTCCGCTACGAGCCCAGCGACCCAAGTTTTGTTCCTGCTCGTGAAAAATAACAGTGGGAAATATCTGAACCGGTCCTGGGCCTCTCCCAGGTCGACTCAGCCTCAAATGAGTGCCTGCCTCGATGTGTAAACTAGGGGACAAAGAAGAAAGCCGGGCATGGTGCTGGTCACCCCACCCTGGCCTTCATAGGGGCTCGCTCACAGTACTTGCCCCGATGGCTTTTTTAAGGCTATACAGGGAGCTTTGTTTTTTGCGCATCGGAGTGAGGTGACTGCCACTTCAACGGCACAGACCTGCGGGCCCATTCGTGAGCAGCCCCCGTTCCTTCTCCTAGCTGTCTCATTTCAATATGTTTAAAGGGAACACAATGTGACACGCGCTCATCCGCTACCCGTTGTAAATACTGTCCTGTGCGTGCGTCAGTGAATGCTTGTAAACAAATATTAAAATATACAGGAGGGGTGGTGTCGTGGCAGCTTGCTCGCTGCACTACGCCGACTGTATTTTTGTGCCCTGCCAATCAACCTGTGGGTTTTAGCTGCGCACCAGTGTCTTCAACTCCCCAATCTGCTCCAGATTAATGCCGGAAGATTTGCTCTTAATTATAAATCTGGCACACCCCACTGTCCCCCCTTGTTTGTGCACCTAACGATGGCAGCGTATCCCTCGTGTTGGGTTTTTGGTGGTTGAACTTGAGTTGCCTTACTTGAATAAGCGTCAAAAGCGATTTTCCTGCTCAAATGAGCATTGAGGCATCGGTGCCCATCTATCTTACAGCTCTGAAACCAGCGGTCGACATTCCACATTTCTATGGTAGGGAGCGAATCTTGACATAGGACCACCTCGATTGAGGTAGCCGCCAGCGGTACTTATTTAATGGACCCCGGAGGAATTATTGGCCGAGCCAACTTCCAACCAGGTTTTTTTTTTTCCGATTGCAAGCCTGCTCCCTTTGCCGACTTCAAACTGCTCTTGAAATTCCCGTGTGCCACTTCTTGCGAGTTGTATAATGATTGTAATAACTTTTCAGCCCATGAATTCAGCGCTGCATAAAGGCTTCTCCATGTTCGATGTCACGGGAGTTGTTGACCATATTTAACCACACTGGTGAGTGCAGGTGGCACGGAGTGGGGGTGGGGTGGGGGGGAACAGGTTGGGGTGGCAGATAATCCCAGGAGCGGGTCAGAAATGACTCGCCACTGACGCTAGCCGTGGCAGGGAATCGAGCTCGGGTTGCCCCGAGTCCACAGCAACAGTGCACTAACTGCAACGCCACCGATCCACCGCCATCCCCCTCCCCTCCTCCTCTCCCAGCAGGTTTATATAACGGGTTAAATTCCCAGGTGACTCGTCACTTCCACATTGACCCACTCTGGTGCGCTTCACTAGATAATGGAGGAACGTGCGGCCGGGTCGACGTTAATGCAATGTCTCTCTTTCTCGCGGTTCACAGTTTAATCTGTGCCCAGTCAATAGTTGAGTAACGTCGTGCTTACAAATGTCCACGGTAAGCGATACATATATTAAGGGGGGGGAAGCAGCGCTGTGACCCGAGGGGGATGGTGAGTGTTTATACCCTGAGCGTTGAAGAAATGTTTTGAGAATGTAAAGTGTTTATTTATCAGAGCTTAGTTATTAGCCACTGGAACATATGGTCTCTTGTCTGTCGAGATGAAAAATTTTAAATTGTGACAATGATCATCTGGTGGGTGGCTGGAATAAAAAAAAAATCGTATCGTGCGAATGCTCTTCATCACAGAATGTGCAGTTGTCGGTATCAATAGCAATTCTACAATTACACCAGGCCTCTGAAATATAATATATTATTTGCCCAGGAAAGCCACAGTGAGTCCAAATATATTATTTTCAACAAGCTAAACTATATTTTTCATATTACCAGGTAAAGCCCACTGAGCTATATAGCTCTTTTTCAGAAGGAACCTGGCCACAAATTATAGCTTAACGAAATGGCTTATCGCGTGGAAATTTAGCAGCCAAATACTCTACATGCATGTTTTATAAATGTGGAGGGAAAAACCAGAGGACCAGAAAAAAACAACAACACGACCACGGGTAGAGAGACACGCAAACTCCAAATATTCAGCAGCTGTCAGGGTCTGGATTGAATCCATGACCTCCTGTATACCAGGCGAGGTAGTTAACATCTCGCCACGGTGAATCCTGCCACATTGGGATATGTTTGACCAAGGACATTGATTGTTTTCAGCTACGGGAGCAAACCCGAGAACCTGGAAGGAAACCCATACAACAATAAAAAGGGGACGACATTCAAACTGCACTCACAGAAAGGTGACCGAGTCAGGAATTTTACACATGTCCTTCTTGCTATGGGGCACAAGTATTACCACTGCACCATTCCGTTTCCCGTTTTAATAGAGCACGGTTGACGTTTTTGGCATTGGTCCGTTCTTCACAGCACCTTTTAAAGGCAGTGTTATTTAATGGTGTGTTGATGGGTTTTTTTTTGTCATGGTATGCAACGCCAATGGTATGCAACGGCCGTTGTGAGACATTCACATACGTGTATTTCATATTGCAAAATGGGATTCGATTAATGTCGTTTTCTGGGGAATCGGCGTTCATCTATTTACGCGGTGAATCGTTACGCCCAGAGCAACGTCGTACAAAACAATAAACAACACGAAAAGAAAATAGGTTCAAGTCGGGCCACTCCAATTGTATTGTCTTCCCCATTTGCTTTCGTTAACCAAAAGCCGATTAGGCTGTAAACAAATTAATCAAAAAAAAACTTACACATTACACCTGATTAATCGCCGCTAATGGTGTACAACGTCTTGGTTGAATCCAGCGACGAAATATCACGCGGGGCACGTTAAATGAGCTCGTCGACACGCGTAAGCGGAGCGCTTCGTCAAAGTCTTGCGTTCATTTAATGAAAGTCCGTTGGCACTCGAGCTCGGCATCTCTCTCCCTCGTGTGTTTTCTGCGAAGCGGCCGCGAGACCGCGACTCGGCTTCTGTATTTAGCGAGGAAACCTCCAGGGGCCGCAGCATTCCCCTTTCTTTCTTCTTGTTGCCGCTTTATAAAGGAGGATCCTGCATCGGGCCATTTGGCCAATTCCTGTGAATGTGTGAAGGAACCAGAGGAGCCATGTAAATAATAAAGTATTAAAGCTTTCGTGACTGCGTAAAATTTACTCATTGGTTTTTTCGGTAAAGTCACGCATGTAGAAATACAATGAAATTATGTTAAAACGAAAAAACAATCACGACGATTCGATCACAACGCAAGCGATCTTCATCAGGTGTCAAGAACAAATCACGGAGGTAAATACAACAAAAAGATGAGAGACGAGAATTCACCAAACCTGGAAAAAAACATTACGTGAAGCACATCCAGTCAGGCCAACAACACAGTTAGACACTTGCTGGCGGACCACGTGAGTGAGCCATGTAAACCCCGCGACGCGTGCGTTGAGACGGGGAGCTGCCCCCCGCAGTGGATGTGCAGCGATCAGTGCACCGGACTTGCAATCAAGAGGTCGCCGGCTGGATCCACATCTCTCACGTGTGGTGGTGGGGGGGGGGGGAAATGTGGGTAACCACGTGTTTTAAACACGTCCCGTTGACGTGGAGCAGTAGACCAAAATAGCACCCAGAGGCCTCCCTAGTGGTGGCCTTTCTACCAGGAGTTTCACGAGCCAAGCAAATGCAAGGCCGTATCCATTTTCGATTAAATTGGAACACTCAGAAGTGTATACATATTGGTTCATTTCTGTACTTTATATATATTACGTTTATTACGTTGGTGGTCCAGGTCACTCTTGCAAATGAGAATCATCCTGGTCTCTTGAGTTATTCCCATCTGGTTAAACTAAATGAACTTGAAAATTGTATAACAACCCCTGTTGACAAACGACTGGCCTGTGGTTGCATAATACCAATCAAGTGCCAAGGCTTACCATGCCAAGATTTGGCCACAGGTGATATCCAATAGGCATTGTCCGATACAGATTGGTTTTTATTTAAGTTGTGATGTCTATACGCAGACGCATAGTAAAATGTAACGGCTATAGTGCAGCTTCGTATCTGACAATTCTTTCTGGAAAAAAGTAATATGCTTGAAAACGTTATCAAATGCAGGTGCAATTTTACAAGAACTATCCGATAGACTACCCTCCTATCTAGTATAATCTCTATTATCCTGGGTAAAGGTTTTGTTTCTAAATGGAAACTCAATTTTGAAATACCACCGAGTCACTGACGGTGGAAGCGCAATGTCAAATTTGACATGGATCTCAGCCAAATGTGTTAGTGGTTTTGTTCTCCTGTGCGCTTTCATTCTCGAGCCTAATTCTTATTGAAATTATTTCTTATTTAATGAAAGGCATTTCATCCACAGTCTTCTTACAATGTTTAAAACATAATAATGAAATAACGTTTGTAAAAAAAAATGTGAATTTGTCCGTCTCACATCTTGGCCAATAGGGCTTCGTATGTGTGTGTGTGTGTGCATGTGTGTGTGCATGCGTGTACGTGCGTGTACGTGCGTGTGTGTGCGTGTACGTGCATGCGTGTGTGTGCGTGTACGTGCATGCGTGTGTGTGCGTGTACGTGCGTGCGTGTGTACGTGCGCGTGTGTGTACGTGTGTGTGCGTGTGTACGTGCGTGCGTGTACGTGTGTGCGTGCGTGTGCGTGCGTGCGTGTGCGTGCGTGTGTACGTGCGTGTGTACGTGCGTGTGTGTACGTGTGTACGTGCGTGGACGTGTGTACGTGCGTGTGTGTGGCACAGCGGTATGAGTTCATAGCCCGGGATTCTCAAGTCGGCCCATCGCCTCCGGGGGTCAATAAAATGGCTACCACATTGCAGGAGAAGTCGGCAGTGGTTGTCCTCGGGAAAATTACCGCCTCTGTCATAGGAATGTGGAATTATCCATCCTTAACTGGGACATGCGCACCAGTGTGTCCACTCAATTCAGTAGGACGCCACTTACACTTTTTTTTGTGTGCTTGGGGGATTTATTTTCTGTCCGCCTTCCAGCTAACGTCGTTTCTCTCCCCGTCCGGCTCTTCCCGCCCCCCCCCCTCCTCTGGCCGGGCCCCTGCTGCGTTTGTGATGCAGCTGGCGATGAAGGACCCCGTGCACAGTACGTCGCTGCAGCAGTACGTGTACGACAAGCTGAAGGCCCAGCAGGACTTCATGGGCCCCCAGGCCTTCCAGGTCATACCCCCTTCCCGGTGTGAAGCTCCCACCAGCGTTGAGCAGGTGTCCCCCGTTGTCCAGTGGTTTAGCGGTGGTTGGCATTGTGCCCTGGTGCAATGAGTGAATTGAAATGGGGCTCCCAGTGTCTTAATTTAACCCCACCCACCACCTCTGTGTTGGTACCCCTGCGACTGGGCTTCTCTAGCCCATGGATGCTGATTGCTGTTGCACAAAACCTGCGCACTCGTTAGCTATGCCGCTGTAGAGGGACCCGTGCACAGACTCTCTCGGCGGCCCACATATTTACGTAGATGCTGCTTCGCACAGAGACCCGTAGACTGACACGGAGAAACGCATGCATCGGGGGACTCGCAGGCTCGGTGGACAGCCAGTGGTGTAGCGTTGCTGGCAGGGGCCCTGGTGCAAGCGACGAAATGGGTCCCACCTGTCTGATGTATCCCCCCTCCTCGTCGCCCAGTGCCTGGGCCTCGGCGCAGTTGCACTGCCTGCACACTCGACAGCCACTGCCACTGCCATTGCCATCACTTTGAGCCCTAATGCTTAGCCTCTGTACTGCCAAGGAAAGGCTGATGGCTCAATAGTCTGTGTTTATTTATATGGCTTCAAATGGTATATATTTATTTACCCCC
This sequence comes from Petromyzon marinus, assembly GCF_048934315.1. Lineage (NCBI taxonomy): Eukaryota > Metazoa > Chordata > Hyperoartia > Petromyzontiformes > Petromyzontidae > Petromyzon > Petromyzon marinus. The sequence goes on along the minus strand of NC_133679.1, from coordinate 13,666,406 downwards.
CCCCCCCCCCCCCTACTTACTACTTGGCCCTTGAGCTTTGAATTTTAAGAGGTATCCATGTATTTTTATTAGTATGATGATTCAATGATGAGACTGTACTGTATAATTGCATTATGTATTGTACAATGCTGTTCAGGCTGATTCCGTAATGTACACAGGAATATAGTTTTATTTATTTCATGCGATGTCTGTGTGACATCCCACTCCACCGTTATCAGCCACGATCTCGCCACTACCGGACGAAGGGCTCCCAAAGCGTCGCTATTTCTCCCCACATAATAATATCACGGTATCATAATATCAATACATGAGTGTTAAAATAGCATAATAATAATAGCGAAATAATAAACTATATAACCGTATAATTACATATTATATTAACGTTCAGGATGGCTCCAAAATGTATCATTTTTTTGCTTGATTTAATGTGAAGAGAAAAAAACCTAGTACTGCTTTGTGCTATTGAGACATTGAGGTCATTTTTCTGTGTCCGATGTAAAGATAGTGTTGGGAGCGTAGCTGGCTTCAGGGGAGAGATACCCACGTCATGTCTCTGGGAAGTCCCTGAGGGCAGATGCATCACACCCAGGCATCGAGACGCGGGTCTCAAAATCTCCACTCTCAGGAAAATGAGTTGCCTATACAGGAGTGTCGATTATTAGTATGAATGTCTGGTTAAAAAAAAAGTGTTTTTGTGAAATAATTAGTAAAATATTCGATGTGAATTTTTTATTCATGTTGATGTAATCAATCGGGAAGGCGGAGGTTGTGATGTTGAGACGCTTGGGTGGAGGAGGAAGGCAACTTCCTACGTTGGGAATTGGAGCCGCAACCCAGAGGTCGCTGACCAAGGGGGAAGACCGAAAGGCAGACGACGGCGGTGGTGGTGATGATGACGAGAAGGAGGGCGCTCCTTGAAGGACGTCTTGACCGGGCAACAGCCTCCGGCCAGATGGCCGGTGGTGACGAGGAGACTAAGAGCAGAAGACCTTGGCTTCTCTCTCGTTGACGGTGCGACGTCAGCACCTCGAGATCGAACAGAAAGGAAGCGATAAGGATGTCGTGTGGCGGCAATGAGCTGATGACCTCTTGACCTTGAGTGAAGTCACCCGGGCAGCTCGTCAAGAGCTCTCTTGCATGGAGCACCAACACCAGCAACATCCGCGTGGTCATTTTTTCCGGCTGACCGATGTGCCGTGTCCTCTTCCTCCGCAGGTGCTGATGGAGACCGTGGACCCGGAATTGACCACGCAGCTGCAGGAGTTCATGTCGTCCCTGTGACGCTGCGAGCCCGATTTTTTAAATTACGGGGGTCGCCTTTATTGCGCTGCGGCTGGGTTCACGCCGTCCCCAGGCTAAGAAGTCGGGAGTCCGCGATGGATGACGGCAGCGTGGGTGGGTGGGTGGGGGGCGGGAGACGGAGGGGTGTTGCGGAAACCAGGTCTTACCACGCTCTCCCTGCTTGTGAACGCGTTGCGCTGTAGCGGCCTCTTCCCATTCGACGCTCTGCCCCGTCGCCGCTCGTGACGCAGACGCCCGCCCCGCTTGCGGGGTAAGGGGGGCGGCTGCGTCTGCGCTCGCGCGTCCCCGGGGTGGATGTTGTCAAGCCGGTGTCGACGCAACGCGTCGGCGGTGCTTCCGTCGGCAGTTCCGTGTTGAGAGTAGAAATTTTGGGGGGGATTTTATAACCCGCAAGGTGATAAGATTTAACAGTGAAATACACAAACGGCGGTGGCGGCGGCGGCGGCTTAGAATCATGACGGGACCGCGGTCACGGGAAAGGGCGCGGAACTCGGCACGAACCAAACCACCTCCGGCCTCATCTCAACCGGTTTCGGACCACGAGACCAGCGGGCGCCTCTTTGTCCAGAAACAGTGCCTGGCTTGTCGTGGGTCCCACGACCGAATAATCTTCAGTGTCTCTGTGTAATCGTCAAGAGCTGGTATTAGCTGACTTTATCGACAAACCAAACTGAGAATGACCTATTATTATTATTCATGAAAATGTTGCAGTCATCAGTTGGCTGCACTGAGCCCTCGTGAGTTTTGACGGCTACGTTGACAACACAGTTTTCTTTTTAAGTGGCATTTATCGAGGCACGGATTCATGGTAGCCTTGTAGCACTCGCGACAGGTTTGACATTCAACTTAAAATTCCCTTAATTCATTTTGAATGCCATTCCCACGATAATAGTGAACTAAATACATAATTCCGTCTTAATTTGGATGGCTGTTTGCTTTTTTAAATAGTATAATTTCGTACTCATTTCGGCCCGTTTATGTACAAAAAGAAATCCCGGAAGTTGTTACAAGGAAGGGAAATTACCAAATATTGCGTGATAATTTTTATTGCCGTATTTTTTATTTTGGATAGAATGTGTTAGCTGTGTCAGGATACCGTCTGTAAATAACCGCAACTGTCTTATTCGCAGGAGGAAAGATATTGAATGTTTCTATACCACTTCCAAAACATTTTTCGGAATCGCAGTCATCATCAGAAACCCATCTCCGCGTATCAGTATTGACGCCGTTTGGTCCGGGTACCCTCCCATGGCGCGCTTGTACTCGAGCTTCCGTTCAACTAAAAATAAACACCTTTGGTTTTCTCCGCGCGCTTTCAAAGGCCTCCTTTTGTACCCGCTGCGCAGCTGTATGGAACGGAGGGTACAGCACGGTGCACCCTTTTCAGCGTGGCAGCGCACGCCACCGCCGCCCTTTCCACATTCTGAGTGCCGCCTGCCCACTTCCACGCTCGTGTATTTTAACCGGCGGCGTAACGGTGCGTCAGTTCGTGGGCTCGTATCGACTGTTAAGCTCTCAAATAACGACGACGTTACGTGCGTCATATGGTGGGGAGCGGTAATGTGTAACGGTTGGCGCGCTGCTCTATGAAACCGGTGACCAGAGTTGTACTCCTGCTCACGGCCAGTGGCGATTATCTGAACCGGTCCTGGGCCTGTTCTAGGTCGACTCGGCCTAAAATGAGTACCTGGTGCAATGTGTACATGTCTCCACTAGGAAGACGAGGGCGGCCGGGCGTGGTGCTGGCCACCTACCCCCTCGTTTTGCCATGCTGGCCTTCATTAGTGCTCGTTAACAGCACTTGCCCCAACACTTTTGTAGGCTATAAGAGGGATCTTTGTCCTTGTAATAAAAAAAAATCTATTTTTCGATTCGTGGTCTTTTCAATGGGTCCACGTGACCCCTCACGGTCACAAGTGGTCTGCTACTTGGACTACAATGATAAAACAAACCCAAATATAAATATATTGCACACCAACTTTGAATCGCGACAATTCATCGAATCGCCGGAGGGAGGGAGGGGGATGACGAGCGTGAGATTTTAACGCCGCGTGATTCACCGAGTCTCTCTGCCGCCACACGGCGTCAACAATGAGCGGCGTTCAAAGGAAATGTCCTCACTCTGTCAAGTAACGGGAGCCAAGAGCATGGTGGCGCAATCCACCACGTGACCTGTGTGTGCCCCGGACCGGCTTCACGGTTCAACGCTGCAAGGCGTCTGAAGCTAGACGGACATCACAAAATGCAGTCAATGTCGGTATTGACAAGCGAATGAACATTGAAAAGGCCACACCAGGTAATGGGAGAAGCACACAATGCAATCAATCTTAGCCTAAACCTAACCATACTCGGCAAACAACCACACTCGCCAACCAGACCCCTAACCACACTAGCAACCCAGACCCTAAACCTAACCACACTAACCAACCAAACCCTAACCCAACCAGAAGCTTGGCACTACCCAGAATCCCAACACTAACGCCCAACCTCCGGAAGTCTGCTGAGCCCACTTTTTCCCATTTTGTTCGCAAACTTTTTTGTGCAGACAGACGGCGCTTGGTCCGTTCACTCGCAATAATTTGACCATTTAAATGTGAGGTGTTTTTTTTTCAAGGTGATATAATATTTATACTCCGAATAAATTAAACCTCCGTTTGCCTCCACTGTTACTCAGGGCCCCTCCCTCGGCATTGCTGAATGGCTGACGTCGTGAAATGTAGGGCAAATTTTGCAATAAATTGCCAAGCGCTCATTAAGGGCAGAAAAATGATCTTACCGAGTTATTATTTTGTGCACATATGGAAATGCTCTTTCCTTTCAAATATACGAACGAATTCGAAAATATAAAGTAATGAAACGGAACCACCAACCGGTGTGGAGGACGGGGCTGCATTCTGGGGCATAATGTTGAATTATCATTAAACGCACTCCTTTGATGATGGCGATGTCGAGAGTTGAAACAAACAACTTGCTGTATTATTCTGGAGGTGAATTAAGCAGGCAATCAACGGACTGTGAAGCTTTTGAACAAGCTCGTGCGCTGAAAACACCTGAGCCCAGTGCGATGGCTGTTGGTGTGTGAACAAAATGATACCATTTTCAAATTGCGTGTTCCTTACTTTCAAGCTTACGCTGCTGGTAATACAGATTTGTGTGTGTGGGGAGGAGCGGTGGCGCAGTGGTTAACGCGACGCGCAACGAACCAGGCTACCAAAGTTCGAGTCCCCGCTCGCAGCCAACATCGGCGGAATTTCAATCGGGTTTGGACCTCTCGTATGTTGACTCAGCCTTAAATGAGTACCTGCTGTGATGTGCGAATATTAACACGGGAGGCGCGGGGGGGGGAGACTGAGGCAGCAGCCACGTGTTGTGTTGTCCCCATCGCTCCCTAACGTTACGTGACAGCCTTAATTGGTGCTCGCTAACACCACTTCCTCCGAATGGTCTACCTGGCTATGCAGGGAATATGTCTGCGCGTGTGGAGTGGGTGGTGCAATGGTTAATGCACTTCAATGTGACCCTGTTGGCCTGGGTTCAATCCCAGCCACGGATAGCATAACGTGGTTCAGCAGATACTGAAACTTGTTTGAGCCTCCACTAGGTCAACTCGGCCGTAAGTGGATATACTACCTGGGTGCAGTGATTGAACAACACCACGGGAGAAAATAGGCAGCCGGGACACGATGCTGGAAACACCACAATGCTCATGCACCATGCGAACCTTAAGATGTCCAGGCATTAAGATGTTATTTGTATTTCCAAATCTTATTTAAAATTGTAATAAACGCTGCCAGCAGCGCCTAGTGCTTACCCCTACGGCTTGTAAAGACAAAATGGGAATGAAATATTTTAGGTGCGCGTGTGAGCGTGCGCGTACAGCTCATTCCTCCAGTCTAAATATAGATTCTGATTCTAATGAGCCCGATGGATCGTTGCATCGTGAGGCTGTCACGGTTGGTGACATGTTTGGGGGGGGGGGGGTGCCTTGATCTAGCAGTGGATAGATCGCGGTTCACGATGAGTTTGGATGCCATCCTGACTGCTCATCTCCTGCTTACACATGTGAGCCTATGGTGGAAATTCCACATACCTATGGCAGCGTTGACGCAAATCATAGGAGGATCGCCGCGATTGACAGCGAGCACGCGCTTGCTGCATCTACATCTGTGTACGCTAATTTAAACAAAAAATCCCGCAGATTTTGAAAAACCCTGGCAACCAAAGGCTTCTCAACAATACATATGTATGTGTTTTTTGTTTTGTTTACAAAGGAACAGCAATTACGTGTGAGTGGTGCTATAGCAGCTGGTGCGGAATTTAAAGAGCGGAGAAAAAGGTTAGCAGGGAGGCTTTCGCGACCAATATCGAAGATTAAGAGTGGGTGGGGGGGGCGTAAATATAAATGTATCGATAACCCACCACCAAACAGGATTATTTTTTCACAATTCTGACAAATCGCCTGATGAAGCTGGTTGTAGTCACCAGTGAAACGTCACAGTACTCAAATCATAAATGTTGTGGCTTTACTCTCCAACAAACCGGTTATTGCTGAAGTAGTAACTAATTTTGAGTTAAAGCTTTCGTGACTGCAGTAATTCATATTCTTAGTTCTTTCGGTAAAGTCACGTTGAAGGGAAACAATAAAATAATAAAATATATTTAAAACAATTAAAATTCTCACGACGTTTCGACCATAACACAAACGGTCGTCATCAGGTGTGTCGGTTTGCATAAATTTATTTATTTTGAAACGGTGTATTTATTTATTAAAAACGTTAGCGCCACGCGCAGCGATTTGGCAATTTATTTAGAAGGACTAGTCCATCTATGTTATGAAAAGAGGAGAGGGGAGACGAAAAATTTAATGTATGCTGTCTGAAAGCCACTGTAAGCGTGAACAATCAATTAAGACCTGAAATGGTTGATCAAATCTTTCCAATGATTGCTAAGCCAGAATCCATCTTCTCGGTTGAAATTGTCTCTGTGCTTGTATATGTGGATAGCCAGGATCCTGTTTGTGGACTTCAGCTCTGCCTTCAACACCATCATCCCTGCCCTGCTTCAAGACAAGCTCTTCAAGCTGAACGTGCCCTACTCCACCTGCAGGTGGATCACAGACTTCCTGTCTGACAGGAAGCAGTGCGTTAAGCTGGGAACACAAGTCTCTGACTCCAGGTCCATCAGCACCGGAACTCCTCAGGGCTGCGTCCTTTCCCCACTGCTCTTCTCCCTGTATACCAACAGCTGCACCTCCAATCATCTGTCCGTCAAACTCTTGAAGTTTGCGGACGACACCACCCTCATTGGGCTGATCTCTGGTGGGGATGAGTCTGACTATAGGTGGGAAGCTGACAACCTTGGTGACCTGGTGTAGCCAGAACAACTTAGAGCTAAATGCTCTAAAGACAGTTGAGATGGTTGTGGACTTCAGGAAGAATACAGCCCCACTCACCCCCATCACCCTGTTAGACTCCCCAGTCAAAATTGTAGAGTCCTTCCGCTTCATGGGCACTATTCTCTCCCGGGACCTCAAGTGGGAACTGAACATCAGCTCCCTCACCAAGAGAGCTCAACAGAGGATGTACTTTCTACGGCAGCTGAAGAAATTCAACCTGCCAAAGACAATGATGGTGCAATTCTATACAGCGATCATTGAATCCATCCTCACCTCCTCCATAACCGTCTGGTACGCTGCTGCCACTGCCAAGGACAAGAGCAGACTGCAGCGTATCATCCACACTGCTGAGAAGGTAATTGCCTGCAATCTACCAACCCTCGAGGACCTGTACACGACAAGGACCATGAGGCGTGCGAGGAAGATTATGGCCGATTCCTCCCACACTGGACACTCTCTCTTTCAGCTACTCCCCTCCGGCAGAAGGCTTCGGTCCATCAGGACCAAAACCTCACGCCATAAAAACAGTTTCTTCCCATCTGCTGCTGGCCTGTTAAACAAGGCCAAGGGCTTACACTGATTTTAACATTTTATCTACATAATGACACCTTGCCGATATTAACTATGTTAACCTATTTGTATTTTTTATTTTTAAATTATATCTTAAAGCTATTTTATATTCGATATTTATTCAATTTTATATACTTCAGCCCATTGGTGTTAGTTAGACTTTTAACCCTTATTACAGTAAGACTTGTTTAAAACTTATTTAAGATTTTAGATTCCTATATGTTGAACGTATGCACCATCCTGCCAAAGTAAATTCCGTGTCGGTGTGAACTTTCATGGCGAATAAAACCCTTTCTGATTCTGATTCTGATGAACGAATCTCTCATGGTAGCCAGATGGCTTACAAAGAACCTCAGAGGTTTACAAAGAACCTCAGAGGTTCTCTGCAAGCCATCTGGCTACCATGAGAGATTCGTTCATGAGGCTATCCACATATACAAGCACAGAGACAATTTCAACCGAGAAGATGGATTCTGGCTTAGCAATCATTGGAAAGATTTGATCAACCATTTCAGGTCTTAATTGATTGTTCACGCTTACAGTGGCTTTCAGACAGCATACATTAAATTTTTCGTCTCCCCCCTCCTCTTTTCAGAACATAGATGGACTCGTCCTTCTAAATAAACTGCCAAATCGCTGCGCGTGGCGCTAACGTTTTTTTTTATAAATAAATACACCGTTTAAAAATAAATAAATGTATGCAAACCGACACACCTGATGACGACTGTTTGTGTTATGGTCGAAACGTCGTGAGAATTTTTGTTTAATATATATTTTATTATTTTATTGTTTCTCTTCAACGTGACTTTATCGAAAGAACTAAGCATATATAGTAACTAATTGGCACGTTTTGTTTGCTTGGCGAAACTTAACTAATTCGCTGTGTCGAGTGGTGGAGGGTTTACGACACATTTATATTTACGCCATCTAACCCAAATAAAATAATTGCGGATGAAACACAACTATCCCTCGGCCAGTGATCTTTTGTGTGAGATCGTGAGTAAAATATGTTGTGGTATCTTCTTTGGTTCTTTCGGTAAAGTCACGTAGAATGAGAATAAAATAATAACTTAATAAAATAACACGATAAAATTCTCACTACGTTTCGGCCACAACACAAAAATGCCACTTGTGTTGTGGCCGAAACGTCGTGAGAATTTTATTGTGTTATTTTATTTTATCAATTTATTATTCTATTCTCATTCTACGTGACTTTACCGAAAGAACCAACGAAGATGAATACTTGCAGTCACGAAAGCTTTAAATCGAAAAATATGTCGTGGTACTCTCACCACACACCCGACGCACCCCCTGCCTCTTCCCCTTGGTGTCCTCACCTTGAAGTGTGTTTCGTGGAAACCGGGTCCGAGTGCGAACCACGTTTCCAAAGCGTTCCAAAGCGACTCCGTCACGTGCTGCGGTTGCAATCCCGACATGATCACCCTGCCACTCGCCCAACGCGCTGGGCTACAACACACCGACCCACTGTAACAGGTGGTCACGGACATCGCGCGGCGCTTTCAGGTGCGCTTCTGCGGCCGTCTGGAACGCGCTCTTTTCCTTCCGATATTCGGAAGCCACTGGAGCTGCGCACTTTTAAATCAACTGGATTGAAAACGAATTACTTTAGAGGCGCTTTTTGTGTCGAGTTTGTTTCCCATCCCACACCCCCCCCCCCCAACACCTCCGATTAGCGCTGTTGGCTACGTACGGTGCCAAAGAAGTCTAGCATACATACATAGGGGGTGCGGTAGAAGGCCGTTAGGGGCCGTCTATAAATGACGTCACGCGATTTTGGACGATTTTTGACCCCCTCCCCCGTCGTCACACGGCGTCACAAAGACCCCCCCTCAAATATGACGTCACAAAGCTCTACCCCCCCCCCCAAAAAAAAAAACACATGCTTCAAATCGCTTTAAACTATTGTCATTGTAGTGCGTATTTAATGTGGCGCTGCGCTTTGATGTTGAAGGAGAAAACATTTATTAAAAAGTCTATTTAATTAAGTAGAACGTGTTGTCTATATTTATTTAAAGTTGCGCATTTTGATGTGACGTCACATTTCTCACCCCCCCCCCCCCCTTTGTCGCACATCGTCACAAATATCTGACCCCCCCCCCCCCCGGCCTAGGTGCGTGACGTCATTTATGGACGGCCCCTTAGTTTATCCTGGCGCTCACCACACGTGGTGCGGTGACCAGCGGCATCAGCCTCTCTCTTTCTCGAGAGCTCGAGAGAGGATTGCGTCAATCGCGACCTCCACCCCGTGATGGTGGTGGCTGATGACGTCACTTCTCTTAGCACCAGGACACAAAAGGCATCGTTTTTTAAAATCCCACTTAGGGCCCCTCACCGCCTACAATCATTTTTTTTTAAAGAACAACATTAGACCTGAATATATTTCCTTCCAAATAGTATTTTCTACATTCTGTTTTTTTTTTTACAACAGTTACATCCGTGACCTTAAAAATGTACTGTTATTTAACCTTAGCGGCTAAGGTTAAATAACTGGCGTTTCTTTTTTCAGGAAAAATATTAGAATTTTTCATCGAAATGACACAACGTGAACGTGTAAGAGCTGTACCAGCTCCAGCCCGTGCCTAAACACTGACGCTCTATTAATAACACACTACTGCCGTAAATACACCTTTAAGACTAAATACATCTTTAATGATTTATTTTTTTAAAAAATCTATTTTTTTACTTTCATTAAACAAAGTCCCAGCTGACAGCAGAGCCAATAAACGATCACATGCATTGTCAAAACTCTCTCTCTCTCTCTCGAGACAGAGAGAGAGACAGAGAGAGAGAGACTCCATGTAATTTTCCCCCCAGTCTCCAGGATGGGCTGGACTAGTTGTGTCTGCTCGATAAACGCGGTTTAAAAGCCTTGTTAGGGCAGGTGATGAATCGTTACAATTCGCGCTGCTAAAGGTCACCGGCGGCGTTGGGCTTCGCGTCGTCTGGGCTGGGCTATCGGCCCCCACCGCCGGATCTCGAGGGAGAAGGACACTTGCCAAACAAGTGCTGCCCTCGAAAGATTCAACTCGCCACTTGTGTGTCTGTGTGTGTGTCTGTGTGTCTGTCTGTGTGTGTCTGTGTGTGTGTCTGTCTCTGTGTTTGTCTGTGTGTGTGTGTCTGTGTGTGTGTGTCGGTGTGTCTGTGTGTGTGAAGGATGCTACTGGGCAGTTGGAGGCAGTCGCCCTCCAACAACAACGGAGGACGGAGGAGCGACGCTCAGAACAACGAGCGGAGCGCCGGGTGGCTAAAGCACAGCAGGTTGGCACAGTAGGGGGCACAGGTGGTGCATCAGCCAGTCATCTCAGTCAGTCGACCCGTGGCACCTGGGTCTGCCCCGTGACCTCCTGCCAGCGGGCGTTCGACACTTCACGTGGCCTCAGGGTGCACATAGCCTGGCACAAGCGTCGTGGTGACGTCACCGCCACTTAGTGGCGAATGGCGGTTGTTGTGTCTGTGTATGTGTCTGTGTATCTGTGTGTCTGTCTCTGTGTGTGTCCGTGTGTGTCTGTGTGTGTGTCTGTGTGTGTGTCTGTGTGTGTGTGTGTCTGTGTGTGTCTGTCTGTGTGTCTGTGTGTGTCTGTCTTCGCCGGTTGGAAACATTTAGCCTGGCCTGCCTACGATCTATCCTGGGTTTAACCAGACTGGATTGTGTGAGGAGCTCACAAATCCTTGAAAGATCTGAGCAAGGTCCCATCGGTGAGCTCCTCCGGCGGGCAAGGCTGCGCTGGCTGGGTCATGTAGCCCGCATGCCCAACCACCGCATGCTGAAACAGCTTTTGTTCGGCCGGATCGAGGGGGCTAAGCGGGCGCGGCACGGGCTAGAGAAGAGATGGAGTGATGTGGTACAGGAGGACGTGGAGCTGAGTGGACTTGCCGATGACTGATACCAGCGGTGTCAAGATCGGCCTCTGTGGAGGGGGCTCGTGAAGGACGCTACTGGGCAGTTGGAGGCAGTCGCCCTCCCAAAACAACGGAGGGCGGAGTAGCGACGCTCACAACAACGAGCGGAGCGCCGGGTGGCTAAAGCACATCAGGTTGGCACAGTAGGGGGCACAGGTGGTGCACCAGCCAGTTATCTCAGTCAGTCGACCCGTGGCACCTGGGTCTGCCCCGTGACCTCCTGCCAGCAGACGTTCGACACTTCACGTGGCCTCAGGGTGCACATGGCCTGGCACAAGCGTCGTGGTGACGTCACCGCCACTTAGTGGCGAATGGCGGTTGTTGTTGTTGTCTGTCTGTGTGTCTGTCTCTGTGTGTGTCTGTCTGTGTGACTGTCTCTGTGTGTGTCTGTCTCTGTGTGTGTCTGTCTCTGTCTGTCTGTGTGTCTGTCTCTGTGTGTGTGTCTGTCTGTGTGTCTGTCTCTGTGTGTGTCTGTGTGTGTATGTCTGTGTGTGTCTGTCTGTGTGTCTGTCTGTGTGTCTGTCTGTGTGTGTCTGTGTGTCTGTCTCTGTGTGTGTCTGTGTGTCTGTCTCTGTGTGTGTCTGTGTGTGTGTCTCTGTGTGTGTCTGTGTGTGTGTCTGTCTCTGTGTCTGTCTCTGTGTCTGTCTGTGTGTCTGTCTCTGTGTTTTTCTATGTGTCTGTCTCTGTGTGTGTCTGTGTGTGTATGTCTGTGTGTCTGTGTGTGTCTGTGTGTCTGTCTCTGTGTGTGTGTCTGTGTCTGTCTGTCTCTGTGTGTGTCTGTCTGTGTCTATCTCTGTGTGTCTGTCTCTGTGTGTGTGTCTGTGTGTGTCGAACCGTGGCACCTGGGTCTGCCCCGTCACCTCCTGCCAGGGGGCGTTCGACACTGCACGTGGCCTCAACGTGCACATCGCCTGGCACAAGCGCCGTGATGAAGTCACCGCCACTTAGTGGCGAATGGCGGTTGTTTTTGTTGTGTGTGTGTCTTTGTGTGTGTGTCTGTCCGTGTGTAAACAGTGGGGAACGGTAGTGTAGCGGTTATAGCGCTGCGCTGCACTACGAACCCGGCTACCCGAGTTCGATTCCCAACAAACAGCAGTGACGAATATCTGAAACGGTCCTGGACCTGCCGGAGGTCGACTAAACCTCAGCCGAGTACCTGGTGCGGTGTGTAAACATTGCCACTGGGGAGACAAAGGCGGTCGGGCGTGGTGCTGGCCACCCACCCCCTCGTGTGCCGTGCCGGCCTTCATAGGTGCTATTCGCTAACAGCACTTGCCCCAACAGTCTGTTGCAGGCTATACGGGGGATCTTTGCCTTTGAAGCTCGGGTATCGTGAATGGCAGAGGAAGTTATTCTGGATTTTTAAAAACAATTCGTCCTTTTCTTGGCGTGTTTCTGTGCCGGCAATCGGAGGCCCCATCGAGGAACACAGCCACACGACTTGCGCTTCGTTGCTTTGGAAATTAAAAGTCACCCCCCCCCCCCCCCCCGCGGCTCCATCAAATCAGATTGAGAAAACACCAATGGAAATGTTCATGTAAGGAATTGTAAAAAAAAAGCTGCTTGCTCTATGTAGCCATTTATGGATGATTGCAATTGTTATGGTTTTTTTGCCAAATGACATTCACTGAATCCCGTTTGTTGTGTGGGGCGCTGTGCGGGTTACGAGATGTTAACTACCTCGCATGGTATGCAGGAGGTCGTGGATTTCCATCCCGACCCTGACACCTGCTGCTGCTGCTGCTGTATATTTGGAGTTTGGGGTGTCTCTCTCTGCGTGGTCACGTGGAATTTTCTCCGATTTTTCCGGGTTTTTTTCCCCTCCACGTTTAGAATCAACACCACCACGCGTTTAGAGTCCTTGGCTGATGTGCATTTGCACGTGATGATAAGCCTCTTAGTCGAGCTATCATTTGTGGCCAGGTCGCTTCTGAATAAGAGCATACACAGCTCCGTGGGGCTGACCTGGTAAAATAAAAAAAGTTTTAGTTTAAAACTGAGGCTCCATCAAATCAGACTGAGAACACATCCATGGAAATGTTCATATAAGGAAAGTTTGGAAAGCCTCGTTGCTTTATAAAAGCGTTTCATGGCTGATTGCATTAATTATGGATTTAAAATAAAAATAAAATTCCCATTCACCGAGTCCCGCTCGGTGTCTGTGTCCAACAACAACGACAATGACGATGACGACAACAAGAACGATGACGACAATGACGATGACGACAACAACGACGACGACAATGACGACAACAACGACAACAACGACAATGACGACAATGACGACAACACGACGATGACGACAATAACGACAATGACGACAACAACGACAATGACGATGACGACAATGACGACAACAACAACGACGATGACGACAACAACGACAATGACGACAACAACGACGATGACGACAACAACAATGACAACAACAACGACGATGACGACAACAACGACGATGACGACAACAACAATGACAACAACAACGACAATGACGACAACAACGACAATGACGACGACAACAACGACAATGACGACAACACGACGATGACGACAATAACGACAATGACGACGATGACGACAACAACGACAATGACGATGACGACAATGACGACAACAACAACGACAATGACGACAACAACGACAATGACGACGACAACAACGACAATGACGACAACACGACGATGACGACAATAACGACAATGACGACGATGACGACAACAACGACAATGACGATGACGACAATGACGACAACAACAACGACGATGACGACAACAACGACAATGACGACAACAACGACGATGACGACAACAACAATGACAACAACGACGATGACGACAACAACAACGACAATGACGACAACAACAACGACGATGACGACAACAACGACGATGACGACAACAACGACAATGACAACAACAACGACGATGACGACAACAACGACAATGACAACAACAACGACGATGACGACAACAACGACGATGACGACAACGACGATGACGACAACAACAACGACGATGACGACAACAACGACAATGACAACAACAACGACGATGACGACAACAACGACGATGACGACAACAACGACAACGACGATGACAACAACAACGACGATGACGACAACAACGACAATGACAACAACAACGACGATGACGACAACATCGACGACAACAACGACGATGACGACAACAACGACGATGACGACAACAACGACAATGACGACGACAACAACGACAATGACGACAACACGACGATGACGACAATAACGACAATGACGACGATGACGACAACAACGACAATGACGATGACGACAATGACGACAACAACAACGACGATGACGACAACAACGACAATGACGACAACAACGACGATGACGACAACAACAATGACAACAACAACGACGATGATGACAACAACAACGACAATGACGACAACAACAACGACGATGACGACAACAACGACGATGACGACAACAACGACAATGACAACAACAACGACGATGACGACAACAACGACAATGACAACAACAACGACGATGACGACAACAACGACAACGACGATGACGACAACAACAACGACGATGACGACAACAACGACAATGACAACAACAACGACGATGACGACAACAACGACAATGACGACAACAACGACGATGACGACAACAACAATGACAACAACAACGACGATGACGACAACAACAATGACAACAACAACGACGATGACGACAACAACAACGACAATGACGACAACAACAACGACGATGACGACAACAACGACGATGACGACAACAACGACAATGACAACAACAACGACGATGACGACAACAACGACAATGACAACAACAACGACGATGACGACAACGACAACGACGATGACGACAACAACAACGACGATGACGACAACAACGACAATGACAACAACAACGACGATGACGACAACAACGACGATGACGACGACAACAACGACAATGACGACGACAACAACTACAATGACGACGACAACAACTACAATGACGACAACGACGATGACGACAACGACGATGACGACAACAACAACGACAATGACGACAATGACGACAACAACAACGACAACAACAACAACAACCGAGCTCCTTCCACCCGGCCCGGTGATACAGCGGGGGGGGGGGGTGGGGGGCGTCAAAGGTCGCGAGTGGTTTATTTGTTTTCAGCGTTGTAAATGGTGACGTTTATTCTGTTCCACACAGTGCACGGACGGCTCAGAAGGAGAAGAAGAAGCCCAGCATTGTCTCCTGTGTGTTTGCGCCTTGCCTCCTCCTCCTCCTCCTCATGATGATGATCCATGATGCCAGCAGACGTGGTCAGCACAATGCAGCCAAACTGTCTGGAGGGGCAGGAGGTTGTTCGACCACTTCCCAAGGTCCTTGATGTGCAACATCGAGGACCCTGGTGCTGATGACTCCACACTTGTTGAGGCTTCCGGTGAGCTTGACGACAATTGCCCCCTAGCTCCGTGGCCGTCGACGATCTCGGATTCTCCGATGTATGACGGCGAGGGAACTTTGACGGGTGACTTTGGAGCAGGGCCACGCCTTCTCGGCATTGTCGATGCTCTTTGAGGGCATCGGCCGGAACGTCCACGCGCGCCGTGTTGCCCGCAGGGGGCGCGCCTCAGCGATGGCGGGAAGAGAGTTCAGCTCCCGCTTGACCCCGAGGGGTTTTACTGCAGCCCATTTCTGGTTTTATTTTACGGTCAGAGGAAACAAGAAGATGCTCGGTGTAGTCGGCACTTTGCTTCGTTCATCATTTCGGTTTTTTAATGCTTTGCTTTATGTAACACCCCCCCCCCCCCCCCTTTTTAAATTAAAGATTTAACAAAATATTTCTCGCACTGCTCTCCTTACCCATTCCCTCTTTCTCTCTACCCCCCTCTCTGCCCCCCCTCTCTCTCTCTACCCCTCTCTCTCTACCCCCCTCTTCCTACTCCATGTCGCTCTCTCTCTTTGTTTTCTATAACTACGACAAGTGCTGCATTGGCACACAGCCCTCCTCACAGTCAAACGGCCTCCGACGGGTAGCTCATAAATAAAAATATTGAACGCTTCACGAATTTGCTTGTCATCCCATCTTAGCCCAACCCGTCAACCCTCCCTGCTGGGTGGGAGGTCCGGCGGGGGGTGGAGGAGGGGGGGTGTTGGTGGGGGGCTGGAGGGGGGGTAGTGGTGGGGGGGTCAATTATTTGAGTACCGCGTTTCACATGCTCAGAGTGGTCCGCGCTCTTGAGGAAGCCTCCCTGCCGCCCCTCCCTCCCCTCCCCTCCCTCCCTCCTACCTCCCTTCTCTCCCTACCTCCATCCCCATCTCCCCTCTCTCCCTCCCCCCACCCTCCCCCCCTCAAGCTGTTGCCAACTCTCGCCGTCACGGCACGCGGGAAGCCCCTCGAACGGCGGCGACTCGAAGCAGCCGCGGGGGCAGCGCGCAGCGAGTGGGCAGCGAGAGGGGAGCGAGAGGGGAGCGAGAGGGCAGCGAGAGGGCAGCGAGAGGGGAGCGAGAGGGCAGCGAGAGGGGAGCGAGAGGGGATCGAGAGGGCAGCGAGAGGGCAGCGAGAGGGGAGCGAGAGGGGAGCGAGAGGGCAGCGAGAGGGGAGCGAGAGGGGAGCGAGAGGGCAGCGAGAGGGCAGCGAGAGGGCAGCGAGATGGGAGCGAGATGGGAGCGAGATGGGAGCGAGAGGGCAGCGAGAGGGGAGCGAGAGGGGAGCGAGAGGGGAGCGAGAGGGCAGCGAGATGGGAGCGAGATGGGAGTGAGAGGGGAGCGAGAGGGGAGCGAGAGGGCAGCGAGAGGGGAGCGAGAGGGGAGCGAGAGGGGAGCGAGAGGGGAGCGAGAGGGCAGCGAGAGGGGAGCGAGAGGGGAGCGAGAGGGCAGCGAGAGGGGAGCGAGAGGGCAGCGAGAGGGCAGCGAGAGGGCAGCGAGAGGGGAGCGAGAGGGGAGCGAGAGGGCAGCGAGATGGGAGCGAGATGGGAGCGAGAGGGCAGCGAGAGGGGAGCGAGAGGGGAGCGAGAGGGGAGCGAGATGGGAGCGAGAGGGGAGCGAGAGGGGAGCGAGAGGGGAGCGAGAGGGCAGCGAGAGGGGAGCGAGATGGGAGCGAGAGGGCAGCGAGAGGGGAGCGAGATGGGAGCGAGAGGGGAGCGAGAGGGGAGCGAGAGGGGAGCGAGAGGGGAGCGAGAGGGCAGCGAGAGGGCAGCGAGAGGGGAGCGAGAGGGGAGCGAGAGGGCAGCGAGAGGGGAGCGAGAGGGGAGCGAGAGGGCAGCGAGAGGGGAGCGAGAGGGCAGCGAGAGGGCAGCGAGAGGGGAGCGAGAGGGCAGCGAGAGGGGAGCGAGAGGGCAGCGAGAGGGGAGCGAGAGGGCAGCGAGAGGGCAGCGAGAGGGGAGCGAGAGGGCAGCGAGAGGGGAGCGAGAGGGCAGCGAGAGGGGAGCGAGAGGGCAGCGCGTGTCGTGTGTGCAGGGCAGCGGTAGCGTAGCGGTTTAGCGCAACACCGCCACCACCCCGCCCCGACGATCCGAGTTGCACTCCCCGCTCACGGCCACCACCAACGCCGGTGTCGAATACCTCGACCCGTCCCCCCACCCCCCATAGGTCGACTCATCCTCATGCATGAGTGCCTGGCGCGTCGCGTACACGTCGCCACTGGGGAGACAAAGGCGGCAGGGCGCGGTGTTGGACACCTCCCCTCCTGGCCGTAATCGGTCTTCGCGAACTGGTGAAGTCCTGGGAGGCGCGCCCTGTGCTTTAACTTTAACGGAGGTGAACAACGACCTTGCGACAACGACAAAGAAGGGTCACGTGAGCCCATTCGTCACCGCGCGTGCGTCGAACGGAGTCGCAAAGAGTTATTATTGTGTGTGTATGTAGAGATGTGTGTATGTAGAGATATGTGTATGTAGAGATGTGTGTGTGTGTCTATGTAGAGATGTGTGTATGTCGAGATGTGTGTGTCTATGTAGAGATGTGTGTATGTCGAGATGTGTGTCTATGTAGAGATGTGTGTGTATGTCGAGATGTGTGTGTCTATGTAGAGATGTGTGTATGTCGAGATGTGTGTGTCTATGTAGAGATGTGTGTATGTCGAGATGTGTGTGTATGTAGAGATGTGTGTATGTAGAGATGTGTGTGTGTCTATGTAGAGATGTGTGTGTATGTCGAGATGTGTGTGTCTATGTAGAGATGTGTGTATGTCGAGATGTGTGTGTCTATATAGAGATGTGTGTATGTCGAGATGTGTGTGTGTGTGTAGAGATGTGTGTATGTAGAGATGTGTGTGTCTATGTAGAGATGTGTGTGTATCTATGTCTACATGTGTATGTACCTATGTAGAGATGTGTGTATCTATGTAGAGATGTGTGTGTGTCTATGTAGAGATGTGTGTATCTATGTAGAGATGTGTGTGTATCTATGTTTAGATGTGTATGTATCTATGTAGAGATGTGTGTATCTATGTAGAGATGTGTATGTATCTATGTAAAGATGTGTGTATCTACGTAGAGATGTGTGTATCTATGTCTAGATGTGTATGTATCTATGTAGAGATGTGTTTGTGTATCTATGTAGAGATGTGTGTGTATGTAGAGATGTGTGTGTATGTAGAGATGTGTGTCTATGTAGAGATGTGTGTGTATCTACGTAGAGATGTGTGTGTATCTACGTCGAAATGTGTGTATCTATGTAGAGATGTGTGTATCTATGTAGAGATGTGTGTGTATGTAGAGATGTGTGTGTATGTAGAGATGTGTGTGTATGTAGAGATGTGTGTATCTATGTAGAGATGTGTGTGTATCTATGTAGAGATGTGTATCTATGTAGAGATGTGTGTGTATCTATGTAGAGATGTGTGTGTATCTATGTAAAGATGTGTGTGTATGTAGAGACGTGTGTGTATCTATGTAGAGATGTGTATCTATGTATAGATGTGTGTGTATCTATGTAGAGATGTGTGTGTATCTATGTAAAGATGTGTGTGTATGTAGAGATGTGTATGTATCTATGTAGAGATGTGTGTATCTATGTAGAGATGTGTGTATCTATGTAGAGATGTGTATCTATGTAGAGATGTGTGTGTATCTATGTAGAGATGTGTATGTAGAGACGT
Source organism: Petromyzon marinus (assembly GCF_048934315.1). Lineage (NCBI taxonomy): Eukaryota > Metazoa > Chordata > Hyperoartia > Petromyzontiformes > Petromyzontidae > Petromyzon > Petromyzon marinus. The sequence continues at coordinate 13,647,101 of NC_133679.1, read as the reverse complement.
GTGTGTATGTAGAGATGTGTGTATCTATGTAGAGATGTGTATGTAGAGATGTGTGTGTATGTAGAGATGTGTGTGTATCTATGTAGAGATGTGCACGCGCGTGTGTACATTTTTTGTTTGTGGGGAGCGGTGGTGCAGCGGTTAGCGCGCTGCGCTGCCCGGCGACCCGAGTTTGATTCCCGCTCACCGCCACCAACACCGGTGATTATCTGAGCCGGTCCTGGGCCTCCCCTAGGTCGACTCAGTCTCAAATGAGTACCTAGTGTGGTGTGTAAACATCACCACTGGGGAGACAAAGGCAGCAGGGCGTAGTTATGGACACCCGCCCCCCCCCCCCCCCCGTGTGCCGTGCTGGCCTTAGTAGGCGCTCGCTAACAGCACTTGCCCCAACAGTCTGTTACAGGCTATACGGGGGATATTTGTCTTGTGTACGCTATGTTGAACTTCTTTCGCACCGTACGTGGCCAACTGTGCGAGCGAAAATGGCCGTATCACGCCTAAAAGGATTGTTGCTACTGCTGTTGTTACTGCTGCTGCTTCTGTAGTGTTTATAATGACGAATAAACGTCTTATGAGGCACACTCTGTTTATGGTAATTCTTCTCTTACACAGTCCTTAACACACAGAGGGGTATACGGTCCCCTCACCCGATACGCTAAGAAGGTACAGCCTCTGGACTTAGCGGGACCTACACACAGGTCTCTTGCTAACCTGAGGCGGCACAGCCTCCTATCTTGGCGGGGCTTACACGTCTACCGCTATCCTAGAGTCCTCCGGCTGGGACCTAGGGGAGGCTATCTGACCCACCGCTGGCCCGGCGGGTCTTGACCACTAGATACGCCGAGCCTTAACCCTCAGAAGGGCTGGAAGGCTGGTCCAGGGTCCAGGGTCCTGTCTGTCTTCAGCCTGGGCTTCGGTCTTCGTGTAAGGAGAGAACTCCCCGCGCTCTGCGCGCTCACCCTTCTTATACCCGTTTGTGGCCAGGTCTAACCAATCCCACATTCCCACGTGGAACCGTCTGATTGGTTCTTACCAAACTGTGGCTACGATCCACTTCACCTCATCTGACCCCAACCGTTTCACACAGAGAGGTAACGCTGCACTGCCCCTTTGATACCTAGTGGCAATGCAGGTTACTGAACAGTGCGTAGTTAGCACCTCTACACTTCTGCTGCTGTTGTTGTTGCTGCTGCTGCTGTTGTTGCTGCTGCTGCTGTTATTGCTGTTATTGTTGCTGCTGTTGTTGCTGCTATTGTTGTTGCTGCTGTTGATGCTGTTGCTGTTGTTGCTGTTATTGCTGCTGCTGTTATTGCTGCTGCTGTTGCTGCTGCTGCTGTTTTTGCTGCTGCTGTTGTTGTTGCTGCTGTTGTTGTTGCTGCTGTTGTTGTTGATGCTGCTGTTGTTGTTGCTGCTGTTGCTGCTGTTGTTGTTGCTGTTGTTGTTGTTGTTGTTATATTTCACGTCTTTTTTTGTCATCGTCGTTATCATCATCACCATCGTTGTCAGCCATGATCAATCCACTGCTGGATGAATCTCTCTACCCCCCCCCCCCCCCCAGCTGTCTCCATGTGCTCGGCGGACGTGCGGTAGAGCGCTCATGCCTCGATATGGAATTGCCAGCAGCATCTCCTTTGTCATACAGTGACATTATATTATTATTACATATCTAAACTACACACGCAAACCCCCCCCCCCACCACTAATTTAATATATTTGCGAGATATTTATATATTTTGCGGTCTGGCTGAATAGCTGGAATGTTTTTCATCCCGTGGAGACGGAGAGAGAGCGAGAGGGGCGAGAGAGAGCGCGCAGCTGTGCGGGAGAGGGAGCTGAGCGACTCATCCCGTGCTACCTGTTGCCATGGAGTAACCCACCAAATGTTGGCAACAATTGCATTCATCTTCCTTTGGCACAGGTCGCCGCGGAATTCCACTGCCGTGCGCGGTTGCGTGCCACGCCACTCGCGCCTCGTCGCCGCATCAAGCGCGGCAGCCTCGCCCCGTCATTTCGGTATTTTATTTTGTTGTGCAATTCGTGATCGGGGATAATTCGGCACGGCTGCGACCTCCTGCACCCGAGGTGGGTTCGCCGATCAGCGATGGAGTCATGGGATGTGCCGTTGCAAATCGGCAGCGTTCCGATCCTTGGCTGCCGCTCCGTTGTTATTCTTGACCATCGTCCACAAACTGTAAAACTATCAACTTATTTTTTTTTTATATAATGAGCTAGAGAGCTTTTTTTTGTTTTGTTTACAGACGCAACCTGGCCATCACGAATGATAGCTCAACGAAGTGGCCTGTTATGTGGACATTTGGAGCAAACAAATACTCTGAACACGTGTTTCTAAATGCGGAGGCAAACACAAAGGAGGACACGGAGAAAAATCGAAGCGACCACGTGGAGAGAGACACCGCAGGCATTGTCAGTGTCGGGATCGAACCTACGACATTTTGTGTACCAGGCGAGGCAGTTCACATCTCCACTGGGAGAGAGAGAGACACGCAAACTCCAAATATACAGTAGGCATCGTCAGTGTCGGGATCGAACCCACGACCTCTTGTATACCGGGCGAGGTAGTTAGTATGTCACCACCTTACCACCCATCTTGCGATGTGCCCTCGCCTTGGTCCACTTTCTGCAAATTTTTAATGATGCCACGCAGAGACACAGCGACGATTGCGTGGATTAGAGAACATTCCCAGATGCATGTGCGTACCGTATGTACGTCGAACTTCTTTCGCATCGTAGGTAGCCGACCGTGCTAGTCGGAGGTGGGGGATGGGGATGCAACGAACTAAACTCAAAAAAGCACTTCTCAAAAGGCGTATGCTTCTTGAGAAGCATACGCCTTTTGAGAAGCGTACGCCTTTTGGCGTCCCCTGGACTAACACCGTTCGAGACGAGGCTCAAAAGAAAGCTGTCTCTGGTGTGGACCAATCAGTTTCAAGGACAATGCCAATATATTATCAGAGTATGTTTTTTTTATTTGCTTGTGACCACAAGCATTGTGGCCACAAGCATTGTGGTCACAATGCAGGCATGATTCCTTGTTAAAGGTTTCAGTTTGGTGTTTAAACATCTTAACACAGCTGTTTTGTTGCCAGAAAAAAAGAGGAAAAACCTATTACCAAGCGAAAGCTCGCCTGATAGGTTGTATCTGGCTCGTTCAAGCCGTTTGTATTGAATTGAGTTTGAGTGCATTTGATGTATTACACGGACGATCCCGTTTTAGCCAGATATTTTACACGGGAGACCCGTGGCACTGCGTCAGCACAACAACAGCAACAACACACGAGGCAAAAGCGTCAATATCGCAGCCACATTGCACCACGTGTCGAGTGCAGCCGCGTCTGTCAATCCCACTGCTGGGGTAGCGCCTCCCTCGTCGCGTGCGGGCGGGCCATGGGGACGGGGGGGAGGGGGGGGGGTGTTGGACCATACTTCACCCTGCTGGTCAGTGCAGCTTGGGGTAGGCATGGCGCAGCAAGGGACGTCACCGCAGTGCCGTCTCAGTGCCCATCACGGAGCAGCCGATTGCCACGGTAGGCCACGTGCGGTGCGAAATAAGTTCAACTACCTCCAGCACTAGAATCATCATCATCACCACCACCATCATCATCATCACCACCATCATCATCATCATCACCACCACCATCATCATCATCACCACCATCATCATCATCATCACCACCACCACCATCATCCCCATCATCATCATCATCATACACATCCGAGGTCTGTCCAGGCTCAACCCCTCTGCTTCGCTTCCGCTAGACGCGACAGCGGTCGGGGGGAATAAGTCGCGGTGATTTCGAGCAGAGGGATTGTTAACATATCCCCCTTGGTTTGTCTACGCACGCCGCCGCAGGGATTGTTCACAACAATAACGACGGTGGCCATCGCTCTCGGCGGGTTCGCAAATCCCAGAAAGGTCCCGAACGGTCGATTCCCCAGCGCGGCGGTCGACAAAGACCGCGGACGGTGCGCGTCTCTCTGCCCAACTCGTCTACCCTGCGCACGCGCGAGTATCCACGGGGTAACTCCACGGGGTAACGTCACGGGGTAACTCCACGGGGTAACTCCACGGGGTAACTCCACGGGGTAACTCCACGGGGTAACTCCACAGGGTAACTCTACGGGGTAACGTCACGGGGTAACGTCACGGGGTAACGTCACGGGGTAACGTCACAGGGCAACGTCACGGGGTAACTCCACGGGGTAACTCCACCGGGTAACTCCACCGGGTAACGTCACGGGGTAACGTCACGGGGTAACTCCACGGGGTAACTCCACGGGGTAACGTCACGGGGTAACGTCACGGGGTAACGTCACGGGGTAACTCCACGGGGTAACTCCACGGGGTAACGTCACGGGGTAACGTCACGGGGTAACGTCACGGGGTAACTCCACGGGGTAACTGCTCTAGAGGAGTTGTACAACCCTAGCTGCCACTGCTATTCAGTGGCCTAAAATATGGCTCTAGATTTTGGTGTTATAATTTATTTATGTAGTTTATTGTTAAAAATTCGGTGACAGTCCCTATGATCACTGTTACATTGGATTTATGGCTTTTATTTTGGTGATTTCGAAAAGTTTTTTTTGTTTTGGCCATGTTTTTGTTTATTGTAGTACGGAGTTAAACTGATGGCTTTAATCTTAGTTGTCTTGTGGTTGTTGTTATTTGACTTGCATCCGACTGGGATTTTTGCACACAGCGTTAGTGTACGGTGCTATTTCAGGAATATTTTGATATTTTTTTCCTGGATTTTCTGTTTGCACAGTCACATAGTCACTTTAAGATGTTTTTCTTGTTTGTGTTTTTGTTTGTTGCGGTTGCACCCGATTCAAGAGTCGAATGGCTCACAGGGCTATACCAAAATAAATAAACTATGAACTATGAACTAACTCCACGGGGTAACCCCACGGAGTAATGCCACGGGGTAACTAAACGGGGTAACGCCACGGGGTAACTCCGAGGGGTAACTCCACGGGGTAACTCCACGGGGTAACGCCACAGGGTAACTCCACGGGGTAACTCCACAGGGTAACTCAACGGGGTAACGCCGCGGGAGCTCCCCAACTTTTGGATACATTTTTCTGAGATAAATTTCCACGTGGAAAAAAAAATCCACTTTGTTGAGCTCCCATTTGTGGCCAGGTTGCTTCTGATAAATAAGTGAATACCTCAGTGGGCTTTACCTGGTGAGATTAAAAAAAAATCCTTTGATTGCTAAATATTTTGTAAGTGATTTGTTTACTTTTCCTAACAGTAGCGTGTGTTTGTGCTGTTTGTTGTTGTAACTTTACACCCCCCCCCCCGATTGTGTGACTGCTCTGATTAGCTCAGCTGGCGGTTGACAAGTCACTCTGTAACACGGTTTTTGTTCCTGGGTATTAAGTGTTATTTTCTAATTGCCTATGCCTCAAACAGTATAGAAGATTGCTATTATTCCCCACAAACTTTGCTTTTGTGACCAGGACTTTAGGTGAAGGAATGACACAAATGCTCACCACGTTTTCTCATTGAACATATGTACATTTCAAAATATCACAGTCCTGGTCACAAAAGCAAAGTTTCTGGGGGATAAATATCCATTATCGTACAATTGAGACATACGCAATTCGAAAAATAACACTTACTACCCAGGGACAAAAAAAAAATGTTTTTATTACACGGTGATAAATATAATGACTCAACGCCCGCCACACGACCCCCGTCCCGTTCCCTGCCAAATCAGTCCACACGGACACACAGGTGTGTGGGCCCCAGGTGAGAGGCGCTGCAGCACTCCACGCGGGAGATAACGAGGTGAAGACAAAGGTGCCCCGCATAGCCTCTAACAGACTGTTGGGGGCAAGTTGAAGCACGGTGTTTTTTTTTTTTCCGGAAGACTTTGCTGTAAATTTTCCTGGATTTTTCTGTTGCGCGTAGTCACTTTAAGACGATTTCCCCGTTCGTGTTTTTGTTCTGTTGTTGCGGTTGCACCCGAGTCAAGAGCCGCATGGCCCACAGGGCTATGTCCATATATATAAAAGGCAAAGTTGTGATTATGTGTGACTGTTCAAAATGTTTAGCGTACTTCCCGACATGCAACAAACTTTTAATTTGCCATGTGGGTACTTTCCAGACTGTACACCATGAAAAAATTATAAAAATACACTTTTTTTTTAGGGGGGGGGGGGGGGGAGCTCAATAATGCATTTGTTTTTTGCACGGCAAGTGAGCTGTGACGTCAAATCTGTCACGTGACCCTCGCATATGGAAGCGTAACGCATTGTAGTGTAGTGGTTAGGGTGCTGTGTGTGTGTAATCTCTGTGTGTGTGTAATCTGTGTGTCTGTATGTGTGTGTAATCTGTGTGTGTGTGGAAGCGTAACGCATTGTAGTGTAGTGGTTAGCGCGCTGCGCTACGAACCCGGCGACCCGAGTTCGATTCCCGCTCACGGCCACCACCGGTGACGATTATTTGAACCGGTCCTGGGCCTCCCCTAGGTCGACTCAGCCTCAAACGAGTAACTGTTGTGGTGTGTGAACATCGCCACTGGGGAGACAAAGGCGGCCGGGTGTGGTGAATCCAAGTCCCGGGCGAAGCCGCGTAGTACAGCTAGTACCTAATAAATGAAACTGAAATGAAGTGCTGTTAGCGAAGACCGATTAAGGCCGGCAAGGCACACGATGGGTGGCGAGGTGACCAGCATCGCTCCCGACCGCCTTTGTCGTAGCAGGTACTCAATTGAGGCTGAGTCGACCTAGGGGAGTCCCAGGATCGGTTCAGATAATCGTCACTGGGAACCAAACTCGGATGTGGAACCGCTGGGGCACCACTCCCCACTTGGAGCTCAGCAAAGACAAAGATCCCCCGTGTAGCCTGAACAGGCGAGGGGGTGGGTGGCCAACACCACGCCCGGCCGCCTTTGTCTGCCCAGGTGTTTACACACCGCACCAGGTACTCAAATAATCGTGAGCGGGAATCGAACTAACCGCTACACCACCGCTACAGAGAGCACGCACACACGGAGGGGGGGACGGGGGGACATCATTAATCTGTGTCTCCAATCACGACAGGGCAAACAACAGGGCAACGAGCCCCCGGGAAGTCGCCCATCCCGCCGCCGCTGGGACGCTCGCGCGCTACCAAACATCTCGGCTCGCGTCTTGGGCGAGGACAGATTAGCCAAGCGGTGATAGATTAAGCCATCTTTGTCCCGCGGAGGGGACAATTCCATTTCTGCCACACGATGGTGGCAGACACGGGTCAGGAACATAGTAGCGGTGGTTCTTCACTACACATCAGAGGGTCTTCACTAAATTTCACTACACTTCAGAGGGTCTTCACTACACTTCAGAGGGTCTTCACTAAATTTCACTACATTTGAGATGTTCTTCACTACACTTCAGAGGGTCTTCACTACACTTCAGAGGGTCTTCACTAAATATCACTACATTTGAGAGGGTCTTCACTACACATCAGAGGGTCTTCACTACACTTCAGAGGGGTAAGAGGGTCGGCGGGGTGGTGCAGTTTCGCGGAGAAGACATCATCAGTGTGTGAAGGAGCTTCGGCAGAGGGTTCGTGTCAATGTTTCTGGCCCTTCGCGTGGCCTCCTTTGGCATTTGAGCTCCGCTGATCATATCTGGATTCAAATTTTATGGCTGAATCGACCTAGGGGAGGCCCAGAATCATTTCAGATAATCATCACCGGTACTGGCTACGCTACTGCTCCAAAGATAGAAATCCCCCGTGTAGCCTTAATAAACTGCTGAGGCAAGTGCTGTTAGCGAGCACCTATTAAGGCCGGCACTGTGGCACACGAGGGGGGTGTGGGTGGCCAACACCACGCCCGGTCGCCTTTGTCTCCCCAGTGGCGATGTTTACACACCGCACCAGGTACTCATTTGAGGCTGAGTCGACCTAGGGGAGGCCCAGGACCGGTGCAGATAATCGTCACTGGTGTTCGTGGCCGTGAGCGGGAATCGAACGCGGGTCGCCGGGTTTGTAGCGCAGCGCACTAACCGCTACACTACCGCTCCCTGGACACATAGACACACACATAGACACACACGTAGACACACACATAGACACACACATAGACACACACATAGACACACACGCACGCGCACAAGTGTCTGAGCGATGCGTGGTGTTCCATCGGTAACAAGGCTCAATTACTCCTGGCTCAGGGAGGTTTCGCCGCACGAGTCAGCGAGGGGCTTTCTCACTGACACCGCCATTAGCCGGAGGCGATATTAATCATCCGCCCGGATGCTCGGATGGAGTTACACGGGGCTGCCCGGAGAGAGGGCCCGCTTTACACGGACCACGAGTGCGGTGGGGGTGGTGGCGGTGGTGGCGGTGGTGGTGGCGGTGGCGGCGGTGGTGGCAGTGGCGGCAATGGTAGCGGTGGCGGTGACGGCGGTGGTGGCGGTGGTGGTGGCGGTGGCGGCGGTGGTGATGGTGGCGGCGATGGTGGCGGCGGTGGTGGTGGTGGCGGCGGTGGTGGTGGTGGTGGCGGTGGTGGTGGCGGCGGTGGTAGTGGTGGTGGCGGCGGTGGTGGCCACTGGGCCTTTAACAAACATCACCACGGGTGACTATGGGATGGTGCCGCCTCTCGGTGTGTGGATGATGCCGTCCAATTGGGTGCAGTGAATTCGCCGCAGCGAGAGGTCTACCTGTGGTTTCTCAGCGATTGTGAGTTGGCGAGATGTTAACTCCCTCGCCTGGTATGCAGGAGGTTGTGGGTTCGACCCCGACCCTGAAGCCTGCTGCATATTTGGAGTTTTTGTGTGTGTCTCTCTCTCTCTCCCCGTGGTTACGTCGATTTTTCTCCGTGTTCTCTGTTTTCTTCCCTCCACATTTATAAACATGACGCGTTTAGAGTATTTGGCTGCTATTTAATTCCAGGTGATAAGGTATTTTGTTGAACTATCATTTGTGGCCAGGTCGCTTCTGAGAAATAGCTATTTAGCTCAACGGGCCTTACCTGGTGTAGTTTGTATCATCATGATAATCTTACTCTCATTATACCATCGTCATACTCTCATCACCAACCCCGCACACCACTTTGTTAGTAGTCGCCGGTGGCTTTCATATGGATGCACCGGCACGCGCCATGGGAATGTGGCATTTCCATAACTGGGATTCTGGGCCGATGGCAAGAAGCGAAGGCACTTTGACCCCTTAATCTTGTGCAAGTCAGACAAAGCAGAAGAGTGTGCAAGGCAGACCCGGCGATCAATTACAGCAGCAGCAGCAGCGTCGTTAATTTATATCGGGGTTGAAGAAACGGGGGAGCAGGAGTCAGGGGCAGGAGGAGGGGAATCGGGCCGCTCCTCCGCGTCTCTAAATCCCGTGGTGCCCAACGGCGGCTGGGAGCTTTGACCTCTCCAGACATTGGTTGTTACATTTTCTTGGGGAGCAAATTGATGGGCTACGCCGGTGCGGTTACGAAACAGAATACGCAGTACCGGTGTTAGCATATCGGGGGGGTGGGCAGGGGGGGGGGTAAGAAATAAAATTAACTTCCAGACAGGAAAAGTTGTGACTTACAGAAATGTTTGCCCCGAAATTATTTTGTCAATTTCACATTGGTATCGTTCTACTTTGGACAATCGCAGCATTCTTGCCACAATATTCTGCTGAAATTGCAACCGTTGCCTTGTCGTTTAACACACATATAAAGTGTTGTGTTTATTTAATTAACGCGTCGGTGGCTACACACGTGGCCTGTCATGCAGCACTGTGTGGAGGCAGTGGGGGTTGGTGGCTCACCACACAGGGAGATCAAGAAAGCTGACGGATTAACAGAGAACAGATGAGGTCGTTTTCAGTGACGATGCTACTGCATCGGCAGTGGTGCTTAAGCACCGCTGTGCCAATAACACAGTGCCTTGAAAAAGGACAAGAAATAATAGGCGACGTTTCGGGCAATGGCCCTTCTTCACGGCACGTAAACAGAGAAGCGGATGAGAATAATGTAAGACTCTTGATTGTTTGCATCACGTGGGGGGCTGATAAGAATGACAGATGTCCGACTTCGCGAAATTGATGGAGATCGCCACAACGATAGCAGCCAAATAAATAAAATGAATTTACTTTTGGCAAGCGCTCCCGAGCGATGTTCGTTAGAATGATCAAGACCGGCGTGCACGCACGCCACCGGCGATGTTGTACGACAATGCCACGGATTTTGTGGCTCCATCATGCACCAAGGGCGAGCTTATTGCGCTCGTCCAAGCTCTCCCCGTACATTCATCCCACCCACCCCACCCACCCCACCCACCCCCGTGCCATTAAAACAGTGTTAAAAAAAATTACACCAATTTCTGAGTCGATAGATCACCCGTTGGCCGACCGTAAAATTGACCTGTAATAGACTCGTAATCGTTCTGCTGTCCCTCCTATCCGGCAAATCCGCTCTCCGGCACGCGCTCTTCATTCAATGGGCCATCGGGGATCGGTTAATAATAATAATAACGCCAGAGGCCTAAATCGTAAATGTTAGCACTTTTTGCCGGGCGGTTTGTCCACCCACTTGGGCCGTCGGCTCTGTCACCGCCGCCGTCACCGCGGGCCGTATCCGCGCGTGCGCGTCCCCTACGCTCGTTCGGATGCCGGGTAAGAACCCACAATCGTGGTACATCGATTATTGAGAGGGACCATTTTCATACCTCTAGTTCAGGGGTCGGCGAACACAAGCAGAGCCATGACGGACGCTTGTGTTGCGCCCGAAACGTCGTGATTTATTTTATTTCGTACCTACGTGACTTTACCGAAAGGACCAAAGAGTATGGAAACCCCCCCTCCTCAATGCTTCAACGCCACGTGAATACTTGATCGTGGTGCCTGAAGCGGTCCTTAAAGGGCCGAATGCGGTTTGGGTGCCCCAGGTTGTGGACCCCTGCTCTAGTTATAAATAACCACAATAATAGCGGCTTATATTGCGCCATTCGTCATTAGAATCTCAAGGCGCTTAACATCAGTGAAAATGGTGGTGGGGTTGCGTTATAAGTGGCCGAGTTAAAACAGGAAATTCCTTCTGCAAGAGAAATGTTTGCCTGAGGGACTTGAAAATCCCAACCGAACCGAACTCCCTGACGGCCTTTGGCAGAGTTCCACAGTCCAGGTACCACGGAAGGCCCAGAGAGTCCCACAGTCGGGTGGAGTAAGGGTTCAACGACACACATTTTGTCGCTTACGCGATCGAACCCAATGATAAATATTCACGAATCATTCATTAGACTTGTCCGATTTGAACGCGCAGCGTCACCCACAACGTACTCCGTGGCTGATGCACCGTGTCATTCCTCGCGCAGACGGCGACGGCGAGACAGCGTTGATGAACTGTGGGCAGCTGACTCGCCAGTCGCGAGTAGCGAGGCCAAACTGCTTTAATTTACGAGGGGCCCAGAGACGACCGCGTTGGTGCTGTCGTCCCGGCCTCTCTCTCTCTCTCACTCTCTCTGTGTGTGTGTGCGTGCGCGACCGAGCCTCACGTGCCTTGGCCGCGCGTGCACAGACTGCGTGACATGTGGTCGACCTCTGAACTCAATTTTACACTCGTTACCAAAAGCCCGAGCAATTCCAGCAGTGAGTGGGTGAGTCAGAGAGCGACTGAGCCGAGCTACGGCGAATAGGGAGGGAGGGGGGGATGGCGAGCAGAGCCCACCGGCGTTTGAAAGGAGCTGCTTCCACTGTTTGGGCCCCAAAAGTGTCGTGGGCGGTGGCGATGTTTTTTTTTGCGTGAGGCTCGCGCGCGTCTTCATCGGCGCAACGAATCGCTCCGTGCTGCCGAGCCTCGCCCACCTCGCTGCTCCACTGGTCGCATTACGGACAGGGAGGCAATTCGTCGATGGCATGCGCCCTTACCTTTGGAATCTTCCCCGATAATCTTCGCTGTGAAAGACCTTAACGCGTGTTTAATGTGCTCATAGCATCCAACGGTGGATAGTGGATGACGATGATAATGATGCTATATTTAATTTGTAGGTGTAATTGTCATTGATTAATAATAACAAAAATAAGCGCACAGATGCACGTGTCACGTAATTCGGAGTTGGCGCGAGCGGAGAAACGGGGCTCCACCCCGGGAGCCCCGGTGATGCTTCACACCTCGCCGCGGACGATGAGGCCAGTGCACGGTGGCCCTACCGAGTGGTGACCGGCCGTGGACTATCTCAGAGCCCCCCGCGATCAACCAGCTTCCGGCCACTGGAATACAATAAATACATAATTCATTAATAGGAACAATGTTTTTTTTTTTACCTTTGATGATGTTGATTATTTTGACGACAACGGAGGTGGTGGAGATGGTGAGGAATCCAGGAGGAGGACTCCTTTGGAGATGCAGGTGTTTGATAACAACTCCGCACGGCTGTTGTCACTCTGGGCAGCGCTGCCCCGCAATAACTTTCCCTGATTGCTGCATTCGCAATCCATAACAGAGGGATTTTGGTTTAGATCGCGTAAATATATATGTGTCGTTAAACCGGCCACCACCCGACACAGCTGATTAGTAAGGTTTGTCACTGAAACAGAACGTGCCAATTCGTTACTTGTGTGGTGGGTAATTGTCGGGCGTAATCCACCGCCACCACTACGGTTAAACATGTACCTCCAGTCAGGGCCCAACAGAGGGCAATAGCGGGTCCGGTCCGAACTAAGTCGGACTCGTGGGTCAGGCAACCTGGGGGGACGGTTAGGAACCAGAGGGGACACCCCAGGCCCCTAGTGGGGGCTGGGGGATTGCGCAACAACCTAGGTCCCTCCAGAAGGTTCCAGAGAGTGGGCGTGGCCAGGGGCGCAGTGACCCTGGGAGCTCCACAAAAGCCGGACCCCAGAGCAGCTCAGGCAGTCGGCGTCAAGCCGAAGACCCAACAGCTCGCCTGAAGATAGCACCCTGGACCCCAAGCTCCGCCGTCCTTCTAAGGGCCGGAGCTCAGAGAGGCTAGGACTCTGAAGATCCCTGGACCCGACGTCCTTCTCAGTGCCGGGACCGAGTGGGCCAGTGGTCGAGATCCGAGGACCTTGGCTGGGTCGGGTCAGCCTCCCCTAGGTCCCGTTAGCCGGAGGGCTGAGAGTGTTTGTTCCCAGTGGCTAGGGCACGTTAGCCCCGGAGGCTGTACCTCCTTAGGTTGTTGGGTAGAAGGGGCCATTACCCCTTCGTGTTAGGGACCTTCTGTGTTAGTCGTTTAATAAATACGTGTTGCCTCCTAAGAAGACCCCGTCTCCATACAGCCCACTACACTTGTGTAGTGACATAGCGCTGACTGTTCTACAGCAGCTGCAACTGCAGGTGCACACTTAGCGCACGCGCATGTACACGGTGTGTGTGTGTGTGTGTGCCGGCAAGGCGGAGAAACTGGGGCAAGGGTCACGGCAAACCTCATAGGGAGGCCCCTGGAACCCTCTGGTGGGTTCGAGATGGGAGGCGCGGCAAGGGCGGAGTCAATCCGCGCGGAGGGGAATAAAAGCAGCGGAGAGCGAGAGCTGCGAGCTGCCGGTGCTGGGGTTGGACTCGTCTCATCGTCGGTGTCGTCGTCGCCACCCTCGTCGCTGCCGCCTTCGCCCGGGCATTGACGCGGCCGGACAGCGGTTGGCTGTCCCGGTCGACGGCGTCGATGCAACGCGGGCAGGGTCGTGTCTAGGCCGGGCTGTACCGCAGCGTGGTCGTGAGAGAGAGAGGGGGTCGGGGCCTGTGTGTGGGCGACGCGCGCCACCCACACACACACACAAGCCTCGAGCGAGGACGAGGAAGAGACGCACGACACTACATTTGTACAGCACACCGCTAGTGTGTTGGAGAGTAAACCCATGACATTTACAATTCGAGTACGACGTTTCGCCAGTGATTACAACAACCAGCATCATCAGGTGACAGCGTGGAGAAATCCTACTCCGGTTTTGGTCTTAAATAGAGCGAGGTATAAACGTGATGTTGTCACTTGTGAGCCAATCAGGTGCAAGTGCCAGGGGGCGGGGGGGGGGGTGTTAATATAAGCATTTACATTACAATGAATATGCATTACCGGTCGGCCTACCGCAGACGCACTCTCACCAGTATTTAGCCTATCAACCCTTGTACCTTTTCACTGAAACTCATCACTTCTGCCTTTATTTCGAGCAGATGCACTTTCCTCTCTCATTGGACGTTTGGGATCCATGATTAAGGGCAATTAACAAGCGAGTATGCATGAAGTAAAAACGCACAACAGCGAGTTCAGAGCGGGGTTACTGCGAGACTGAGGACAAAGCGGGTAGCCGAGCGGGCGTGCCTAATCTTCATATCAGTTTCAAATGTAGTTAACATTTTGTCGGTGGTTCTGGCACTATGTGCTCTCGCGAAACTGGCGGTTGGTGTCAGGGATAGGGAATGAGTTTACATTTCGAAACTCGCGCGAATATGTGAAACTCGTGAAACCAGAGCTCGCACCTAGCGAAGGTTTACAGTACGTACATACACGCGCGGCGTTTTCACCATCATCATGAGATATTTTGTTGATTTGGAATACTTATTCCGGAGAAATCCGATGAGCTCAGTGACACACAAACTCGAAATATACAGCAGCAGGCATCAGGGGTGGGATTGAACCCATGACCTCCTTGTATACCAGGCGAGGTGGTTAACATCTCCTAGCTACCGTGATGATGACAGACAGAGTAGGCGTCAGGGTAGCCTACTTCAGCAGTTGTTCCTTGCTGTAGTTGTCCCACCTGATGATGATTGCTTGTGTTGCAATCGAAACGTCGCGATCTATCATTTTACTACCTACGTGACTTTACCGAAAGAACCAAAGAGTATGGCTTTAAATTTTGATTTAAAGCTTTCGTGACTGCAGGGATTCATATTATTGGTTCTTTCAGTAAAGTAACATAGAAGGGAAACAATAAAATAATAAAAATTTAAAACAATAAAATTATCACGACGTTTCGACTGCAACACAAGCAATCATTATCAGGTATGAAAACCACAGCAAGAAAATACTGCTGAAGAAGGCTACCCTGACGCCTGCTGCTGTATATTTGGAGTTTGCTTATCTCTGTCTGCTGTGGTTTTCACACCTGATGATTGCTTGTGTTGCAGTCGAAACGTCGTCGGAATGTTATTGTTTTATATTTTATTGTTTCCCTTCTACGTGGTGACTTTACCGAAAGAACCAAAGAGTATGATTTTACTTTACTTGACTCCTATTTTTATCGTGGTCAAATCTTGTAATCAAAAGTTAGTCGACTTCCTGTTGGCCAATCAATTCCAAATTTTGCACACGCGCTCAGATCCGATGACACTGCATGCCTGTATCAACATCGCCATCAATTAAGTTTCTCTTTGAAAGCAATTAACTTTTTGTATGGACGGCTTATTATTTTAATATTTATTTGGGAAGGTCCCTAAACTCTGGAATCGCCTCGTCCAAGAAGCAGGCGCCACGTGTCTCAGGCGCCACGTGTCTCAGGCTGCCACGTGTCTCAGGCGCCCACGTGTCTCAGGCGCCCACGTGTCTCAGGCGCCCACGTGTCTCAGGCGCCCACGTGTCTCAGGCGCCCACGTGTCTCAGGCGCCCACGTGTCTCAGGCGCCCACGTGTCTCAGGCGCCCACGTGTCTCTTGTGATCAAGATGTCGTCCACCTCCCCTTGTCCAATCGAGTTATTTACTTTTTTGTGCACTTTAAAACAAACACGTTTAAACAAATGTTTTTAAGGAGTTTATTTGTTTGTCCGCGAATCTGGCCCGCCGATCAAAACTGGCGATTTGAAGTTTCCCCTTCAATCGCGGGTGCCGAGTGAATGGGATAAGAACGAAGGAGGTGAGGGGAGGGGGAAATCCCCCCCGTTGCCCACCCCCCCCCACAAAATGTACCTTTTTTAAACTGCGGAAACTGATTGCCAACTATTAAATCGCATTTAATTAATTGGAAACACATTTTGCTTTTAAATTGCCTCTGCTTAATTTCAGTGGGGGTGGGGGGTTGATTTTAAATTAGAAATTAAGTGAAACATTGCCGCAAGGAATCAAATGTTTCGGCCTTTTCAATGTTGTGCTGCGCACATTCTAATATATGATGTGAATGTGATAATGAAAATAATCAAGTAATATGTCAAACTTCCTCCCTGTTCCAATAATAATTAATAATACATGGCATACTCTTTGGTTCTTTCGGTAAAGTCACGTAGGTAGAAAAATAAAACAAATAATAATAATTATTTTAATAAAATAAAACAACATATTATTTTAAGTTTTATTTTATTTTTCTACCCACCACGTGACTTTACCGAATGAACCAACGAGTATGGATTCCTGCAGTCACGAAAGCTTCAATGCATGACACAGTGAAACAACCTTTAACGCGGAGCTCGCAAGGTCGCTGGCCTTTCGCCACCAGCAGAGGCGACATCGACCCTCGTGAAGCCAGTTGACGGCATTCCACGTTACCGTGGCGGGAGCCAGTCCATTCGTAGGACAAGACACTGCTGACTGTCCCACATCCTGATAACTCATTCACTTCATTAGCCTGGGCCCATGGTGGTGGTGACGATAATGATGATTGATGATGATGGTGATGAGGATCACGATGATGACCAGGGTAATGCTAGTGGTGGTGATGTACTGTTGAACTTCTTTCGCACCGTACGTAGCCAACCGTGCAAATTGGAGGTGCGGGGAAAGCACAACGGTGATCGTGATGAAAGATGATGAATGTCTGATGGGGTATTTTAGGTGTTATGGAGGAAGGGGATGAGACCTGCGTGATGCTTGACTCGTTCTGTAATGGTCAGGGGTCGTGCTGCCGCTTAGCTGGGCGAGTGTGGGTCAGTTAGAATTCGAGGTGTGGCTCGAGTCGGGCTATATCTTGACTAAGGTCTGAATTAGTACGTGTGTGTGTGTGTGCGTGTGTGTGCGTGTGTGTGCGTGTGCGCGCGTGTGTGTGTGCTCGCTTAGCTAGTGCGGCTATTTGCGAGGCTCTCGTGAGAGTGGGGATGATGATTCTTCACGAACGCAGTTCACACGAAAACAGCATTTTAACAATCGTAACCTTCCGACTGTGGCTCAATCACTCTAACCACAGCGTCACTCATCTTCGTTTAAGGGACAATAAAACTCAAACAATAATACAGAAGAGGCTAAGTCCCCTTGAGGTCCAGGGCTCGATGTGTCTGGCTGAGACGTTATCCTGCAGGGCTTCCGACCTCCAGGAGTGTTGTCAATTAATCGCATTCCAAAAAGAACAACACACGCTGAAAATAATCACAGCTTTGGTTTGGCGCACATATCTAAATAATTAAATGTATAACAATTACAATGTACAGCACAGGGAAACTCCTGTCCTGTGTGTCTTTGTGTCCGTGGTGGGGCGCGGTAGTGTAGCAGGTTAGCGCTACGCTGCGCTACGAACCCGGCGACCCGGGTTCGATTCCCGCTCACGGCCACCACCGGTGACGATTATCTGAACCGGTCCTGGGCCTCCCCGAAGTCGACTCAGCCTCAAAATTAGTACCCAGTGCGATGTGTAAACATCGCCACTGGGGAGACAAAGGCGGCCGGGCGTGGTGCTGCCCACCCCCACCCCCTCGTGTGCCGTGGCGGCCTTCATAGGTGCTACTCGCTAACAGCACTTGCCCCTACAGTCTGTTGAGGCTACACGGGGGATCTTTGTCTTTGTTTGGTACAAACCACGACGCGTTGACCTCGGAGCCGGTTTGAATGTTCGCGCGCCGATCGGGTTTTTGTTGCTCAGAACGAACCGAATTCGATTGTGGTTCTAAATTTAAAGCTTTCGTGACTGCAAGGATCCATACTCTTTGGTTCTATTCGGTAAAATCACGTAGGTAAAAAATAAAACAACAAAAATCACGACGTTTCGGCTACAACACAAGCGGTCTTCATCAGGTGATGGGAGCGGACTGTCCCGAGAACAGCGCTGGAGTGGTTACCATAACTTTCGGAATCAATAATCGATCCCGACAACTATTTATTCACAGTGCTAGAAACAACAACAACAACAACAACCCCTATAAAAAATCACAATCATCCCCCACTCATCCATGCAATAATCTAAAAATAAAAAAATTAAGTTTGAATGATTTAATCCTTCCAACCAATCTTGCTCCTGTGCATGAATATATAAATAAAGGAATTGTCTTTATTTGACCAGGTAAGGCCCACTGAGCTGTATGTTGATTTTTTCAGAAGCCACTTGGCCACAAATGATAGCTCAAAGAAGTGGCTTATCACGTGGAAATGTATCGCAGCCAAATACTCAAAACGCGTGGTGATGTTGATGATAAATGTGGAGGGGAAAACGAGAGGACCCAGAGACAAAACCACGCGACAACGAGGAGAGAGAGAGACAAACTCCAAATATACAGCAGCAGCAGCAGGCGTCAGGGTCGGGATTGAACCCCTTCCCACACACCCCTCCCACACACCCCTCCCACACACCCCTCCCACACACCCCTCCCACACACCCCTCCCACACACCCCTCCCACACACCCCTCCCACACACCCCCTCCCACACACCCCTCCCACACACCCCTCCCACACACCCCCCTCCCACCTCCCTCTCACACACCCCCCTCTCACACACCCCCCCTCCCGCCCCCTCCCCTCCCGCCCCCTCCCACACACCCCCTTCCCAAACCCCCCTCCCATACACTCCTCCCACGCACCCCCCCTCCCACACCCCCCCTCCCGCCCCCTCCCACACACCCCCCTCCCACACACCCCTCCTCCCATACACCCCTCCCATACACCCCCCCCCTCCCACACACCCCCCTCCCACACCCCCCCCCTCCCACACACCCCCCCTCCCACATACCCCTCCCACACACCCCCCTCCCACCCCTCCTCCCACACACCCCCCTCCCACCTCTCCTCCCACACACCCCCTCCCACCCCCCACACACCCCTCCCACACCTCCTATTGTCTCTTTTACCACAAAACCGAATGTTCGCCACATCCAACATTGCGCTGTTTTCAACGCGAGAGTTTTTTTTTTGTTCCTGAAGTTGCGACTCAAAAAAATTGTTCCATTCACAAGGCGAACTATTTGATCGATTTGCTTCTTTCATTGCGGCCTTTAAAAATGTTTGGCCGAGCAGGCTTCGTCAGCATGTGGACCCACACAGACATTTAACTTTTATTTCAGTCCTGAAAATATGATCGTTTCTCTGTTATTTTTTTTCATTTAATAAAAAAAACCTGATGCATTAATGTTCACTGGTATTTTAAAAAAATCAGAATCAGAAAATTTATTTATACTTGAGGAATCTGATGAGCTATAAAGCTCTTTTTCACAGGTTCCCAGTAGGGCCGGGTAAGGACGCTACGACAACAAACAGTACAAGAACAGGATCCGAGTGCAAAGTGCAAGATAGATCAACAAATCACCCAAACACAGACAAATACAACACCCAAACATCCCCATCCTACCGGACAAAAGCCCACTGAGGTATTCACTTGTTTTCAAAAGCGACCTGGCCACAAACACTACCTCAACAAAAGTGGCTTATCATTGGGACATTTATGGCAGCAAAATATTCTAAATAGTCTAAACGCGTGCATCTCAACAACAACGCTGACCCGCTGGTGAAATTGCCGCATTTATATTCATGTCTATATTGAGTTGAAAATGCATTACTTAATAATTACCGGCATGGAATATTTCACGGGTTTGACTAGCTTTTAGGAAGTAGGCAGAAGTGCCAAGAGGAATTATCCATCTTGTTCAATGTGCCGATTGGAGGCAGCCAAAGCCACTGGAAGAGAGAGAATGCGAACACAATCACCATCGGACTCTTGATTTAGACTGGAGGAGGAATCCAATGGGCTGCGAAGCTCCTTTTTCACAATGTTCAGCATGGGCGAGGGTCAGCGGGTCAGCAGCAACGCTTTGTATATCGCGAGAGGGACCTCGGAATAATGGAAGTGGCGCGGGAGGAGACATTTAAATAACAACAACAAAAATGTCCTCACAAGCCGACACATTTTGCACACCAGAGGTAAATCAAAGTAAGTGCTTCAGAGAGAACACAACAACCTGCGACCATCATCCCACCCAGGTGACCCACAAAGAAGAAACAAAAACACATTGCCAGCGCCTCCGCTCAAACCGCAGCCAAACTGAGACACCGTTGGAAATTCCACATTTCTAGAGCAGGGATTTAGATGCATTTATCCAATGCTTTTTTGTTGTTGTTGTTAAACAGTTCAGAGCACCAGAAAAAAACGAATGAATACATGAGTAGCACGTCAATGTTTTACGTGTGAGTCGAGGTCGGCCCCACGTCGCCACATAGCCACGTGGCAGCCTCCTCCTCCTCCTGCACGTGCTGAGCCACGAGGCTGTCACGTGGCTCTGTGTGCCTCTGTGGTTTTACTCCTCTGCGGCTCCATCGCAGGGACGAGTCTGTCTCTTCGAAGACGGTTTCATGAGCTGAACAAGCAGTCCCTTTTGGCAATCCACTTCTGGATACTGAAGGCCTCCCCAGCGCTGTGCAGGTTATGCGGTGGGTGGGTGGGGGTTGGTTATTTGACCATACTTCACCACGCTGGTCGGTGTGGGCTGTGAAATGCGGATGGAGCGTAAGGCGTGGCGGGAGCAATCACCGTTGCTGACTTGTGGCGACGCTGAAAACCCCTTTTTGCCTTTGTTGTCGTCGCTGAGATGAATCAGTCGAGACTCAAACAGTCGCACACCACCTGGCGTTCACGTCTCCTCCTCGGGGACACCGGCCGTGTCACGGTGAACCGCGTCAGCGCATCGACACCGGCAGACCGATGCTGCGCCGCGTCTCCTTCGTGAATGGGAAAATGAAAGACGCGAGCCACAGTGGTGGGACCTGTGGCCACGCAGCCCAAACCATGGCCCGCACAGTCACCCCGCTGTGGTCTTCGCTCATTCAACGGAGGAGGAGGAGGAGGAGCAACGACACGACACGAACTCTCTCTGATGAAGCCCTCTCGTCGTGGCCAGCAGCAGCAGGACCTCGACATTGGCATGGAGCTCCTGATATTTCCACAATGCGCGAGACTAGAAGAGAATTTCAATAGCGCGTCGAATGTCCGTTCAACGGAGGAGGAAGAACAGCAAAACGGCACGAACTCTTTCTCTCTTTCTCTCTCTCTCTTTCTCCTGAAGCCGGTGGGGGGAGAGGGAGGGTTGGAGGGGGGGGGAGATGGGGGGGGGGGGGCTCTCTGGGCCGGAGTGGTCGTCTCGCCTCGCTGAGCCGGGCTCCCAGGCCGAGTCGTAATTAGCGAGCGCCTCGGCGCCGCATGGCACGGCGCCAGCTCCCCCCCCCCACCCCGTAATAACGCACCGGACCGGGAGCCAATTTACCCAGTTCATGACCCCTTTGATTGCACCTCGTTTATTCCAGAGGCTGCCTACGCAGCGAGCCAAGGTGGGGCGGGGGGGGGGGATCGATTCAAGCAGCGGCAGTAGCCGCAGCAGTCCCAGCAGAAGCGTCAGCTGTAGCGACTCTTGCGATGTGCACTCAAGCCCGTGTCGCTACCCCCCCCCACTCCCTCGCCTCTAACCAGATCGCATTGTGATTGGCACGCACTTTCTCCCGAGGCTAATGCGCTTTCACTTTGCTGCCCTTGGAGGCCAAATAAAAACGTTGAAGGTTGGGAGAGTATCATCATCATCATCATCGCCTCCTTCTCTCCCTCCACCACCGCCACCGCGATGATGAAATCCACGAGCGCTGATATACCGCGCGCTCCGCGGTGGAGAGTGGGATTTTTGACCCGGCAATTTTTTTTCATTCCAGGTAGGGCTGAAAGTCATTGGTCGACTTGTATTGTGTTGGGCGAGCGTTGACAGCGCTGCGGGTGGATTTATTTCATCGGCCATACCCAGAATCCGCGACAGAGGAACGAGACGCGTGTCTTGGGGTGATCGTGAACGTTGCTGCAATGAAGAATTTCGGAGGGAGCCTACGTTCATAAATATATCCCAGTAGTCTGCGCTCCTTCAAGGGAGGAATATAACACACGACGCGAACTGTCTCCCGAAGCCCTCTCGTCGTGGCTCGCAGACTCCGACGTTGGCCCATCGTCTCCTGGACATCTCGCGGTTGAAATGAGAGCGATCTGCGACGGAGGCGGTGGCCCTTGGGTGGCTCAGGAGACGAATTGGAGCCACAGCACCGCGAAGACCTGGGTTTGAATCGGGGTTGTTCGTGGTTGACCCCAACCCACCCGGCCGGCCACGTCGCTAACCGTTGATTTATCACAACTCGTGACGCAACAGTTTCAATGAATTTCGCGTGACATGACGCAAACCTCTGATGTGGTTAATGCAATTGCGCCATGATTTGGGAGCTTAATGTCCAGGCTACGCGGTGATAATTTTGACAAATGTGCTTCGGTTGGGAGAGGAGCGCGACTGATGGCGCCGGGTGTGGCCACTACCACCAAAACCACCCAGCCACCACCATCACCACCCCGCCACTACTACCACCACCACCCTGCCACCACCACTCAGCCACCACCACCACCAATGCCACCACCACACCGCCACGACAACCACACCACCACCACCCCACCACCACCATCACCACCCCTCCACTACCACCCCGCAACTACCATCACCACCATCATCACCACCCCGCCACTACCACCCCGCAACTACCATCACCACCATCACCACAACCACCCCGCCTCCACCACCACTACCACCCACTACCTCATGCCATGGGCGTTCCTCCGTGGAGCGTGAGTCATTGAGGATTCTTCCTTCCTGGGCTCTGGCGGCCTCACGATGCCACTCACGTCATTGAATTGAGGGAATAATGAAAAAAAAATCAACTTTTAACCCGCCGCACCAGCGTTCGCTCACTTTCGAGGGGCGAGGACGAGAGAGAGTCGCGAGGGTGAACCACGCACACGAGCGGAACGGCAGCAGCCACACGGTGAGCCGCTGCCAACAATTGCCCAAGCCACATCATGTGACCTCTCTTTCCAGTATCAAAACCAACTCTTATAATTGCCCAAGCTCTGCGGTCCTCTATATATGAAGGTGCTATTGGCCAATTAATGACTCATTCCGAATGAAATCATTAATTAGTGTTGTGTTTTTATGTTTACGTGTGTGTGTGTTTGTCTGTGTGTGCGTGGGGGTTTTCGGTGTTGTTTGGGTTATAATACATCCGGGGGAGGGGGAGGGCGACGACTGTGGAGATGGAGCAATGAAATCAGGTCATCAGGGCTCCGCTTTGGCGCGATGTTAACTCCCTTGCCCGGCGTGCTGGAGGTTGTGGGTTCGAGCCCAACCTTGACGTCTGTTGTCGTCGTAGGCGTGTGCAGCGTCTCGAGCTGTCCCACGCGTGACTGAAGAATAATACTACGTAATTATGGCAAGGCTTCTAATGTAATAGCAACGATAATCTACTGCTCTTTGTCAATCCACTGCTGTGTTGGTCATGGTGGGAGGTGTTTGACCACTGTGTGGGGAGCAGCTGTGTAGCGATTCGCGCACTGCGCTGCAGACCCAGCGGCCCGAACTCGATTTCCGCTCACGGCCAACACCAGTGGCGATTATCTGAACCGGTCCTGGATGAGTAAATGACTCGGAAGCCTGTAGATTTAGAGTTTGCGTCTTCCTCTTTGCCCGTGGTCGCGTGGATTTTTCTCCGCGTCCTTCGGGTTTCCCCTCCACGTTTGGAATCAACATCGCCACGCGTTTAGAGTATTTGGCTGCTATACATTTCCATGTGATAAGACACTTCGTTGAGCTATCAATTGTGGCCAGGTCGCTTCTGAATAAGAGCTACACAGCTCAGTGGGCCTTACCTGGTAAAATAAAGATAACGCCTTTATTAATGTATTCATGCACAGGGGGAAGATTGATTGTAAGAATTGGACAATTGCAGGGTTGAGTGGGGGGATGATTGTGATGGTCTGTGGGATGATGGCTATTGGAATTCAATTGCAATTGCAAACTGCATTCATAATTGTGAATTAGATGATGATGATGATTATTATTATTATTATTCCACGTGTTTACCCAGGAAAGCCTCACCGAGTCTCAAGACTCTTTTTTCAGGAGCGGTCCTGCCAATTTTCCGCAGTCGAGAGGTGCGATGCTGCTGCTGCTGCTACCTGTGTAACCCCCTTTGAGTAATTTGCAGGACACTTTTCAGCATTGGGATGTCTGGCTAATGTCTGGCTAATGTGTTTGGTTTTGCGATAGAAGGAAAACAGATCTGGACAAAAAAAACATGGAGCATGGGAGAACATACAAAGGCCTGCACAGAAAGGGATTTGAACCTGTGCACTTAGTGCCCTTGTTGCAGGAGTGAATATAGGCGCATGGACACACACACACGCGTACCGAAGGAAGAGTTTTCAGGCCATCTATGTTTCTCTATATTGAAAGACGTACACTGTTTCGCGCGCTTTCAGGCGCGCTTGCGGCCGTCTGGAAAGCTCTCCATTCCCATATTAGGAAGCCACTGGAGCGATGCACTTTTAAATTAATATTAAAAACCAAACTCTTTAGAAAACAACTTTGTTGTGCTTAGTTTGCTGTCCTTCCCCCGTACCTCCGATTACCACAGTTGGGCTACGTAGGGTGCGAAAGAAGTTCAACACACTGCTAACATACACACACACATACAACCAACAACAACCGCCATTCCCCACTAAGTGGCGGTGACGTCACCACGACGCTTGTGCCAAGCTATGTGCACGTTGAGGCCACGTGAAGTGTCGAACGCCCGCTGGCAGGAGGTTACGGGGCAGACCCAGGTGCCACGGGTCGACTAAGATGACTGGCTGATGCACCACCCGTGCCCCCTACTGTGCCAACTTGCTGTGCTTTAGCCACCCGGCGCTCCGCTCGTTGTTGTGAGCGTCGCTCCCCCCCCCCCCCCGTTGTTGTTGGAGGGCGACTGCCTCCAACTGCCCAGTAGCGTCCCTCACGAGCCTCCTCCACAGAGACCGATCTTGACACCGCTGGTACCAGTCATCGGCAAGTCCATTCAGCTCCACATCCTCCTGTACCAAATCACTCCATCTCTTCTCTAGCCCGTGCCACGCCCGTTTAGCCCCCTTGATCCGGCCGAACAAAAGCTGTTTAGGCATGCGATGGCTGGGCATGCAGGCTACATGATCTAGCCAACACAGCCTTACCTGCCGGAGGAGCTCACCGATGGGACTTTGTCCAGATCTTTCATGGATATGTGAGCTCCTCACACAATCCAGCCTGATTAAATACAAGATGGATCGTAGGAAGGCCAGCTCAAATGTTTCTAACCGGCGAAAATGTTCCATTAGGGGGGGTCCACGTTTTGCAACCGTAGAGAAGGGAGGGAATAACTGTGGCCGCAAAGACCTGAAGCTTCGTGCGGAGCGACAGACCAGGTAGCTTCCACACAGCGTTATGCAACCGATGAAAATATAATGCCGCTCGACTGATTCGGAGTGAGACGTCTGCTGTTAAACTGGAGCCAGTCATAAGCACACAGCCCAGGTATGGGAAACTCTCCACTCTCTCCACAACTGCCCTATCACCAATTGGGAGTTGTGGGTGTGGAGTGTCCGATGGAACAAATACTCAGGCAGGTGCTTAGTTTTTGCTTAGTCCCCACCTCTTAGTGGCAAGCTCCAGATTCAGCAGAACCGCCTCCAACTCCTCATCTGAGTAAGCAGCAATTACCAGATCATCGGCATACATAACATGGTTGAGCAATAGGGAGCCATCCCTTTTCCGCACCCGGGAATCGATCAGCCTCCCATTATATCTGTACCAGATGGAAATTCCTCTAGTATAGCTATTGAAGGCATCACGAACTACGTGGTGGAAATAGATGTTAAATAATGTGTGAGCCAGAGGACATTCCTATCGTACCCAAACGTGACAGGGAATGGCTCCGACTCCTGGCCACGTAGTTTTACCCGGGCCCGCTCACCATCACGGAGGTCCTTAATGATCGTAAGCAGCAGGTAAGGGACTTCGAAACCATGAAGAACACCCCAGAGCCCAGGCCTACTGATGGTATCACAGGCCTTGACCAGATCAATAAAGCAGAGATGTTGGTCTTGTTGGAATTCCCTACACCTCTGCTGTAGCATACGGACAGAAAATATGGCATCTGTGCAGGACCGCCCTTTCCTGAAACCACATTGGGGCTTCGCAAGCCTCTCTTTCAGCGTGCCTGACAAGGCGATGATGAATAATCCTCGCCAGGACCTTTCCCGGCACACTGAGGAGTGAGATGCCCCTGTAGTTATTACAGTCTGTGCGGTCCCCCTTCTTAAAGAGGGGAACCACCAGGGCATCCTTCCAATCCTGCGGATCATCTCTGCCCGGTGCCTTTCCTGGTCTCAGGCTCTGGATCGCCTTTAGTACTTCCTGAAACAGATGGCACCTCAGCCAGCCACTCGCAGGGGGTGACTTCTTCTTCCAATATTTGAGACACCCCAGCCTCAGCAGGGTCATCCTCACTTTGTCCGACGATGTTTTCCATGCCGAGGGATTTTCGTTAACCTAGGACTTCGCATAAATGCTCTGCAAATCTGCAAACCTGTTCCTGGGGGTCAGAGATTGGGTTACTGTTTTTTCCCTAATGATGGCAACAGGTGTGGTGCTGCAGGTTACTTTTTTATGGAGTTAAATAGAGATTTGTGATCGCGGACCATTGAGGCAGACTCCATCTCCTCAGCAACCCGCGACCACCACCCATCCTTGCAGCACCTCACGGCTCTCCGAACCTCCGACTGAAGGCTGCGATCAGCCTCCTCATTTTCTGACGTGGGATGCTGTAGACGATGAGAGTGGATCTGTCGCTTTTTCTCAGCCAGCTTGAACACCTCCTCTGTCAGCCAGGGTTTCTAGGAAGGTCTGGACCATGTACCCAAAGCAGCCATTGCAGCTGCATGAGCCACAGTCCTAAACCTTGCCCATTTCCCCTCAACATTTGGAGGAGTGGGGGACGATGCCAACCCCAGCCGATTAAATTCTCGCTTGCAACTTTCATCAGCTAGCTGAGACCAGGCCACCTTGGGTTTGAATGGGGTCCTGGGTGTACACCCACCACCGGAGTGAAAGAATGGCAGGCGCATCTTACAAATGACAAGTCGATGGTCAGTGGGCAGATCAGCTCCACGGTAGGTCCTGGTGTCAAGGACATGGGCCCGCATCTGCTGTTTTGTCACGAGTAGTCCAGCAGATGTTCTTGCTTGGACCTGGCATGCATCCATGATGTTGTGTGGATGCGCCGATGCCGGAACTGCGTATTGGTAATTACAAGCCCATGGGCTGCACAAAAATCTAGCAGCCTCCTACCGTTGTTATTGAGCTGATCTGGCCCATGCCTTCCAATCACTCCAGACCAGGTGCCAGCATCATGACCAACTCGGGCACTGAAGTCGCCCAACAGGGTGACTCTATCCCGTGGGGCCACTTCAGCTAGCACCTGTGACAGGAGGTCATTGAAGCCATCTGACTCATCGGCCTTGCCTGCATCCCTCCACGGATATTCGTCTTCGGTCGGGGCATAATTAACCACGACCACCGATCCTCGCCTCCAGTTGATGGGAAGGCGAGCCCAAAGTAGTCTGGGGCTTACTGCTTCCCACACGTCACTGCCACGCTCCCACGCCCCCTTCATTCTTTTGTTCAGAAGAAGAGCCACTCCCTGTTGTTTGGCAGTATCCTGCCCCGAGAGAGGACTGTCCACCCTTCATGGTGGCATGAGCCAGAACCGGTCCACCGGACCTCATGAATACCACAGAGATCCAGGCAGTACTGGTCCAGCTCCCAACAGATGAGTGGCAGCCTCTGCTTCGCAGTGAGTGTTCGAACATTCCACGTGGCCACCCTCAGTGATTTTTTATTGTTTCTGGAGGAGCCCCGAGGATAAAGATTCAATCTCCTGGCTCCGTCAAATGGAGTTTAGCCAGGAGACGTCATAGACGCCTGTCCCCCCAGGGCCTCCGGCACAAGCTTTTTAATTAGATATTTTAGACGTGGTTTTGTGGTAATTAATTGAAGGTGGAGGGGTTACCAGCCCCTCGCACCCGTCCAGAGTCCCCATTTGGCCGCTGTGGTGGTTACAAACGCCATGATGGGAAAGGCCAAAAATCTAAATTAGCCCTCCCCTCATGACACTGCCCACCAGTGTCAGGGGGAGAGGCAGGGGAGGGCCCAGGACCGTCACCGTGAGTCGGTCGTGAGCGGGAGTTGAACTCGGGCCGTTGCTGGCTGGTTTCATAGCGCGGTGCGCTCACTGCAGCGCCACCACTCCCCAAACACACACGTGCACGCGCGCGCTCGCTCGGGGGCTCGCGTGCACGTGCCGACTCCCCGCCTACCCACCCCGCCACGCCACCGCCATTCAAAACCCCTTCACGTTCCTTTGCGAGGAATTCGCTTTGCGCTGATTGTCGCGGACGAAGCGTCATTGGCGGTAATGGGCGTCTCGTTTGCGATGTGTCTAGAGTCTCCCGAATGAAAGATGGAGCCGGGGGGGGGGGGGGAGAGGGGGAGAATGGTGGGTGGAGATAAGAAGAGAGGCGGTGAGATTGGTCCTCGCACTCTTTGGCGTCGTTATCACAAAGCGCGTCATCATCTCCATCCTCTCTCTGAGTTACGTAAAACTCATTTCTTGAGAACTGCCTTTTGTGTTCGGTTTCTTGCCCTTCCCCGGCACCTTCCGATTAGCACCGCGGTTGGCTACGTACGGTGCGAAAAAAAAATCAACATACAAACAAAGGCAAAGGTAGACGGTTTTGGCAAGTGCTGTTAGCGAGCACCTATGAAGGCCGGCACGGTACAGGATAACTAAAACTACGCCCGACCGCCTCTGTCTCCCCAGTGACGGTGATTTTTACACGCCGCACCAGTTGCTCATTTGTGGCTGAGTCGACCTAGGGGAGGCCCCTGGACCGATTCATATAATCGTCACCGGTGTTGGCCGTGAGCGGGAACCGAACTCGGCTGGTCAACATCGGTTTGTCTTGTAGTGTTGTTGTTTCATATTCCCAGTTATATTCCAGATGTGCACTCAAGAGAGGAGCCGTGGTCGTGTTGTCAGATGAGGACATTTCTACCTTGGGATTGTTGCAGCTAGCGAGCGCGCATTGCAACTGTGTCCGAGAATGGCCCCAGAAAGTTGATGTCAACACCCTGGATTCGGATTTTACCCGGAAAAGCCCATTGAGCTATCTAGCTCTTTTTTTTTTAGAAGCGACCTGGCCATCACGAATGATAGCTCAACGAAGCGGCTTACCATGTGGATGTTTAAAGCAGCCAAATACTCTAAACGCGTGATCTTGATTCTCAATGTGGAGGGAAAAAGGGGAGAACCTGGAGAAAGAATCCAAGCGACCACGGGAGGAAAGAGACACCACAAACTCCAAATATAGAGCAGCAAGCGTCGGGGTCGTGATGGAACCCACGACCTCCTGCATACCAGGCGAGGTAGTTAACATCTCGCTACCGTGGCGCTCCAATGCCTTCAGGTATAAATATCAACAACACAGGCGAGACAAAGGTGGCCTGAAACCGGTCCCGGTTGTCCCTTCATCGACCCGCAATCGAGCGTTGTGGTGAGGTCTGCTCAAGTTGACCTAATAAAAGCCACACGGCACGGTGGCAATTACATTCATCCAGCAGTGGATTGACAAAGGACCTGCATTCGTAGTTTTTTTTTTAAGCTATCGTTCGTCACACGGCACAGCTGCCAAACGAAATGGGCGTGGGTGTCATTGTGTTAAGCAGCCAAGCCTCGCCGCAGGAAGGCATACTTCCTTCCCTTCGATTTGAACAAAAAGTTAAAGGTCCTTTGTATTTATTTACTAAACCACCCCCATAAACCAGCTTCTCTAACTCCCCAGCCACCACCACTTTTCCTTCCCCTTAAGCGAAGAAAACCCCATTGTGATTTCACATACTGTGTGTGTGTGCTTGATAACAGCACTTGCCCCAACATTATGCTGAAGGCTATACGGTGGATTTTTGTATGACGCTCAGTTAACCCACAACACATGGGCCTGTAGATATCCTGCCAAAAGCTCTTTAATATTTCAAAAACCCGTTCGCACCTCCGATGAGCACGGTTGGCTACGTACGGTGCGAAAGAAGTTCAACCACGCATCAACATACATTTCACGTGGCCTCAAAGTGCACCTAACCCAAGCGTTTGAACCTTCGATGAAGTTATGGCCTTCTTCTCCTAGGAACAAACACACACACATAAACGACCGGCCATGTTCAAGTTCAGACTCCAGGCCGTTCTTTTGTTATCCTCTGGCTATGACTGACCGGGTCCGTCTCTCTGCAGAGTGAACACTCCCACTGGTTCCGTACCGCTTCGGGAACAGAGAGTTCACCATGGAAGTCCAGTTCACCATGGAAGTCCAGTTTAGCATGGAAGTCCACGGAAGTCCAGTTTACCATGGAAGTTCAGTTGACCATGGAAGTCCAGTTCACCATGAAAGTCCAGTTTACTATGGAAGTCCAGTTTACCATGAAAGTCCAGTTCACCATGGAAGTCCAGTTTATCATGGAAGTCCATGGAAGTCCAGTTTACCATGGAAGTTCAGTTCACCATGAAAGTCAAGTTCACCGTGGAAGTTCAGTTCACCATGGAAGTCCAGTTTACCATGGAAGTCCATGGAAGTCCAGTTTACCATGGAAGTTCAGTTCACCATGAAAATCAAGTTCACCATGGAAGTTCAGTTCACCATGGAAGTCCAGTTTACCATGGAAGTCCAGTTCACAAGTCGAGTTCACCATGGAAGTCCAGTTCACCATGGAAGTCCAGTTCACAAGTCCAGTTCACCATGGAAGTCCAGTTCACAAGTCGAGTTCACCATGGAAGTCCAGTTCACCATGGAAGTCCAGTTCACAAGTCCAGTTCACCATGGAAGTCCAGTTCACAAGTCCAGTTCACCATGGAAGTCCAGTTTATCATGGAAGTCCATGGAAGTCCAGTTTACCATGGAAGTTCAGTTCACCATGAAAGTCAAGTTCACCATGGAAGTTCAGTTCACCATGGAAGTCCAGTTTACCATGGAAGTTCAGTTCACCATGAAAGTCAAGTTCACCGTGGAAGTTCAGTTCACCATGGAAGTCCAGTTTACCATGGAAGTCCATAGAAGTCCAATTTACCATGGAAGTTCAGTTCACCATGAAAGTCAAGTTCACCGTGGAAGTTCAGTTCACCATGGAAGTCCAGTTTACCATGGAAGTCCAGTTCACAAGTCGAGTTCACCATGGAAGTCCAGTTCACCATGGAAGTCCAGTTCACAAGTCGAGTTCACCATGGAAGTCCAGTTCACAAGTCGAGTTTACCATGGAAGTTCAGTGCACCAAGGACAGGGGTCGTCAGCCTGTGGCTGCGGAGCCACACGCGTCTCTTCAAGGACTCTGTCTTCATGACAGTTCTTTATTAGGCAACCAACGGTCTCATATTCACCACACGCATTGCGGCTTTTGAAATCCGGATTCTCATTTTTTTTTATACCGAATTCGAAACATAAATGGCTCTTCTTGTTGTTTTGTTTGCCCCCACCTCCGCCTGGCGTAGAGGAAGAGCGAACGCACGACGCTAGCTGTGTAAATCCAAATTGCGTTCGGATGAAAAGTTAAACGACGACGCGCCCAGGGCGAGCAGGCCGACGGGACGAAGACGCTCGCCGAGCGGCATTGCTGGAGCAGTAAAAAAAAAGTCGTTTCCGTCGGGGTCGCACGCCCGGCGGCTTTGTGACCCCGTCCCAGGCAAGGGCATCCGTGGCGCGGTCGCTGAAGATGGAACGCGAGTTGGGGGGGGGGGGGGGTCTGGGGGAGATGTTCTACCCAGAATGCAAGAGGATCTCGACGTTCCACTTCGGATGAGCGTCAGAGCTTCCCTTTTGCAGAGGAAATTCCGGCAGGATGCTGCTCGTAAAACTTTATATATTTTTTTTACATGGCAGGGAATTGTTTTTTTTATTATTTTCTCTTCACGCAAAGCTTGTTTTTTTCCCACAATAAGCGCGCCTCGCTGCAGCTCATGGACGCGCGTACCTTGGCGCTTGGGTTCTGCATTTCCTAGAACACGCAATGCGTTTGTGAATATCATCATCGCCATCATCACCATTATTGACTGGTCGCGTGCGTTCCGTTGGAGGAGTGAAGAAGGCTCCCGATGTAGTGAGCGAACTGGACACCTCTCGACGCATCGCTTGCCGACAGACGACGAAAAGGCACCCACAGGCTCAACGCTACGGTGAGAAGAATACTCTTCACTTCGAGACTCCGATTAGCGCGCCTGGCTACGTACGGTGCGAAAGAAGTCGTACGTATATACATATCCATATTAACGTTTTTTGTGTGTGTGTTGGGTTAGATCGCGTAAATATAAACGTGTCGTTAACCCGCCGTCACACGACGCAGCCAGTTAGCAAAGGTTTGTCTGGTGAACAAAACGTGTCGATTAGTTGCTCGTTCGTCACACCGGTGTGTTGGGAGAGTAAAACCCACAACACTTAAACATTTCAGTACTGTCACGTGTTGCTGGCGATACGTCCGTTCAAGATGCGTTCCACTCTCGCGTGATTGCCCCACGAATCCCATCGTGAACTCGGGGCGAATATTTATCCGGCGCGCACCATGACCGCGTCTAGCTCCTTCCTCCTCCTCCTCCGGCCGCTCATCCTCATGGTCCTCTTCGCCACCCTCCGGGGTGCCGCCGCCCAGCCGTGCCCCGCGCCGTGCCACCGCTGCCGCGGAGGCCTCGTCTCCTGCCAGGACGCGGGCCTCGTCACCTTCCCCAGGCACTTGCCCCGCTCAACCACCGCGCTGCAGCTGAGCGGCAACCGCCTGCTCCGGCGCGTGCTGCCGTCCGACGTCCGCGCGCTGTCCCGGCTCTCCGCGCTGCTGCTGGACAACTGCGGCCTCTCGCGCCTCCGGTCCGAGGCGTTCTCCAGCCTCGGCGGCCTGCGTCGCCTCTCGCTCGGCGGCAACGGCCTGCGCAGGCTGGAAGTCGGCGCGTTCGGCGGGCTGGCCAACCTCCAGGACCTGCGGCTGCACGATAACCTCATCGACGTGCTGCCCAGGAATGCTTTTCTGGAGTTGACCTCGCTGCGTCGCCTGCAGCTGCAGAACAACCTGCTGCAGGGCGTGAGGGACGGGCTCTTTGCGGGCGTGCGGAGGATGTCGACGCTCATCCTGGACGACAATGACATCGCGAGCGTCTCGCACGCGGCCTTCGCCATGCGTTCGGAACTCCGCAGTCTCTCCCTGGCCAATAACAACCTGACTCAGATTCCATCGAGCGCCCTCGCGAGGCTCAAGAACCTCGACCGGCTGGTCGTCTCTGGCAACCGCATCTCGCGGATCCATCCCTTCGCTTTCAGAGGACTTGCCAAGCTGGTACACCTCATTCTCGACGACATGCAGTTGCTGGCGATAGCTGAGAACGGCTTCGCCGGACTGGGCAACACCGAGCGCCTGTACCTGAGAAGGAACCACCTGAAGGCCCTCAGCGCCGACGTCCTCAGGCCCCTCGTGAAACTCGAGGAGCTCCACCTCGACGGGAACTCGCTGACCGCGCTGGCCGACGACTTGCTCGCCGGCCCATCCGCCTCCTTGCGCGTGCTCGTGCTCGCATCGAATCGGCTGTCCCGCGTCTCCCCCGAGCCGTTCGTCTCCTCCGCGTCGCTCGCTCGACTCCAGCTCGGCGGCAACCCCCTGCTCTGCGACTGCGGCGCGCTGCCCCTCTGGCTCTGGATGGCGACGGCGGCGGCGGCGGTGGCCCACGTCGACGTCCGCTGCCAGTTCCCCGAGCGGCTGCGGGGCCAGCGCCTGGACAGAGTCCCGCGGGAGTCGCTGGGCCACTGCCACGTCCGGGGCTCTCACACGTCCGAGGGCGAAGAGGAGGAGGCGGTGGAGGAGGAGGAGGTGGTGGAGGAGGTGGAGGAGGAGCTGGTGGAGGAGGCGCGTTCGCAGTCGCCCGCCTCGCCCCTTCTCCACGCCAGCGTGGCGCCGCGGCTTCGCTCGAGAAACGTCAGCGCGCTCGCACGGAAACATCCACGCGGCCGCGTCGAGGGGCGACGCGTCCCGACGTCGTACGCCTCAAAGCGCAGCTCTGACGGCGCCGCGTCCGGGTTGTCGGCGGCCACGGGATCCCAGGCGGAGCCGGGGGGGCGCTCGCCTCGGCCGGGGCCTCCCTGCGACGGCCGCGCCGCGGAGGCCGACGCGGCCTTCAACGCGGTGCTCGGCCTGCTCATCGTGTCGCTCTGCGTCAGCGCCGCGTCCGGCGTGGCCGCGTCGCGGCTGTGGAGGCGGCTGAGGACGCGCGACGGAGACGGCGGCGGCATCGTGGAGTCGTCGCGCTGCTCGACGAGGTCGCTGCCTCCGCGATACCGACCCTCGTGCGGGCCCTCCGAGCCCACGGCGCGGCCCCGTTCGCCGCCGGCGCCCCCCGCGATGCCCATCAGCACCGTAGAGCTGGACCGCGCGCTGCTCCTGAGGCTGTGCGAGGAGGACGGGCCCCAAGTTGTGCTCTTTGAGCACACGGTGCTGTAGGGGTGACCGCTCAGCCAGATTCATGATAACTGTAATAAACTGTTGCACTATTTTTTTAAAATATTTTTTTTTCATTTTACCAGGTAAGGCCCACTGAGCTGTGTAGCCCTTTTTTTCAGAAGCGACGTGGCTCGCACAAATGTGAGCGTGGCTTATCATGTGGAGTTTTTGTTTTATTGATTTCCATCATCCCACCCCAGAGGGCGGGATGATGGATGGGCCGAGATGGGATGAAGTCAACCCCTCGACTCAACCGGGAGTTAAACTCGCAACCCTTCCGATTGCGAGTCGCTCGCTTACTCGCTCACTCGCTCGCCCTCTTTTCCAACGCGCCGGAGGAGCTCTGTTTATGTTGGACACAGACTAACGAAACACACACTTTTTATTTTACCAGCTAATGCCCCCTGAGCTACACAGCTCAAGTTTCAAAAGCGGCCTGGCTACAAATGAGAGCTCGACCAAGTAGCTTATCACGTCGACATTTATAGCAGACAAATACTCTAAACGCGTATTGTAGATTCTAAATGTTGAGAGAAAAACCGGAAGACCCGGAGAAAAATCCACGCGACCACAGGAAGAGAGAGAGACACGCAAACTCCAAATATGCAGGTGCCATGGTCGGGATCGAACCCATGCCCTCCTGTATATCAGGCGAGGGAGTTAGCCATCTCATCACCGCGGCACTCCATGATTACGATGATGATCACGATGATGATCACGATGATGATCACGATGATGATCACGATGATGATCACGATGATGATCACGATGATGATGATAAGGGGCTTAATGTCAACTGGAGCTGTTGGGGAATGATGCTCTGGAAATGATATGTTCAGGGGTCTCTGGAAACAAATTATCCCATCAGAAACGAAGTCCTGATTTTGTCGATGTCATTATTTATTTGAATTACTCGCTTCTGAACTCGCTGCCGTGCTGAGCGCAATGGAAAAAAAATAAGTACGTCGCGATTGTTCACGGGACGTATTTGTGTTTGTTTTTGCCGTGTCTCGTGCAGAGGTGGAAAAAAACATACGCACATATTCTTTGGGTCTTTCGGTAAAGCAACGTAGATATTTCGATCGCAACACAAGCAATCGCAACTATTTTTTCGTCTGGCCCTACTCGCATCAGCAAAGAGTGCTGCTGCTGCTGTTGGGAGGGAGTCCACTTAGTAGAGCGACAATCGTGTTTTTTTTCTTCCGTTTTAAATCTTAAAAAGCCTCGTGGAGACCCAAGACACGTGTTTGTTTTTATGTATTTATCACAAGCGGAGACGGGGTCGCTGAACTATGGGTTCCATTCGCTTCCCTTCTTACCCACCCACCCCCAGCACCCCGCCCACCCCACCCACCCCAATCTCCCCACCCACCCTAACCACCCCCAACCACCCCATCCACTCCACCCACCTCCAACCACCCAACCCACCCCAACCCACCCCAACCCACCCCAACCACCCCACCCTCTCCTCCCAGCGTCGCGTTCCAAAATTGTGGTCGCGGGTGTAAAGGTGGGGGGGGGGGGGTGCGCCAGCGCGTGCGAAATTACCGCGGTTGATTAATTAGTTCCATTAATTTGTCGACGCGCGCCGCGCTCAGCGAGTGCGCGTGATTAACTCGCGGGGGATTAACGCCGTAGCCCCGTCTCGCGTCGACAGAGATTCAGTACTCGCCGTTACCTCGGCTGCCGTGGTCTCCGCGGGGGTAATGGTTGGTGGGGTGGGGGATCGAGACGAGGATGGGCGGCGGGGGTCGTGACGGACGCTCGCGTTGACGCATCTTGACCCGGGCAGTAGTCACGAGTCTCGGTGTCCGCGTTTGTGTGTGGGTTTTTTTTTACCATTCCAGAATTTGTGATTCGTATCGCGGCTGTAAATGTCGTCGTTTGACCATTGTAACAATCTCGTGATTTCCATTGCCAACGCTGATTTGTTATTCCTCTCTCGCTCACTCCCCCGGCATCTTGCTAATAATCAGGTAGTCTAAGGTGATTAACCTCCGGCTGGTCTCGTAAGGATGAATGAGTAAAAGGCGGTCAACGATTCCGGTATTAATCAACTTCTGTAAGCAACGGCATCACCTTTCAGTAACCATAGCATCCATCCATCCGTTGTCATCGCCACGCTGGGATTGTTTGAGCAACGCGGTCACAGACTTCACGGCACGCGCACACTCAGCAACTACCGCCTCATTTGTGGCGCTCCGCGCTCAATACAACACATGGCAAGCCCCAGCGGCGGTCACTCATCGGCCCAAATCTTGTGAGATGTGACCAGATCGGACACCTTCACGGCGACTTGATGCGAGGCATAGCAGTGTCTGCACGGTAGTTCTTCCTCCATAAATCATATTACCTTGAATTCAACAGATACGTACCGTGTATATATTTTTTTTTGGTGTGGGGGGGTACATTGTACATAATTGGTGCTTCGATGAACGATTGGATTGCCCGTATGACAAGCGTCACCATTCAAATCGATGGCGGGTTCATCGATGGTCGATAAGTGCGCGGCTGTTCGCAAAACGTTTGTGAGGATGATTGTCGATGCAAAAAAAAGCAGCAAAAAAAGCTTCACGTTCCGTCGGTTTTTTTTTATTTCTCCGGGACGATTAAAGACTCTGATTCTGACACATGGGGGTCCTCTGGGAGTCTCCTCCTTTCAGACGGGCCGGTGTGTGGATAGAGAGCAAAGGACCATCGTGTTTACACCGAAGCTGTTTGGTCACGAAGAGCGGGCGGAAGCAGCCAAACGGGGGGGACGGGGGGGGGGGGGCAGATGCCTCTCAGAAAAAGGCGGAGTGATCAACTGAGCTGGTGGGTGGATTGTTGCGCCTCAGCGAGAGCAGTGCATCTGCAGCAGCTGGAGTGGCGTGACTCGGGCGTTGAGTCACTGGAGCAGTCACCGGGTCCTACATCACAGAGACACTACCGGCACTCTATACAAGTGCAAGGTGATCCATGTGTAGTGGGCGACTTCCGAGAGAAGGCTCCTTATTTATTCTCACACTTTAATTACAACACTGGGCGATACATCGATGTGGCGCTCGACGTAGCTGCACATAGCCGACCCTTCTACGCAACCCCCGTCGTCGGTGTCCAACGACGCAGCTGTCTGACGAGCCCAGCGACGGCGGCGATGAGAGCCTTGCTGTAGATCGTCCACGTGGCCCGGACGACGAAGAGAGATGACGGCGAGCAGCGACGCAGCCAGGAGCCAGGACCCCGCAAGAGCACCGAACCTCTGCTTCGGGTCCCCCTTATATACACTCCGGCACGGCCAAGCCCCGCCTCCGGCCACGCCCCCTTCCAGAACCTTCGAGCAGGTTACCCGGAGCTTCCCTACTGACTCCGCCTTTCACCTTAAACCCAAGACACGCCCCCCTTCATAACCGCGATTACACTTGTATAGGTGACCCATCGCCACGGTCAATCCGCGGTTGGATTGAGTGGCTCATCGTCGTGTTTGCGAATCGGGCATTGAGTCGCTGGAGTATTTACCGGGTCGTACATCACAGGGACGCTGCCGGCAGTCTCTGAGATGCATTTATAGGTGACGCACGCGCTTGATTGCAAATGTACCTCTTTACTTCACAACAGGTGATTGAATAATGTCTCCAGCGGTGACTCCGTCTGTTAACAGAACAGGACGGGGTGGTGGAAAAAGGGTTTAACGAGTTGATTGAGATTGGCGGGAGATGTGTGGGAGAGGGCTTTGAAGTTCAAACATTGTATAATCTTTCACCTATCCCGATTATTTCAGTGGTGTGTCTATGAATGGAGTGCCCTGGATGTTATATTTTATTGTATCTAATTATATGACACGCCCGTGATGAAAGGGCAGCAAAGTGATGATTGTGCAAACGTGGAAAACGTGGCAGAGGATTTGTTTGAACTGAATCTGACTCTCAAGTAAAAAAAAAAAACCCCGGTACAGAGGTTTTGCCCACACAAACGCTGCTGGATCTCTGCATGACTTTAAAGTCTGCTTCGTTTGCTCTCGTGTGTGTTTTTTTGTGCACAGAATACATTGGGGACCAGGCTGACACCACCGTTTTTGCGAGGCTGGTTTCTAAATAGCGACTAGTTCTCTCGATTTAATGATTTCGATTGCATTTTTTCGATTAATAATTTCGGTTAATTCGTCGCGCTTTCGTCCGAGAATCGATTGTCTAATTTTTAACGCATTTGTATTTACATTGCTGCGAGTTGTAGGGGCCTCGAGTGGCTGCGGGGGGTCACGTGAGCCCCATCACACGCGGCGCGCACGACTCGAATAGCGCCGACTCTGGCACGGAATCCGTGTATTGTGAGATTAATCCGTAAATGCATAAAGTGATCACGTTGGTTTATGCGTAATTACGCCTTTAATCGCTTGAGAACCTTTGATTTTGGCATAAGCTCAGAATATCAGCGTTGGGAGGGAGGGGGGGGTCTGTGGTGAAATCAGCAGCCATGGTCAATCCACTGCTGGATTGAAAGCCGCCCCCCCAGCCCCGTAGCCCCACCCCTCCCATCCATCACTCTCCCTCGCCACCCCGTTGATGCAATAATCCGACCGAAGCAGTTGCACACGAGCTGACTCTCATGGCTCAATCTCTTCTGGGGGACATCCCCTTGTCCGCTTCCACCAGCGCCCTTCGTGACGATGGGTCGCTAACCATTCGAGTGCCCTGCCCCGAAACTACAAAACTTACTTTGCTTAACTGCCCGGAGAGATGTGCGCACTCCTGGGTATGCCCACGCAAGTAGTCCACGACAGGTGCTGGATATTGAAAGCTCCATGCGCTATCCTGCTGCCTGCTTTTTAAACGATTTAAACTTTTTTTCTTCTTCTTGGTTGTTTCGGTAAAAGTCACGTAGAAGGGAAATAATAAAAAAAATAACATACGTTTTTTTTATGTTTTATTTCATTATTGTATTATTTCCCTTCTACGTGACTTTACCGAAAGAACCAAAGAAGATGAATCCTTGCAGTCACGAAAGCTTTAAATCGAAATATATAGCTCTTTTTCAGAAACGACCTGGTTTCGAGCGATAGCTTAACGAAGTGGCTTATCACGTTGAAACGTAAAGCAGCCAAATACTCTAAGCGCGTGTTGTTGATTCTAAATGTAGAGGGGAACACCGTAGGAGCCGGAGAGAAATCGACGCGACTACAGGGGGAGAGAGAGAGAGACCGCAAAATGCAAAATGCAGCAGGCGTCAGGGTCGGGATCGAGCCCAGCTTTTTGAGCTTTAACCAAATCGCGTTGCCACGGTGAATGTGCATCAGCGGATCCATGGGCTAAATCCACGGTGCCGCGTGCGTCCGTGGATGTGGTGGAGTCCAAATGTCGCCGACTCGGACACAGCTAGACACGTGGGCGGTGGGAGGGGGGGGGGGGCGGTGGGAGGAGGGGGCGGTGGGGGGTGGGGGCACTGCGTGAAGGCTGCAAACAGAAGACGAGTCGGCGAGATTGATCGCTGTGCGTGTCACGTCGGGCAGAATGTTTTTGTGGCTTTTTTGGGGACGTATTATTATTATAAATAACGCATCTATGTATGTATACGCCTGTTGAACTTCTTTTGCACCGTACGTAGCCAACCGTGCTAATTGAAGGTGGCGGGGGAAGGACAACAAACGAAACACAGTTCTAAAAAAATTAGTTTTCAATCTAGACGATTTAAAAGTGCGTAGCTCCAGTGGCTTACAAATATCGGACGGAAGAGCGTTCCAGACGGCCGCAGAAGCGCGTACGAAAGCGCTGCGCGATATCAGTGGCGGTTTTTGTCCGATGGCTTGACAATACCTGCTGGGAGGATGAGCGCAGTTCGCGTGATAGTTTATGCTTCTTGACGAGATCCGCAGGCTTATTGGCGGTTCATTGGTGGCGAGCACTTTGCGTGTGTAATGATCGCGGCCTTACAATTGAATTCGTTTGGCGACCGGAAGCCAATGCAGGTAAATTATCGACATTATTTACCTATGTACAGAGAGTTGATTGTCAGAATTTTTTTGGTTTCAAATAATTTCGTGAATATGCAGCAATAATAATAATAAAGACACGTTGTAATCTGTGTGACGCACAACGTATCGTCTTGATTGGCGAATGATCAATCCACTGCTGGGTGAAGGCCTCCTCCATCCGTCGCCACCACAGTCTTTTCACGGCCCTGCGCAGCGCGACACGGATAACGTGGAGAAAATAAAATAAATATATAAAGGGAATCCTCCCCCCCCCCCCCCCGAACCCCTAAATATACACGTAACATTCAGCAATACACGTGCTATAGAGATTCCGAAGTACTGTATGGTCTGTTCAAATCGTTTACATTCATAATGTCCAAGCAATAACACGCCTGGTTTCTACTTAAACGTGCAATAGATATACCATCTGAATCCACGTTATGTTGGGGGGCATTGTTGCTGAAGGGATGCAGCATTTACTCTTGGGACCATGCGTATTGGCGGCTTCCGATGCCCGAGTAAATTGTGCCTATGACCCAATGACCCCTTTAATGCGTCTTGCCTCATTATATCTCGTCGGCAAGCACGTGCGCTGAACTTCGTGCGCACCGCACGTAGCCAACCGTGCTAGCTGGAGGTGCTCTCATTGGGGGCGACTGCCACGCACCAACAGGTCGCCACAGGATTGGAGGCCTGCGATGAACAATGGTGGGCGAGGCAGTAACGCGCATCTATCCTCCGATTTTTATTTTTTTAAATTTTTTTACCAATCCCGCAGTGACTGCCGCGGTGAGCCACGGTCAAATGATCCTTAAGTTCCCGCACGGCGTGGCAGAGGCACTCGTCCAGCAGTGGAGCGACCACTCGCGATAGTTTAGATGTGGAATTAAAGGCACGGAGGAAGCGCTCGAGATGAGCCCGGACCGGGCGGCACACCTGCGACTCCTGAGCCACGCGCGGCTCTTCTTGTGTCGTTTCGGATGCCGACCCCCTGAACGTGGAAGTCCATCCAGTTCACCGCCTGCTTCGTGACGTAATGTACGTACGCACTGCATTTACGTGCATTGCGGCTCTTGAAATGTTGAGTTTTTTCTGTGTACCGAATCCTAACAGAAAAATTACTCCTCTCGGTGGTAATTTCATGTTGCCGACCCCTGGAGCTAAGCGAACGCGCACGCACCTCGGCGTCTTCCCTCATCCGTGGATCCGATTCCTCTTCCTGCCGCTCCGCGAAGGACGTCGTACGAAGTCGTTCGAAGTCGAAGGAAGCGCGCTCAAGAGGATGTCCGCGAGGGGAGATGGAGCATGAGATCGTCGATTATTATTACATCGCAGGATGGCGAGCTGCTGCGGCGTCTTGGAGAAAGAGAGAGAGAGAGGCCTTCGTCCAGCAGTGGATCGAACGTGGCTCTCGACGCTGACCACGACGAGGACCATGACGACGACGATGATGATGCACACACGCACACCGAGAGCGCGCGTATTCCATTGCAGGCGCGCGAGCGCTTCCGCACGCGCTCAATGAGCGTGCCCTCTGAGTAGGTTTAGGGACAGCAACAACAACAACAATAAACAGCAGCATCAGCAAAGTAATGCACACACGCACGCGCACGCACGGAGACACGCGGCACCCTGCATCAAATAAAGAGACGGCGGTAAACGGCGGTGGGAACTACATTGGGCAAACACGGGGGCTGCGGAGTCTGTGGGGACTCCCAGGAACGGGTCTCGATCGCGCGCGTCTGAATTTCAAATCGCGGCGCATTAAATCGTCAATTTCCCCCAAGAGCACCCACACCTCCCCTTCATCGCCCAGCCCCCTTATACGTGAGGATTAACAGACACAACCACGCCGTTTTTTGTTCCAACAGTTTTTTGAGCAGCGCATGCGGGCGAGGCCCGCAACGGGAGACGGGCAGCAACAAACAGCGCCGTCGAAGTCGTAATGGATGAGGAGTGAACGCCTTTTTTGAGTCAAGGTCATTATTGGGGACAGAGACTATGATGGGAGGGGGGGGTTGCCGAAGTCGAGCAGAGAGAGGGAAGACCTGCAGGGTCGTGAGTGGTTGAGTGAGTGGGTGAGTGAGTGAGTGGGTGAGTGGTTGAGTGAGTGGGTGAGTAAGTGGGTGAGTGAGTGTTGTTTTGACCTGCAGTGTCGTGAGTGGTTGAGTGAGTGGGTGAGTGAGTGAGTGAGCGGGTGAGTGGTTGAGTGAGTGGATGAGTAAGTGGGTGGGTGAGTGAGTGTTGTTTGATCTGCAGTGTGGTGAGTGGGTGGGTGAGTGAGTGAGTGGGTGAGTGAGTGGGTGAGTGAGTGAGTGGGTGAGTGAGTGGGTGAGTGAGTGTTGTTTTGACCTGCAGTGTGGTGAATAAGTGGGTGGGTGAGTGAGTGGGTGAGTGAGTGGGTGAGTGAGTGGGTGGGTGAGTGGGTGAGTGGGTGAGTGGGTGAGTGAGTGAGTGGGTGAGTGAGTGGGTGAGTGAGTGAGTGGGTGAGTGAGTGGGTGAGCGAGTGGGTGAGTGGGTGAGTGAGTGGGTGAGTGAGTGTTGTTTTGACCTGCAGTGTTGTAAGTGGGTGAGTGAGTGAGTGAGTGGGTGAGTGGGTGAGTGAGTGGGTGAGTGAGTGAGTGAGTGGGTGGGTGAGTGAGTGGGTGAGCGAGTGTTGTTTTGACCTACAGTGTGGTGAGTGAGTGGGTGGGTGAGTGAGTGAGTGGGTGAGTGAGTGTTGTTTTGACCTGCAGTGTTGTAAGTGGGTGAGTGAGTGAGTGAGTGGATGAGTGAGTGGGTAAGTGAGTGAGTGGGTGAGAGAGTTGATGAGTGAGTGGGTGAGTGAGTGAGTGAGTGGGTGAGTGAGTGAGTGAGTGGGTGAGTGAGTGAGTGGGTGAGTGAGTGTTGTTTTGACCTGCAGTGTTGTGAGTGGTTGAGTAAGTGGGTGAGTGAGTGAGTGAGTGGGTGAGTGAGTGAGTGAGTGGGTGAGTGAGTGAGTGGGTGAGTGAGTGGGTGAATGAGTGAGTGAGTGGGTGAGTGAGTGAGTGAGTGGGTGAGTGAGTGGGTGAGTGAGTGGGTGAGTGAGTGTTGTTTTGACCTGCAGTGTGGTGAATAAGTGGGTGGGTGAGTGAGTGAGTGGGTGAGTGAGTGGGTGAGTGAGTGAGTGGGTGAGTGAGTGAGTGAGTGGGTGAGTGAGTGGGTGAGTGAGTGGGTGAGTGAGTGTTGTTTTGACCTGCAGTGTGGTGAATAAGTGGGTGGGTGAGTGAGTGAGTGGGTGAGTGAGTGAGTGAGTGGGTGAGTGAGTGGGTGAGTAAGTGGGTGGGTGAGTGGGTGGGTGAGTGAGTGGGTGAGTGGGTGAGTGAGTGAGTGAGTGGGTGAGTGAGTGGGTGAGTGAGT
Source organism: Petromyzon marinus (assembly GCF_048934315.1). Lineage (NCBI taxonomy): Eukaryota > Metazoa > Chordata > Hyperoartia > Petromyzontiformes > Petromyzontidae > Petromyzon > Petromyzon marinus. Next base: position 13,603,258 of record NC_133679.1, on the reverse strand, counting down.
GAGTGAGTGGGTGAGTGAGTGAGTGAGTGGGTGAGTGAGTGGGTGAGTGAGTGGGTGAGTGAGTGTTGTTTTGACCTGCAGTGTGGTGAATAAGTGGGTGGGTGAGTGAGTGAGTGGGTGAGTGAGTGAGTGGGTAAGTGAGTGGGTGAGTAAGTGGGTGGGTGAGTGGGTGGGTGAGTGAGTGGGTGAGTGGGTGAGTGAGTGAGTGAGTGGGTGAGTGAGTGAGTGAGTGGGTGAGCGAGTGGGTGAGTGAGTGGGCGAGTGGGTGGGTGAGTGAGTGGGTGAGTGAGTGTTGTTTTGACCTGCAGTGTTGTAAGTGGGTGAGTGAGTGAGTGGGTGAGTGAGTGGGTGAGTGGGTGAGTGAGTGGGTGTGTGAGTGAGTGGGTGGGTGAGTGAGTGGGTGAGTAAGTGTTGTTTTGACCTACAGTGTGGTGAGTGAGTGGGTGGGTGAGTGAGTGGGTGAGTGAGTGTTGTTTTGACCTGCAGTGTTGTAAGTGGGTGAGTGAGTGAGTGAGTGGATGAGTGAGTGGGTAAGTGAGTGAGTGAGTGGATGAGTGAGTCGATGAGTGAGTGGGTGAGTGAGTGAGTGGGTGAGTGAGTGAGTGGGTGAGTGAGTGGGTGAGTGAGTGTTGTTTTGACCTGCAGTGTTGTGAGTGGTTGAGTAAGTGGGTGAGTGAGTGAGTGGGTGAGTGAGTGAGTGGGTGAGTGAGTGAGTGGGTGAGTGAGTGGGTGAGTGAGTGAGTGGGTGAGTGAGTGGGTGAGTGTGTGGGTGAGTGAGTGGGTGAGTGAGTGTTGTTTTGATCTGCAGTGTGGTGAGTAAGTGGGTGGGTGAGTGAGTGGGTGAGTGAGTGGATGAGTGAGTGGGTGAGTGGGTGAGTGAGTGAGTGGGTGAGTGAGTGAGTGAGTGGGTGAATGAGTGGGTGAGTGAGTTGTTTTGACCTGCAGTGTTGTGAGTGGTTGAGTAAGTGGGTGAGTGAGTGGGTGAGTGGGTGAGTGAGTGAGTGAGTGGGTGAGTGAGTGGGTGAGTGAGTGAGTCGGTGGGTGAGTGAGTGGGTGAGTGAGTGAGTGAGTGGGTGAGTGGGTGAGTGAGTGAGTGGGTGAGTGAGTGGGTGAGTGGGTGGGTGAGTGAGTGAGTGAGTGGGTGAGTGAGTGGGTGAGTGAGTGGGTGAGTGGGTGGGTGAGTGAGTGGGTAAGTGAGTGTTGTTTTGATCTGCAGTGTGGTGAGTAAGTGGGTGGGTGAGTGAGTGGGTGAGTGAGTGGATGAGTGAGTGAGTGAGTGGGTGAGTGGGTGAGTGAGTGAGTGGGTGAGTGAGTGGATGAGTGAGTGAGTGAGTAAGTGAGTGGGTGAGTGAGTGGGTGAGTGGGTGGGTGAGTGAGTGAGTGAGTGGGTGAGTGAGTGAGTGGGTGAGTGAGTGAGTGGGTGAGTGAGTGGGTGAGTGAGTGAGTGGGTGAGTGAGTGGGTGAGTGAGTGAGTGAGTAAGTGAGTGGGTGAGTGAGTGGGTGGGTGAGTGAGTGGGTGAGTGAGTGAGTGGGTGAGTGAGTGAGTGAGTAAGTGAGTGGGTGAGTGAGTGGGTGAGTGAGTGGGTGAGTGGGTGAGTGGGTGAGTGAGTGAGTGAGTGGGTGAGTGAGTGAGTGAGTGGGTGAGTGAGTGAGTGGGTGAGTGAGTGAGTGGGTGAGTGAGTGGGTGAGTGAGTGGGTGAGTGAGTAGGTGAGTGGGTGAGTCAGTGAGTGAGTGAGTGGGTGAGTGAGTGGGTGAGTGAGTGGGTGAGTGAGTAGGTGAGTGAGTGAGTGGGTGAGTGAGTGAGTGGGTGAGTGAGTGGGTGAGTGAGTAGGTGAGTGGGTGAGTGAGTGGGTGAGTGAGTGGGTGAGTGAGTGAGTGAGTGGGTGAGTGAGTGAGTGAGTGGGTGAGTGAGTGAGTGGGTGAGTGAGTGAGTGAGTAGGTGAGTGAGTGAGTGGGTGAGTGAGTGAGTGGGTGAGTGAGTGAGTGAGTAAGTGATTGGGTGAGTGAGTGAGTGGGTGGGTGGGTGAGTGAGTGGGTGAGTGAGTGGGTGAGTGAGTGGGTGAGTGAGTGAGTGAGTAAGTGAGTGGGTGAGTGAGTGGGTGGGTGAGTGAGTGGGTGAGTGAGTGGGTGAGTGAGTAGGTGAGTGAGTGAGTGAGTGGGTGAGTGAGTGAGTGAGTAGGTGAGTGAGTGGGTGAGTGAGTGAGTGGGTGAGTGAGTGAGTGGGTGAGTGAGTGAGTGGGTGAGTGAGTGGGTGAGTGAGTGAGTAAGTGAGTGAGTGAGTGGGCGGGTGGGTGAGTGAGTGGGTGAGTGAGTGAGTGTTGCTTTCCCTTGAAGGCGTGGTGGTTGAACGCAGTGTGTGGATGATACGAAACAGTCAATATCTGGCACACCGAGTCCTCAACATAGGTGAAGGAATGAATGAGTGAAGTCACGTGAACCTTAACCATGGTACCAGTGCCGGATGAAGCTAGTGCGGGGCCTGTAGCATAAGTTATAAAGAGGCCCTACATAAAAATAAACGTAAATATAAAAACACATTTTTAACTTGCATAGTAAAGTTATTGTATGTTTTTTTCATTTGCTATACAGCCAGATAATACGAAAAATCGCTAACCTTAAACACCCGGTCGTTCATAAAAGTTGAAGGCGGTATAGTACTATAATGATAGAGCAAGTGCACAATCACTGAACCGGGATTGATAGCTTGGAAGCATTTAGCGCGTGGCTCTTGAAAGTGCGGGGCCCGTCGCCGTGAAGCTACTCTTGCTACGAGGATGATCCGGCACTGCATGTTACTACTAACAATAGAAGAGCGTGGCAGGAAGCGACGATCCGCTGCGCACTGCATCGTCAACTTGACCTCAAACCGCCTTGTATTACAATTCTATCGGGTAGCGGATGTGTGCAAGGACATGCATACACAATTAACAACAATCATCAAAATGCTAACCATGTTTACATCTCCAATTACTCATAGAGTTCCCCAGTGATCCATACACCCACTCATTACGAGTTTTATTAACGATGCGTTTTGATGTTTCGCCCAGTAATCGCTATTAATAATAGACGAAGAGCGTTTAATTTACGAGAGGCTAACATCGAAATAAAAAAAAACAATTACGGAGCTTTAGCATTCGCATTACCTATGCGATAGTAGAAAGAAAGAAAATCAGTTTTCCTCACTGGATTCATGTTTGCCTGGCCAAGTTCGCGGCAGTGACGTCACCGCGCACACACCTGCGCTGTGACGTCACAGCGCACGCACCTGCGCTGTGACGTCACAGCGCGCGCACCTGCGCTGTGACGTCACCCACATCCCACAGTGGCGAGTTCCCCTCCCACCCTCCACATCGGCCGTGTATGTTTGTTGAACTTCTTTCGCACCGTACGTATCGCGCACGCTCTCGTACTTATCATACTACTTTACGCTACATGAGTAAAATCACGTTTTGCTCGCTGGCTGGCCGTCTGTCTGGACAGCGGGAGGGGCGGTCACGTCAAAAGGAAGTGCGGCCTGCTATATTGGAATAACTCTTTGTTTCTGGTTGGACCAGTGACCTGGGATTGAACCCACGAATTGTATTTGAGTTTGCTTGGACTGTCCTCCCGTGTGACCTCGTCCACTGCAGAAATTCCCACGCTCCAGAAGCCGTGCGGAGATCTCACCGCACGAAAGCGCCAATCTCAGCACGCCTCCGATGAGCACAATTGGCTACGTACTGTGCGAAAGAAGTTATACATAGAATGAGGGAAAACAGTATTTGATCCCCTGCTGATTTTGTACGTTTGCCCACTGACAAAGAAATGATCAGTATATAATTTTAATGGTAGGTTTATTTGAACAGTGAGAGGCAGAATAACAACGACAAAAAATCCAGAAAAACGCATGTCAAAATGTTATAAATTGATTTGCATTTTAATGAGGGAAATAAGTATTTGACCCCTCTGCAAAACATGACTTAGTACTTGGTGGCAAAACCCTTGTTGGCAATCAGAGGTCAGACGTTTCTTGTAGTTGGCCAGCAGGTTTGCACACATCTCAGGAGGGATTTTGTCCCACTCCTCGTTGCAGATCTTCTCCAAGTCATTAAGGTTTCGAGGCTGACGTTTGGCAACTCAAACCTTCAGCTCCCTCCACAGATTTTCTATGGGATTAAGGTCTGGAGACTGGCTAGGCCACTCCAGGACCTTAATGTGCTTCTTCTTGAGCCACTCCTTTGTTGCCTTGGCCGTGTGTTTTGGGTCATTGTCATGCTGGAATACCCATTCACGACCCATTTTCAATGCCCTGGCTGAGGGAAGGAGGTTCTCACCCAAGATTGGACGGTACATGGCCCCGTCCATCGTCCCTTTGATGCGGTGAAGTTGTCCTGTCCCCTTAGCAGAAAAACACCCCCAAAGCATAATATTTCCACCCCCATGTTTGGCGGTGGGGATGGTGTTCTTGGGGTCATAGGCAGCATTCCTCCTCCTCCAAACACGGCGAGTTGAGTTGATGCCAAAGAGCTCCATTTTGGTCTCATCTGACCACAACACTTTCACCCAGTTGTCCTCTGAATCATTCAGATGTTCATTGGCAAACTTCAGATGGGCATGTATATGTGTTTTCTTGAGCAGGGGGACCTTGCGGGCGCTGCAGGATTTCAGTCCTTCACGGCGTAGTGTGTTACCAATTGTTTTCTTGGTGATTATGGTCCAAGCTGCCTTGAGATCATTGACACGATCCTCCCGTGTAGTTCTGGGCTAATTCCTCACCGTTCTCATGATCATTGCAACTCCACGAGGTGAGATCTTGCATGGAGCCCCAGGCTGAGGAAGATTGACAGTTATTTTGTGTTTCTTCCATTTGCGAATAATCGCACCAACTGTTGTCACCTTCTCACCAAGCTGCTTGGCAATGGTCTTGTAGCCAATTCTAGCCTTGTGTATGTCTACAATCTTCTCCCTGACATCCTTTGAGAGCTCTTTGGTCTTGGCCATGGTGGAGAGTTTGGAATCTGATTGATTGATTGCTTCTGTGGACAGGTACCTTTTATACAGATAACAAGCTGAGATTAGGAGCACTCCCTTTAAGAGTGTGCTCCTAATCTCAGCTCGTTACCTGTATAAAAAAAACACCTGGGAGCCAGAAATCTTTCTGATTGAGAGGGGGTCAAATACTTATTTCCCTCATTAAAATGCAAATCAATTTATAACATTTTTTACATGCGTTTTTCTGGATTTTTTTGTTGTGATTCTGTCTCTCACTGTTCAAATAAACCTACCATTAAAATTATAGACTGATCATTTCTTTGTCTGTCGGCAAACGTACAAAATCAGCAGGGGATCAAATTCTTTTTTCCCTCACTGTAGATACGTACCTCGCGTTTCTCTCGTGCCGGTCACGTTTCACCTTCAGCAGGCAAAGAGGGAACTTGTTTCTACGGGGAATGGGCATTCAATAACAAATCAGTTATATATATATGAATAACCAAGCGTGGAACAACGGCGCGGGACAGGTGTGGTAGCTACGGACAAACGTTACGGAGCAGGCCAATAGAGGTGCTGCTGCTCCTGCGACTGCTGCTGCTGCTGCTCATCCCACGGGTTGCAAAATTAGTTTGCGAGCGATGTGAAGGCGCGGCGAGTGTCGGCAGAGCGGACCGTCGTGCAAAACCGTGGCGGGGCGAGGGGGAAAATGGAGGCTTGCCACGTGGCCGGACGAGGCCTCGTGCGTCCAGACAAACCAGCCCGCCCTCAGGGCACCAGTGGCTGCCAATCGTAAAAACAGTAATCCAGGAGGTGGCTGGGTGGGATAGAAGTCAGGGTTGCCCCCAGCCAGCATCGCAGAGATCCTGGGGTTTGAATCTGAATGTCAACCGCCCCGTGGTTCAAACTGAGCTCTCTGCAAGCATTGTGAGTAATCGGTCGGTCTCAGCGCCCGTCACCGAATGACGGCATGAAATAAAATGAGATCCTGGGCCTCCAATGTGGATGTCAGAGATGTCAATGATTCGACCGGGCTCTCTGGCATAGCGTTGTAATGTGGTTGAATTCCAGCTTTTACAAATGTAGTGGGTTCAATTGAGGCGCACACTCAACTTGGAGGCAAACGCTATTTATTAACACATAACAACCAACATGAACATTATATACAGGGTGGTGACCACCGTTCCTAATCTCACTAACACCCGGGGAATACTACACAGCGTGACCAAGGCAGGAGACGGGCTGCCTGGTCACGAACGACGATCGGAGACTCGAGGACTGCTGATGTCGTCTTCATCCCGGAGTAGAACAGCCCAGCTCTCGGTTCACACCCCGCTTATAACTCCCGTGGCGTGGCCGGCTCCGCCCCAGGCCACGCCCCCCTTCTCGATCCTTCGGGAAGGTAATGGGCCCCCAACCACGTGACCCCCAAGCTCCCCCCTGGGGCCCCTAGCCCCCCCCCTTTGTCTGGTCACGTGTCCTGTTAGGTTCATGCAGAGTGTCACGGCCTGACATGACCTCCGTGACACCCGCCTACAGCATCCATACCGAGAAAACACAGTAGTGGCATCATATGTCCCTACGCTCGTACTGTCCCGACACAGAAGTGAAGTCGCATGTCACTACACAATTATGAAAATAATAATAACGTATAATATTGGTTTGACTTGTGACCACCTTTTCAGGGGCAATGACAGGGCAATGCAAGGTCTGCGTGCCCCTAGTGTGGATACCGAGGCCTGTTGATGTGACCTCGCAAGCAGGGGTCAGGGTTCAGTAATGGCTGCCGTTGAATTCTGGGGGCGTTCTCAGATACGGCAGGGGGATGCACTACTCGCTCCAGAGTTCCGAACGGGAATCCCTTCACGTCTATGCGACGTGAATGTCTGCTGCGGGACAAATTGAACCACAAAAACATTGCTGATCTCGTCCAGGAGCATAAGCCACCATGTGCTTCTGCGGCCGTCTGGAACGCTCTTCCTTCCAATATTAGGAAGCCACTGGAGCTTTGCACTTTTAAATCATCATCTTGATTGAAAACTCATTTGGTGAGAACTGCTTTTTGTATTTCATTTGTTGTCCTTCCCCCACACCTCCGATTAGCACGGTAGGCTGCGTACGGTGTGAAAGAAGTTTTACACACATTCTTCTTAATGGAATTTGGAAGGAGTGCGTCAATATTAATACTCGGGGGGGGGGGGGCGGGGGGTAATTTAAGGTATAGCTGTCCGGGGCTGAGCTCTGGAAACCATTTCCTTGCCGCCCCCTACCCTACACCAGTCATCAAGAGTTCGATTCCCGCTCACGGCCAGCACCAGTGACGGATTATCTGAACCGATCCTGGGCCTCCCCTAGGTCGACTCAGCCTCAAATAAGTACCTGGCGCGGTGTGTTTAAACAACGCCGCTGGGGAGACAAAGGCGGCTGGGCCTGGTGTTGGCCACCCACCCCCTCGTGTGCCACAGCGCAAGCCTTCGTAGGTGCTCGCCAACAGCACTTATAAATGGGAAGGCAGCAGAACAATACAAATACGCACGCACACACACATATACACACACACATATACACACACATATACACACACATATATACACACACACACATATACACACACATATATAGACACACACATATACACACACACATATACACACACACATATACACACACATATACACACACACATATACACACACATATATACACACACACATATATACACACACATATACACACACATATACACACAACAACAACAACCGCCATTCGCCACTAAGTGGCGGTGACGTCACCACGACGCTTGTGCCAGGCTATGTGCACCCTGAGGCCACGTGAAGTGTCGAACGCCCGCTGGCAGGAGGTCACGGGGCAGACCCAGGTGCCACGGGTCGACTGACTGAGATGACTGGCTGATGCACCACCTGTGCCCCCTACTGTGTCAACCTGCTGTGCTTTAGCCACCCGCGCTCCGCTCGTTGTTCTGAGCGTCGCTCCTCCGCCCTCCGTTGTTGTTGGAGGGCGACTGCCTCCAACTGCCCAGTAGCATCCTTCACGAGCCTCCTCCACAGAGGCCGATCTTGACACCGCTGGTACCAGTCATCGGCAAGTCCACTCAGCTCCACGTCCTCCTGTACCACATCACTCCATCTCTTCTCTAGCCCGTGCCGCGCCCGCTTAGCCCCCTCAATCCGGCCAAACAAAAGCTGTTTCGGCATGCGGTGGCTGGGCATGCGGGCTACATGACCCAGCCATCGCAGCCTTGCCTGCCGGAGGAGCTCACCGATGGGACCCTGCCCAGATCTTTCAAGGATTTGTGAGCTCCTCACACAATCCAGTCTGGTTAAACCCAGGATGGATCATAGGCAGGCCAGCCTAAGTGTTTCTAACCAGCGAAGATGTTCCATTAGGGGGGTCCACGTTTCGCAAGCGTAGAGAAGGGAGGGAATGATCGTGGCCGAGAAAACCTGAAGCTTAGTGCGGAGCGACAGACCAGGTAGCTTCCACACAGCGTTACGCAACCGATGAAAAGATATTGCCGCTCGACTGTTTCGGAGTGAGACCTCTGCTGTTAAACTGGAGCCAGTCATAAGCACACTGCCCAGGTATGGGAAACTCTCCACTCTCTCCACAACTGCCCCATCACCGATTGGGAGTTGTGGGGGTGGAGTGTCCGATGGTATAAAATACCCAGGCAGGTGCTTAGTTTTGGTGGGGCTGATGGTAAAGCCCCACCTCTTAGTGGCACGCTCCAGTCTCAGCAGCAGCGTCTCCAACTCCTCCTCTGACTGAGCAGCTATTACCAAATCATCAGCATACATAACGTGTTTGAGCAATAGGGAGCCATCCCTTGACCGCACCCGGGCATCGATCAGCCTCCCATTATATCTGTACCATATGGAGATTCCCCCGGTACAGCTATTGAAGGCTTCACGAACTACGTGGTCAAAATAGATGTGAAATAATGTGGGAGCCAGAGGACATCCCTGTCGCACCCCAAGGTGTACAGGGAATGGCTCTGACTCCCGGCCACGTAGTTTTACCCGGGCCCGCTCACCATCATGAAGGTCCTTAATGATCATGAGCAGAGGGTCAGGTACTCCAAAAGCACGAAGAACGACCCAGAGCCCAGGCCTACTGATGGTATCATAGGCCTTGACCAGGTCAATAAAGCAGAGATGTAGGTCTTGTTGGAATTCCCTACACCTCTGCTGTAGCAGACGGACAGAAAATATGGCATCTGTGCAGGACCGCCCTTTCCTGAAACCGCATTGGGGCTCCGCAAGCCTCTCCTCAGCGTGCCTGGCAAGGCGATGCTGAATAATCCTTGCCAGGACTTTTCCCGGCACACTGAGGAGTGAGATGCCCCTGTAGTTGTTACAGTCTGTGCGGTCCCCCTTCCTAAAAAGGGGGACCACCAGGGCATCCTGCCAATCCTGCGGAACCCGTCCAGTGGTCCAGACTGTTGTTATGATGTCATATAGGGCAGTCTGTGCACAAACGCCACCCTCCCTCAGCATTTCGCTTGGGAGATCATCTCTGCCCGCTGCCTTTCCTAGTCTCAGACTCCGGATCACCTTCAATACTTCCTCAGCAGATGGCACCTCAGCCAGCCACTCACAGGGGGTGACTTCTTCCAATATTTGAGGCACCGCAGCCTCAGCAGGGTCATCCTCACTTTGTGCCACGATGTTTTCCTGGCTGAGGGATTTTCCCTCCCCCAGGACCTCACAGAAATGCTCAGCAAATCTGCAAACCTGTTCCTGGGGGTCGGAGATTGGATCACCGTTTTTTCCCTTAATGATGGTAATAGGTGTGGCGCTGCAGGTTACTTTTTTGATGGAGTTAAATAGAGATTTGTGATCACGGGCCACTGAGGCAGACTCCATCTCCTCAGCAACCCGCGACCACCACCCATCCTTGCAGCGCCTCACAGCTCTCCGAACCTCCGAGCGAAGGCTGCGGTAAGCCTCCTCATTCTCTGACGTTGGAATTCTGTAGCCGATGACAGTGGGCCTGTCGCTTTTTCTCAACCATCCTGAACACCGCCTCTGTCAGCCACGGTCTCTGGGGAGGTCTGGACCGCGTACCCAAAGCAGCCATTGCAGCTGCATGAGTCACAGTCCTAAACCTCGCCCATTTACCCTCGACATCAGGAGGAGTCGGGGACGATGCCAATCCCAGCCGCAAGCGATGATGAAATTCTCGCTTGCAACTTTAATCAGATAACTGAGACCAGGCCACTTTAGGTTGGGATGGGGTCCTGGGTGTACACCCACCACCGGAGTGGAAAAATGGCAGGCGCATCTTACAGATGACTAGTCGATGGTCAGAGGGCAGATCAGCTCCACGGTAGGTCCTGGTTTCAAGGACATGGGCTCGCATTCGCTGGTCCGTCACTATGTAGTCCAGCAGATGTTCTTGCTTGGATCCGGCATGCATCCATGTTGTTGTGTGGATGCGCCGATACCGGAACAGCGTGTTGGTAATTACAAGCCCATGGGCTGCACAAAAATCTAGCAGCCTCCTACCGTTGTTATTGAGCTGATCTGGCCCATGCCCTCCAATCACTCCAGACCAGGTGCCAGTATCATGACCAACTCGGGCATTGAAGTCACCCAACATGATGACTCTATCCCGAGGGGCCACTTTAGCCAGCACCTGTGACAGGAGGTCATAGAAGGCATCTGACTCATCGGCTTTGCCTGCATCCCTCCACGGATGTTCATCTTCGGTGGGGGCATAAGTAACCACGACCACCATTCCTCGCCTCCGGTTGATGGGAAGGCGAGCCCAAAGTAGCCTGGGGCTTACAGCTTCCCACACCTCACCGCCACGCTCCCACGCCCCCTTCATTTATTTGTTCAAAAGAAGACCCACACCCAAGTTTAACTCGTGGTTTCGTGGTAATTAATTGACGGTGGAGGGGTTACCAGCCCCTCGCACCCGTCCAGAGCCCCCGTTTAGCCCCTGTGGTGGACACATATGCCATGAGGGGAGGAGCCAATCAAAATTGGATCTCCCCCCACAGCACTGTCCACGACAGAGTTGCCCGTCCGGCACCGCGAGGAGGTAGGGGGTTGTTTTGTTATATACACACACACATATACACACACATATACACACACACATATACACACACACATATACACACACATATACACACACATATACACACACACATATACACACACACATATACACACACACATATACACACACACATATACACACATATATACACACAGGACTGTATTGCGGAGACATCATTCTCAGCAGGCGTCCAGGTGCAGGCGGGTAATGAGACTCCTCGGTGTTTGTATGGGGGCCCATCTCCGTGGCCAAAACGATCACCCATCACCAACTCTGCCCAGCAGCAGCAGCATCAGCAGCATCGCGAGGAGCCGCCGCCAATCATCCCACTCGTGCCACGAGATTTGGCCCCAGCAGGGAGCCCATTGGGTTCAAAGGTATCCTCGTGTGCTCGTGCTTAAGAGCAGCGTCGTTCTCGGGGGCGGTGTTGGCTCTGTCGTTTCGACGGCGCCACCACCGCCACCACCACCCCTGCCTCTGTCGTGGACCCAGATAGCTCCGCGAGAGGGGGTGGGGGAGGAAGAGTGCTATGGTGTTCGTCCGTAATTTATTTCTCTCTTTTTAAAAAATTAGAATGTTCAAGGATTTTAGTTTTAATCGCCCTGGGGTAATGTTACTTTTATTTATAAACGCTATTCTGTGCGAAGTGCTATATGGGTTATGGTATAATTGTAGATCTACTGGAGGTTTCAGAATAATGACAAGTCTCGAGCTCATGCAAGTATGGGGCATATCAAATAGCAGATGGTAATGTTGGGTTTGTTTTGACATTTGTCAAAAGGTCAAAGCGTGTTTTTTTGCCATGCGAGGCGTGAGACAATGATGCTTACGGAGTTCAAATTTAATCTTTGCAAAGGCGTCTCTTTCTCGAAAGATTGTGCGTCCTTTTTAATGATTCCTCTCAATGAAGCAGCAACATCGCAATTGAATTCTGCTCTTACATATGGGAGCAATATGCTCAGGAGCCGAATGCCAATCCCAGGGTCTGCATGCCACAACGAGAGGGCTTCAGAAGAGAGGGAGAGAGAGAGTTCGTGATGTTACGCTATTTCTACTTCACCAAAGGAGCACAGACTGCAACTGGATTTTACTACGCGGTTCATATTTTGTGTTTCATGGCCACAATCGCACTACTGTGGCTTGTCGTCAATGCATCTCTATGGGTCTTCATGCATCTCTATGAGTAACTGTGTAACTGTATGAGTCTCTACGTATCTCTATGGGTCTCTATGTATCTCTACGGGGTCTCCTGTGTATCTTCATGGGTTTATTATGTGGCCCATAGTTCGCGTTGCATGGCCACAATCGCACTACTGTGGCTCGCGTAATTTATTTTCCACTCACGCTGGAGATGTGCGCATCAGTCTGCTGGTGATGACGTTCTCATGCGGTTGATGGTCACGCCACCAGGGTCTTAGAGTTATAATTTAATCTACAACCGACATGTGATGTCTTCATATATATTTTAAAACTGCATCAGTAGTACGCATCTGAGATTCTATTCGGCACTTACAAAAAAAACCTAAATTGGTTGAAGGATGATGCTGCTTATAATTGACAATTGCTCCCTGGGAACTGACTGGGTTTAGCATTTGTATGCATCTGGAAGGGTTCTGATGGGTCTCATGTGGGATAAAATGCTGCGTCGATCTTGTCAATTTTTTTCGTAATTACACACTTGTGCCACGCCGAAAGGAAAAAAAACGATTGCAAAGATGAAAACAAAGCAAATGTACGTAAAAACATTTCTCTTTCCATCACGTTTCGTTTATTCTACACAATTTCACGACCAATAATGTTCGCGATTTACACACACACACACACGCGCGGTATCTGCGTTCGATCCTCTGAACCGGAGCCGTTGACTCGCGGAATATTTAATTAAAGGTAAACACCGCTGCAATTAGATCCTGGTCAATGACTTCTCGCAGTGCTCCATCTTGCACCTGGAGAGATGTACGCGTGTATCTGTGTACGTACGGTGAATTACTTTCGCACCGTTACGTAGCCAACCGTGCAAGTCGGAGGTGCTGGGGAGAAGGATAACAAGAGGGAGAGAGGGAGGGAGGGAGATGGAGGGGAGAGCAGAGCGCCACACAATGCCCTTACCCGACACAGCTTCATTTCCCACTGAATGTTTTCTGAGTCGCTTTCATGTCGACCACGCTAGGCAAGTGAACGGCAACTAGCCATAGAAATAACGAGAGGTATACTTGATGTGGTATGCAGGGTACGGGGAAATATGTTCTGGGTTGCTAGCGCAAAAGGAGTGGGTAGGCATGTGATGAACATCCAGAGCCGATAGCGAGAGGCACACTTGATGTGGCGTGCAGGGTGCCCAACGAGACACGTTTCTCGGGATGCCGACCCGCACTGACCAGGCTGAAAGGAAGCCGCGAGCGAATCGCTCGCCGCTCGTTTGTCTTCTCCCGTGTACCGGTGCACGCCCAAATGCCACCTTCCTTTCCGGGGTAGCTCAACGGAGCGATAGAGGAGGGACAGATGCACGGCGGTGATTCTTGTGGAGCTCGTGCCGGTGGTGGGATCCCAGTCAGAATCGAATTGGAATCATTGGAAATGCCTGTGCCTGGGTTGGGCGAGCGGTGGGTGTACGGTGTGCGCGGTGTGGGGGCCCAGGATTGTGAAATTGCCCTCTTATCGCGGGAACTCTGCCGCGCGATGCAATTCCGTCCGCGCGCGTCGGGCTCCCTGCTCGGAATTCAATAAACGCGGTGTGATGGCGGGGGCGTGGGTCCTGGAGGAGGAGGAGGTGGTGGGGTGGCGGTTCAGTGAATTTCCTTCTAGCGAGGCTGCGGGGATTGTTTTTGTGTGGTTGTTGGGGTTGGGTTATTTGTGCCTCCACCCCCGCGCACCTCTCCCGACGTCTTTGGTTTCTGTTTAATCTTGAGGTGGTGGCGGTGGTGCGACTGCCCTTTTTCTTGCTGGGTGTCGCCTTGTCAACCAGTGCGGGTCGATGCTAATGAAATCCGCTGATTCCGCGACTCCTGGCTTAGCAGCAGGGGAATACGAACGGCCCCGACTCGCGACGAAGAAGGCCGCCACCACGCCCGCACGTCCGCGTTTGTCTCCCGAGTGGCGATGTTTACTGCATCGTTGCCAGGGTACTCATTTGAGGCTGAGTCGACCTCGTGGCTGAAGGCCCAGGACCGGTTGCAAATCGTCGCCGTTGTTATTGGTCGTCAGCGGGAATCGAACTCGGGTCGCCGGGTTCATGGCGCAGCTTGCTAACCTCTACACACACAAAGACAACGATCCCCCGTGTAGACTTAACAAACTGTTGGGGCAAGTGCTGTTAGCGAGCACCTGTGAAGGCCGGAACGGTACACGAGCCGGTGGATGACCAGCACCACGCCCGAACGCCTTTGTCTCCCGAGTGGCGATGTTTACTGCACACCGCACCAGGTGCTCATTTGTGGCTGAGTCGACCTAGGGGAGAGCCAAGACCAGTTCATATTTGATCGTCACCGGCGTTGGTGGCGGCCGTGGACGGGAATCATCAAATTCGGGTCGCTGAGGGTTCGTCGCGCAGCGCGCTAACCGCTGCGCCACCGCTCCCCACGCACGCGCGCACACACACGCAGACACACACGGCACACGCGGACACACGCGCAGACACAAGCCGACACACACGGACACACACGCACACACACGCAGACACACACGGACACACACGCAGACACACGCAGACACACCCGGATACACGCGCAGACACACGCAGACACACACGGATACACGCGCAGACACACGCAGACACACACGGACACACGCGCAGACACACGCAGACACACACGCAGACACACACGCAGACGCACACGTACACGCGCAGACATACGCAGACACACACGGACGCACGCGCAGACACACGCGGACACACGCGCAGACACACGCGGACACACGCGGACACACACGCAGACACACACGGGCACACGCGCACACACACGCAGACACACATGCAGACACACACAGACACACACGGACACACGCCCACACACATGCAGACACACACAGACACACGCGGACACACGCGGGCACGAGAGTTCATTTCTATTCAATGAGCACCCGAGGTGGCCCAGAGGGGCCGCGGCGTGACGGTGTGGCCGGGGGCTCGTCGCGTGGAGAGAGAAGGGGAATCAGGGGGGGGGGGGGAGGTCTAATTTGGCTTCTGCCTCCGATATTCCCGATATGGCAGTGCGAGCTGCTTCGTTGTGCACGGGAAGAGACGGAACCTTCGTTTAATAGGGAGCTGCGTGCCGCGTCTCAATCCGCCCGCTGTCACACGCGCGCAGGCGTCCTCCGAGGCGTCCTCCGAGGCATCTCTCGTGGCCCCGAACAAAGCGGCGCTCCGGCTCGGGATTCCCCCAAGCCACGGTGAGACGAAGAGACATCCACTCCCAGTTGCGGCCCTCGCAGAGGGCTGGGGCGAGCGGCTCATTCAGGTGGGAACAGCACATGTAGGCCGGGGCGGGGGGGGTGAGGGCAAATACACACCCGGTCACCTTTGTCTCCCCCCCCTCCCGGTGCTGATATTTATTGGACATCTGTGAACAAAAAGAGCTTCGCAGCTCATCGGATTCATCCAGTCCAAGTAGAGATTCCGATGCTGATTTGCACACACCACGGTGGGTTACTTGTTTAAGGCTGAGCCGACCTAGGGAAGGCGCATGACTTGTTTTGGTCTCACTCTATCGCTCGTCACTGATGGTGTATTCTCAACCACGTAAAGGCTTGAACGGGCCGTTAGCACGCACATAAATGCACGTAATTATATAGCCCCGCTCACAATTGGAAGGCTGTATGGGTTGAAATCTTTTTATTACATCGCAGGGTCGTGAGAGATGGTGGCAGTAGCCTTCATCCAGCAGTGGATTGACCATGAAAGATGGTCACACAGAATCACGAGAAATGCTCAGCTTAGGGAAGCCTTCATCCAGTTGTTTGTGATGATTGTGACCTTCAACCTGAGCATAACGCAGCTCATACTCTCTCCATGGTTGATAAAATACGGGACCACTCAAGGGGATGTAAATAGGAATGTGGGAATGTGCTCAAGGAGACGAACACTCGTGGGAATGAGATGACCCCCCTTGACAATACTAATATAAAGTTTCCAAAATATGAGAACCGTACTCAATTATAACACGTGACCATTGCCAACGATGGCTGCCCAGTTCAGAGGTCAGAGCAGCGAAATGTACCGTGCTGACGCTCTCGCCAAAGTGTGGGGTCAATCGAGGTGCAGATGCTGCGCCTGATGCTGCTGCTACTGCCTCTGTTGCTGCAACTGCTGCTACTGCTGCTGTTTCACTCTTTCCCACGGGTTTGCGAAGCGATATGAACAAAAAAAGGCGTCGGGTGTTGTTGTCAGAGTGAACCCTCGCAAGTCGTGAAGGAGAGGCTTGCCACGTGTCCCCCCCAGTGGCGATCGTGCACTCAGACAAAGCAGCCCTTAGGGCTCCAGTGACTGTCAATCGTAACGTCGTGGTATTAATTAACTGCTATATATATTTTTAATCAGGTAAGGTCCACTGAGCTATATAGCTCAGCGAAGTGACTTCATCGAGTGGACATTGTGAGCAGACGAATACTCTCAGCACGTGGGGAAAACCCCCACGCGCTGAGAGGAGGAACACGTGGAGTCCACACGTCTGTGCTGTACGGCATCCCTCCGTTATTCGCGAGGGGATACGTTCTCGAGATGCTCGTGAATAGTACATTTCGCGGTGAATGATATTGGCCTACGAACACCCATCTTTTTCATGAATTACCTTGAATGAATACGTAAAATAAGCTATTAAATACATGAAAAATGTCTCGTCACTTTATATCACCACTTTCTCAAATTACATTCTCTCTCATCAATGCAGGTCGTGTAAGAGCGTTCCAGGTGCGATTCGCGGAAAGCCAACACAGCGGACAGCAAGTTGGCGAAGAACGAGGGAATAACGTACTGCCTTCTTCCTGGCGAGCTCAGTTAAGGAGCACGACCACCCACGGGTGAAAGGAAGGGCATTGCGGGACATCTGTGCGGTGATCCATTCAACGCTCGCTGCTGCCTCCACAGCGCTGGATTCCAGGCAAGCCACGTGCAGCAGCACGGCCACCGATGTAACTGCCCTCCCGAGTCGAGTTCTCGATGGGAACGCATTCTCCGTCTCATCACGTGGCCACCAAATAGCAGCGCAATTGGAACGTAACTTTTAAAAACATGAAAAAAAACTGAAGGCGGAAATTTTTTAATTTTTTTTTGGAAACGCGAGCTTTTGTTGTCGTTTCAATTTCACGCAGACGTATTTGTGCGTAGCGCTGTCCAAGCACGGCTCATCGTCGTCAGCTGCCACGTGTTGCATCACCCCCAGAGCGGCGTAGACCAGTGGCTGGTGACGAGAGGTCGTTTTGTGAACGTTGCGAAGTTCACTAAAAAAAAATAACCCAACTGGAACGGGTTTGGCGGGAGGAGCATTCCTCGCACTTTAAATTTCAAGGCGCTAATGATGATTGCTGTACTTATTGATGGCACCAAATAACTGGTCAGCTGCGAGGGTAATGAAGCTATCACTCAGACGTAATTGCTCATTTCACGTCGACCGCCGATATGGCTCCGATGTTGTTTATACATTATATAAACGGGGGAGGGGGGCGGGGGGACGGCATGGTTTATCCACTGCTGGATTAAAGGCCTGCCCACAACCCTCTCGTGCTTACGCTTCGGCAGTTTTCTTCACTAATTTACAGAGGGGAGGGGGGGGGGGCACTTTCGCCGGTAAGACATCATCAGTGTGAGTGGCCGCCACGCATTTAAAAAAAAAAAACATTGTCGGGGTTTGTGCCAGCAGCACAATGATGATGATGACGATAGGGAGGCGTTCTCACATCATCACTCCCCGTGTGTGGTGCACGGGACTGAGCACCGCGGCGCTCCAACTCCTTTGTGGTGCCTCCTCTCTCTCTCTCTCTCTGTGCCTCTGGCTGGACCGTCAAAGTGGTGAAGTATGGTCAAACAAAGATCCCCCCGTATAGCCTTATCAGACTGTTGGGAAAAGTGCTGTGAAGCGAGTAGCGCCTTTGAAAGCCGCCACGGCAAGCGAGGGAGTGGGGTGTGTCAGCACCACGCCCGGCCGCCTTTGTCTCCCTAGCGGCAACGTTCTACACATCGCACCAGATACTCATTTAAAACTAACACAAACTTTTATTCATTTTACCAGGTAAGGCTCACTGAGCTACAATAGCTCTTTTGCAGAAGCGACCTGGCCACAAATGATAGCTCAACGAAAGTGGCTTATCATCGCGTAGGAAATGTATTGCAGCCAAATACTCTAAACGCGTGACGTTGATTCTAAACGTGGAGGGAAAAACAGGAACACTCGGAAAAAAATCCACGCGACCACGGGCAAAGAGAAAGACACAAACTCTAAATCTACAGGCATCCGAGTCATTTACTTCTTCATAATAAAGGTTTTTGGGTTAGATCGCGTTATTTATAATTGTGTCGAAACCTTCCACCACCCGACACGGCCAATCAGCAAAATAAAGTGTCACGTTGACAAAAGACAAATAGTTCACTACTTTAGCCCACCGGTGTGTTGAAGAGTGAATCCACAATATTTACAGTTTGAATACGACGTTTCGCTGGTAATTACATCCAGCATTATCGGGCGAATTGCCCGATGATGCGAATTGCCCGATGATGCTGGATGTAATTACCAGCGAAACGTCGTATTCGAACTGTAAATATTGTGGATTCACTCTAATTGCCCGATGATGCTGGATGTAATTACCAGCGAAACGTCGTTTTCAAACTGTAAATATTGTGGATTCACTCGAATTGCCCGATGATGCTGGATGTAATTACCAGCGAAACGTCGTATTCGAACTGTAAATATTGTGGATTCACTCGAATTGCCCGATGATGCTGGATGTAATTACCAGCGAAACGTCGTTTTCAAACTGTAAATATTGTGGATTCACTCGAATTGCCCGATGATGCTGGATGTAATTACCAGCGAAACGTCGTATCCAAACTGTAAATATTGTGGATTCACTCTTCAACACACCGGTGGGCTAAAGTAGTGAACTAATTGTCTTTTGTCAACGTGACACTTTATTTTGCTGATTGGCCGTGTCGGGTGGTGGAGGGTTTCGACACATTTATAAATAACGCGATCTAACCCAAAAAAACCTTTATTACGAATAATATTGGTCGCGAAAGCCTAACGTGTTAAACTCATTTTTACTTCTCCAGGACCGGTTCAGATAATCGCCACTAACTGCTACGCGGCTGTTCCCCACATAGTGGTCAAACATCTCCCACCATGACCAACACATAATTATTATTGCTATTAAATTATAATCGTTGCCCTCGTATTATTATTATTTAGTCACGCGTGGGACAGCTCGAGTCGCCACGCACGCCTATGAGTGTAGCTACTAGAGAGGAGCCTATCGCATCAAGCGATGCTTATGTGTGTACCAGTGTTGAACTTCTTTCGCACCGTACGTAGCCAACCGTGCGAATCGGAGGTGGCGGGGGAAGGACAAGAAACTAAACTACAAAAAGCGGTTCTAAAGAAATGAGCTTTCAATCTAGACGATTTAAAAGTGCGTAGCTCCAGTGGCTTCCTCATATCGGGAGGCAGAGCGTTCCAGACGGCCGCAGAAGCGCAACTGAAAGCGCTGCGCGATGCAGCGGCCACCGTCTTTGTTCGATGGCTCAGCCACTGCGAGGATGGCCGGAGTTCGCGTGATGGTTTATGTCCCTTGACGAGAGGCTTTGTCTGTCCCTATACACGTGCCACCACCCACCCACCCACCCGTCCGTCCGCCCACCTCTATCAATCCACTGCCTAACAAGGCTTCTCCACGCCGCTCGGATCGCGGTGGGGTCGGGGGTAATTTTCTCATTTCTCACCAAGGGATAGTCAGTGGCGGTGTAAGCAGTCAGGGGGAGTCATGGATGTTGGAGGGAGGGGGGGAAGTACAGTACAATGGATTGTGATAAATATATTTACTTTCCTCGGCTGACAACGTAGCCCGCTGGTAGCCTGGTGATCGGCCATCCACGTCACGGTCGCGAGATGTTTTACATCGCCTGGTAGACAGGAGGTCGTGGGCTCGATGCCGACCCAGACGCCTGCTGTGTATTTGGAATTTGCGGTGTTTCTCTCCCCGTGGTCGCGTGTTTTTTTTCTTTCTCCGGGTCCTCCGGGGGGTTTCCCTCCACATTTACAAACAATGCGTTTTGAGTATTTTTCTTTATATAAATTTCCACGCGACAAGCGATTTTGTGGAGCTATCATTTGTGGCTAGGTCGCGTCTGAAAACAAATGTAAATAGCTCAGTGGGCCTTAGCTGGTAAAAAAAAATACTAATTATAAAGCAGCAGTGACCACGAGGCTTCAACCCAGCCTAAGCTTATGAGATGCGATGAGATCGGAGCGCATTGCAGGTCATTAGGTCTTGGGCTTGTTTATTAAGGGTGCAAATGATAATTCATCTGCGCTCCTCCTCCGCCGCCATTGAGGTGCGACCCGCTGCAGACGGACGCGTGACCCTGTGAAATTTAGATCGAACCCTCGTTGTAAAGAATTCAGTTTGAATGAATTGATCAATTTATGGTGTTATCTACTGTTCGCTTGGTGCGACGTGGTGGCTCGCTTTACCCAACGACTGGAGAGATGTTGGTGGTGGTGCTCGCTAACAGCACTTGCCCCTACAGTCTGTTAAGGCTATACGGGGGATCTTTGTCTTTGTTTTGTGATGCTGAAGATGATGGTGGTAGCAATGATGATATTGGTGGTGATGGTGATGAAGATGATAGTGGTGGCAATGATGATATTAGTGGTGGTGATGGTGGTGATGAAGATGATAGTGGTGGCAATGATGACATTGGTGGTGATGATGAAGATGATAGTGGTGGCAATGATGATATTGGTGGTGGTGATGGTGGTGATGAAGATGATAGTGGTGGCAATGATGACATTAGTGGTGGTGATAATGGTTATGGTGATGATGATAATGGTTATGGTGGTGGTGATAATGGTTATGGTGATGATGATAATGGTTATGGTGGTGGTGATGGTGGTGGTGATGGTGGTGGTGATGGTGGTGATGGTTGTCAACATGGTAAGCCCAGTCGACCCCGACCTAGATTTGAACTCGTAACTCGTAAGTAACCATCCGAGAGCAAGCATATTGATCCCGGTGGTACATCAATTAATCGATTCATATCGACAAAGCTCGCGATGCACGCATACATCGAATCTCTTTTGGCGTGACTCGACGTTCCGATTCGTAAACCTTCCATAGGCGATGCACGCAATGGATTCCACGCAGCCACTAGAGGCCGCTACGTTATCCGCGGTGTAAAACGAGTCGCAGCGTAATTGATTTCTGAATCTAATCGCCAGCCTGAATGGCGTGCAACATCTCATGGACTCGCCCTCGTGGTGGTGCGGAGGCTCGGGGGTGAATTACGATCACATCCCCAACTGTTAGATGAGTTCATTAGTTACTTCATTTGCAAGTCCCACGCCGTAATGAAACTGCAAAGGTGCAGCCGCTGCAATGGCTGGCTCGCGCTCCTCTTCCACGGCGACCGCACGTCTTGGAAGAGGTGGGAGTGCCCACACTTTACCCCACCACACGCTAACTAACCGTGGCGAACGAATGGACAGAGGGGCGGGAGCCGCGGCGGGGGTGGCGGGGGGGGGGGTGCTACTAACAATTGCCCAAGCTCTGCGGTCCTACACATACATGTGCGATAAAAACCCACTCACGCGAGGGAGAAACACTCTATCCCATGCAGCGTGCTAACCTTAGCTACATAACGGCAGCGTCCTTTTCTTTCTTGACGTGTGGAGCGAGCGACACGCAACACAAAACAAGCATCGTGAAGTGTGATATTCAATGACGCGTTGATAAAAAAAACATATATATAACGCGTTAATTGTGTTTCCTTGTAAGTTTAGTTTCATCGTCATCATCATCATCATCACGCATGGTCAACACACAAACCATACATTGCGCGGGCGGTCTCTGTACACACACACACACACACGGCCCTATCATCAGCACACGTGAGCGTGAAGACATGCTTCAGTCTGTGATGGTCACCTGTCTCGTCGTGCGTGACCACTGCATTGTACAGAGGCGGCCGGATGACGTGCAGATACCGCCACTCGAACAGAGGGAGAAGCTATAGAGCCGAGGCAGCAACAGCACCACGTTACTCCAGACCATCTCTCTCTCCCTCTCTCGATACGTCTGGGGGGCATCATTCTCTGTGCGTGCAACGATTGATACCCCTCAACGCTCTTTTTTGATCGAACAACTCTCCATAAATCGAACCGCCCCCCCCCCCCACACACCACCCACCCACCACCCCCCAATATTCCATCGCTTGTTCATTTAAAATCGGTGGGGGTATCTAGAAACGGATCGCCCTGGATTTTCCTTGGCCACCTCCCTGTACAAAGAAAGCCCTTTTTATCTTTCACCCAACACCAGCCCTTTTGGCCGCTCAACTCCGTTAAACCCATTACAGTCCTCGTCGCCTGCAGTCCATAACATTGATTGCTGACCTCCTGTGCTTGCAAACCGCGCGGCGGCCTTCCGGTTGTTGTTGTTGTTGTTTGTTGCTCTCAATGAATTTGCCTTCGTCAGTCCTCGCCGCGTGCGTGGTCCTGCCGATGCGCTTTGATTCGGCTGATTTAGGCGAAACCGTCGCTCCAGAAAAGAACAAAAATCAAAGCCGCCAGGACGCCAGTGGCGGTGGATGCTGCGCTGGCGCGTTCTCAAAACGCATCACGCGTTTTGACTTGCGACGTTAAATGGAATAAATTCAAGGCGTGACGCGTGTTCGCTCGCTCTCATACAGATAGAGAAGTGGGGGCGGGGGGGGGACGACGACTCAGAGACGCCAGGAGGAGGTACCACGGACGAGCTGGGAGGCAGTAGCAGCCGCCACGTGGCGAGCGCTGCCGCTACCAACAATTGCTCCAAGCTCTGCGGTTCTCCGTATGTCATGGGTCGGCGAGCTCTGTAAGGACTGCCGGTCTCGTGACCGTTATTCGTTCAGTGAACCGCCGTCTCGTATTCACCGCACAGTGCATTGCGGCTCTTGAGACGTGGCGGGGTTGTTTTTTTCTTTCACACGAAACTGGGGAAAAAAATGTCTCTTCTTGTTATTTCGGTTGCTGATCCCTGCCATATATTTTGATGTATTAAGGTAGATGATACAGATGTGCAGCCAATTCGTTGAGCGTTCACGTGTGGGGTGAATACCGTAGCACCCGGAGAAAACCCGCACATGCGTGCGTGCGAGGGGGAAACACTCGATCCCATCAAGACGGAAAATGTGGCGGCCACATTGTTGCTGCACTACCTTCTCCTGGCAAGTCGGGGTATGGCACTTGGGGAGATCGCACCCTTCTCCATTGCTGCCCCTGTAGCCTGGAACTAACTCCTCCTTACGACCCCCCACACCGCAAACTCTGTGATCCACCTGTTTGAGTCCACGCTCAATTGCTTCTCGCTGTGCACCCCTGTCGATCATTGGCCGCGCTTGGGTTTTATTCAGCGCAGAAGTAACATCCCCGTGCCCTCCTGTCACCGCTGTCTCCCTCCAATATAAAATCCATCCTCTTCCCAGCACATCACATCACGAGCGTGCTTTCCTTGCTTCCATCGCCGGTATCTTCAGATGCGGTTTTGTGTAGACGCGGAATAAATTCTAATTGTGTCGCACGATCTCGATCCAGGCCCGGGATCGGCTTCAAGACGCCACAACTCACCCGTCTTCCTCTTCCCTCTCATCTCACTCCACTCCCCTCCACGCACTCTCCTGCCTCTCCCCTCTCATCTCACTCCACTCCCCTCCACGCACTCTCTCATCTCTCCCCTCTCATCTCACTCCACTCCCCTCCACGCACTCTCTCACCTCTCCCCTCTCATCTCACTCCACTCCCCTCCACGCACTCTCCTGCCTCTCCCCTCTCATCTCACTCTACTCCCCTCAACGCACTCATCTACCTCGCCCCTCCCATCTCACTCGTCTCCTCTCACTCTCCTCCAGGAACCAAGGCTTTCTGCGGAAGCCCGCAGTCAACTTTCGCTCTGCGGGAGGTCTCTCGTTCTCCTTTGCTGCCCGGCAGTTCTGAACTCTTCCCCCCGCCGTCCGCGCTGTAGACTCCAGCCCCTGTTCAAGTCTAGGCCCAAGACCTCCCACTTCTGCCATCCCTATGGCGTTGTTTATTCGGGTGCCACCCAATGTGCACATAGGAAAGTGAAGTTTCGCTTGTCCTCTCAATTCGTTGTCTGTCGGTGTAAATGTGAACAGCGGAAACATCTACTTGTACGCCGTTCATATTTACAGGTGGCTCAGAACCTCATTCTCTTCTCCCCATCCGTTTCTGCCCATAAACTGCGACTCTTGTGTGCATTGGCTGTAAACGAAATGTCTCCTCTGCGTTGAGCAAGCGAGTAAATATCGAGCGATTCTCGGCCAACTCGCAGTGGCTTCATTTTGAACAGGCAAACGAATAAAGCCACGCGGTGTGAGGTGTGATCTTGAAAATAACAAACTTGAATTCTGAGTGGCATCCTCAACGTTGAGTCTCTTTCATATTCATCTCTCTCCCCACATCCCCCCCCCCCGTGTCCCACAGCTGAGTATTACAGCGTCTTCAAGATGCATTTGCATTTAGAGGATATTTAAATCCAATTGTCACTGCATTTTTAAAACCGCAGTCTATTGCATTATGTACATCGTATTGTATTATTTACACTAAACCATTAATAGCATATAAACGTGTTCATTATTTTTTTAACAGCCCAGTCTAGACTTTCGCGTGAACGTATTAAGAACGTTCATAACATATTAAAAAATAAAAAAAATACATCTACATTGTGAACGTCATCGAAGGGTTGGTCTACATCCCGGAGAGAGCGTGCAACGATGCCACGGTTTAATCGATTATGGTCGATTATTACACCCACCAATTTCACGCACTGTGGTCGCGGACGGTGTGCATTACTGTGTGTGACATGAATACAACATCGTAGGCAAGACACGGCGAGGAAAGAGAGCGAGAGATGCCTTAATACAGCAGCGGATTGAACTGAAAGTGTACTGTTAGCCACTCACTTGAGGCTGTTACATTCATCGCCGAATCGATTATTTAATCGATAGACAATTAATTAAGGGGATGAGGGTGTTAAGTGAGAGGGGGGGGGGCGGGATCTTTCATTGTTCGACACCGAACTGCATTGTACATCGATTCAGCGTCACCATCACCACACGAAGTCACCCAACGGTCAGACATTTACCGCGGGTCCTCTCACCATCAACATTGCTCATAAACAAATAAGCCCCCCACCCACCCACCCACCCACCTCCACATACATCTCCCGACCATGAAACCCACAACGAGTCTCCTACTTCCTGCAGAACCTGCACCGGACGATCTTCTTGAAGGCGTTCTGAAAGTCCTTGTTGAAGTACGCGTAGATGATGGGGTTCAGCAGCGAGTTGGAGTAGCCGAGCCAGTTGATGACGGCGAACACTCCCGGCGGCGAATGGCGGCATCGCTCGCCGCAGAAGGGCGAGATGAGCGCCACGATGAAGAAGGGCAGCCAGCAGAAGATAAAGGTGCCCATGATGATACCCAGCGTCTTCACGGTCTTGCGCTCCCGCGCGAGCGCCGTCTTGCGCCTCGAGTCCGTGGCTCTCTCGCCGCCCCCTCCTCCTCCTCGCTCGGCGCCCTCGCCCAGTCGCGTCGCCTCCTGGTTCACGTTGTTGGGCAGCAGGTGCAGCGTGCAGTGCCCACCGCCCGGCGCCTCCATCACCTGCACGGGCGTCTCGTCCTCGTAGCTGCGCACGGCGCCGTTGCAGCAGAAGGGCGGCCTGGATTCGGAACTGTCGCGTCTGCTGGAGTGCTGCTGCTGCTGCTGCTGGTGATGCTGCTGCTGCTGCTTGCCGTTCATCGCTGAGCCGCCGGCACCAGCACCAGCTCCGTCGACACCACCAGCAGCAGCAGCAGCGCCGTTGAGTCGCCGGTGCATCATCTCCTCGTTCAAGGCCACGCTGGCGTCGCAGACCCTCTTCTCGCGGTTCTTGGCGTTCTTGCGAATCCGGAAGCGCGCCGCTTTGAAGATCCGACCGTAGAGCACGAGCATGAGGATGAGCGGGATGTAGAAGGCGCCGAACGTGGAGTAGATGGTGTAGCCGTGGTCCTGGCTGATCTTGCACGCGTTCGGGTCCGCCCTGTCCGCCGGCGTCCTCCAGCCCAGCATGGGCGGGATGGAGATGGAGAACCCCACGAGCCACGTGAGGCTGATCATGATGACGGCGCGCCGCGGCGTCCTCTTGTTCACGTAGTCGATGGGGTTGGTGATCGCCCAGTAGCGGTCGAGAGCGATGGCGCACAGGTGCAGGATGGACGAGGTGCAGCAGAGGACGTCCAGCGCGATGAAGATGTCGCACACCACCTGGCCCAGCGTCCACCTGCCCAGCACCTGGTACAGCGCGGCCATGGGTAGCACCAGGACGGACACCATCAGGTCGGTGACGGCCAGAGAGCCGATCAGGTAGTTGGCCACGTTCTGCAGGGAGCGCTCAAGCACGATCGCGGCGATCACGCACGAGTTGCCCACGATGGAGAAGAGGATGAGAGCTCCCAGGCACATGGACGTGAGCACCTGGTAGGAGAGGGACACCTCTGCTGCTGCTGCTGCTGCTGGTGCCGTCTCCTGGCCCTCGAGGTTTACCTGCAGAGGCGCCGACAGGTTGCAAGTGGAGTGGTGATCCATCATGGCTTGGGCTCTGTTGTTGACTGACGCGCAGGTGGTGGTGAGATGATGATGATGACGATGAGCACTCACGTCACCTCTGGTTAGCTCATGCTGGTTGATTGTCTTCAGTGCTTTATGGTAGAGAGATATCTTATCTTCTGCCGCTATATTACTCTCTCCCCTTCATATATATGTCTCAATTATCTTTCTATCTCGTGTTATCATTTGCTATCTCTCTTCTCGCTCGTATCTGTCTGCACGTTCTTGTCTATCCTCTCTCTCGATCCCTCTTACGCCTTAGTCTCTTAATCTAAGACGCGCGCGCTCTCTCTCTCTGTGATCTCAAATCTCTCGCGACTCTCTGCCTCCTGCAATCCAACTCCGCTGCCTGTTCCAAGAGGCTGGCCTGTTTGGGACGCCTCATCCACACACTCCGAGGCGCTGACAGCCAAGCCGCGTTAGGAAGTCTTTCCACTCCTCCTCCTACTGCTTGCTCCTCTTCCCCCCCTCCTGCTGCCCCAACCTCCCCCCCCCCCCACCACTCTTACCGTCACCACCACCCTCACCACCATTCACCACTAGCAGCAGCAGCAGCAGCACACCTCCAGCGCGCGTGTGAGTCGGAACGGCCGCGCGCGCTCGACATTCATATGAAGGCTGTGCCGCTTGTGCGTCATGCGTTTCATTATTCAGCGATAGCTTGGGACCCAGAGTGGTGGTGATGTCGGTGTCTCTCCCTTGACCCCCCCCCCCTATCACCCCCCCTGTGATGCAAAGTCAACGGTAAAAGGATTCGGGGGGGGGGGTACAGAGAGGAGCCCTCTCCCCGTGATTGATCTGTGTGAATGTTTTCCCCTATGCAAGTTTGCTCCGCTCTCTCTCTCTCCCTCTCCCACACACACAGTGGCACACATCATGCGGTGCCTTATATATTTTTTTTATTTCATTTGCTGAATTGATTGTTGTTGGTGTTCTCTCGTTGTTGTGCGTGATGATAGCTCACGTTACATAGGCAACCAACCCTTAGTTTAGAAACATTCAAGACAAACACACACGTCGGTAACGGCCTCTCACCTACTCAGTGAATACACGGATGCAATGGTTATTAATTAGTGCCTTCATAACGGCGTGAGAGCTCTGCCTATTATTCACATTGTGAAAGCAAGATCATTAGGACCTCGCTTTTGCCCTCATTTCTAATTGCCTGTATTAGCGGCACGACCTAAACTTATTCAAGTCTGGAATTGATGTATCACCACCACCACCACCGGTAGCAGCAGCAATAGCTGCAGCATCAGTAACCAGCAGCTAAGGTCGATCCACTGCTGGATGAAAGTATCTCCCCCCACAATCACCCGACAACTCTCACGATCCTCGCGATGCCGTTTTCCTCTGTCTTTCTCTCTCACACACACAAGCTGACTTCATCGCTCCATCTCCTCGTCGGTGGACGTCCTCTCGGATGCGTTCCGTTTTCTTGGCAGTTACTCCGTCATGATTCCTGGCCGATGGCCATCGTCCCGTATATAGCCACGACGCGTCCTGCACAAGCCCCACTCATTCACCTGCGTGTGTTCGCTTATCCACGTTTTCCTCTTTCTCCGTCTCTCAGCCTAATTCCAATTAAGTATGTTGATATACTTCAGTATGATTTACCGTAGAAGCGACGAGCTGCTAGTACATTGAACACCAATGCATGTCATACAGTACCAACGCAGACTTTGCCACAAGACAAATATCCCCCTGCCCCACTCCCCCGTATCACCTTAACAGACTCTTGGGGCAAGTCCTGTTGGCTATTGTTTGCGAGTAACACCTATGAAGGCCAGCATGGGACATGAGTACTGATGTTTACACACCGCACCAGGTGCAGTTCTCATTTGAGGCTGAGTCGACCTAGGGCAGGCCCAGGACTGGTTCAGATTTGCGTGAGCGGGTATCGAACTCAGGCTCGCTGCGCTCACCGGTACTCCACGCACAAACCCCCCCCCACAAGACACTCTTAAATATGATGAACCCCACTTTACACTGCAGGCTAGAGTCATGGGCGGATGAAATAACGGACATTAGACCCGCTATTGAATTTATCTCCTAGTCTCGCGCATTGTGGCAATATATTCAGGAGCTCGACGCCGATGTCGAGGTCCTGCTGCTGCTGGCCACAACGAGAGGGCTTCATCAGAGAGAGAGAGTTCGTGTCGTGTCCGCTGTTGCTCCTCCGTTGAGGGAGCGCAGATCACAGTGGGGTGACTGTGTGGGCCATAGTTTGGGTTGCATGGCCACACTCCTGTGGCTTGTCTTTAATGCATCTCGACGTGTCTCTGTGGGTCTCTATGTATCTCACTGTGTCCCTATGTATCTCTATGGGTCTCTATGTATCTCTATGGGTCTCTATGTTTCTCTATGGGTCCCTATGTATCTATATGGATCTCTATGTATCTCTATGGGTCTCTATGTGTCTCTATGGGTCTCTATGGGTCTCTAAGTATCTCTATGGGTCTCTATGTATCTCTATGGGTCTCCATGTATCTCACTGTGTCCCTATGTATCTCTATGGGTCCCTATGTATCTCTATGGGTCTCTATGTATCTCTATGTGTCCCTATGTATCTCTATGGGTCTCTATGTATCTCTATGGGTCTCTATGTTTCTCTATGGGTCCCTATGTATCTATATGGATCTCTATGTATCTCTATGGGTCTCTATGCATCTCTATGGGTCTCTATGGGTCTCTAAGTATCTCTATGGGTCTCTATGTATCTCTATGGGTCCCTATGTATCTCTATGGATCTCTATGTATCTCTATGGGTCTCTATGTATCTCTATTGGTCTCTATGTATCTCTATTTTGCATGAGCTGGATACCAATGTCGAGAGAGACTGCTGACCACGACGAGAGGGCTTCAGCAGAGAGAGAGAGAGTCCGTGTCGTATTGCTGATCCCCCTACTCAGTTTAAGGAGCGCAGACTACCACAGTGGGGTTATTGTGCGGTCCATGTGTCTCTGTGGGTCTCTGTAAGCTTACTATGTGTCCCGTAGCTCGGGCTGCATGGCTTCAATTGCACCAACGTGTCACTTGTCTTTCACGCATCTCTACGTGTCTCTGTGGGT
This sequence comes from Petromyzon marinus, assembly GCF_048934315.1. Taxonomy (NCBI): domain Eukaryota; kingdom Metazoa; phylum Chordata; class Hyperoartia; order Petromyzontiformes; family Petromyzontidae; genus Petromyzon; species Petromyzon marinus. The sequence goes on along the minus strand of NC_133679.1, from coordinate 13,573,282 downwards.
CTTTATGAAATCTCCATTGATCTCAATGTGTCTCTATTTTTCTCTTGTGTGTGATGGCAAAATCGTGATGAGCTGGATGCCAATGTCGAGAGAGGGCTTCTTGAGCAAGGAGAGTTCGTTCGTGCAGTTTCGCTGTTCCTCCTCCTCCTCCGTTGAAGGAGCGCAGACCGCAGTGGAATAAATCTCGGGTTGTTGGCACAGCGCCCTCTATGGACAAGAGAAACGTGGACTCCACGTGCTGGTCCGACCCCGACTCGGAGAGCTACCGCATCCTCCAGATTATTGGACGCTCCGGGAAGTACCGTGAAAGAAAAAAAAAACGACCCCAAACGTTGCGTCAATAGAGGTACACAACAACAACAAACAACACCCGCCAGTCGCTACTAAGTGGCAGTGACGTTATCACGGCGCCTGTGCCAGGCTAGGTGCACTTTTTAAACCACGCAAAGTGTGGGAAGGCTCGCTGCTTGCAGGTCAGGGTTCAAGACCCCAGGTGTCCGTGCGTTGACTGACTGAGATGACTGGCCGATGTACCAACTGTGCCCTATAATTATACAAAGATTATCATTTGATACAAATGCCTGCCGGATTACGGATTACAATATGCAGGTTCTTATACATTCTTACATATATACCAGTCTCGTATAATCCGGAGAATACGGTGAAGCAAATCGCACGCTCACCATTCTTTCGTGTGTATGGGCGGGGGAGGGGGTGGGCGCAGTGGTTAGCGCACCGCAATCATGATCATGTATTGTTTAGACCGCGCCTCCTCTGCGGTTGCATCTCTCCCGAGGCGCCAGAAAACAGTCGGAGGCAATGGAGATAATTACTCAGCAAGAGAGCGATCGCAGGCCACAATACGGTGTCCACAAAACAACGCAGCAGAGACAAAATAGCTGGGCAATAACACAACGGGATAACGAGATGCACTGAACACCCACACCGCTGCAGGCCACGGGCTTTCTCGCTCGCTTTCTTTGGGTCAAATTCCCTTTTGGGTTGTGAATGAATTATACAGCATGGGATCGCGATGTGAGTTGGATTCCCGGCCACGGCGAACATCGGTGGCATGTTCTCCCCCGTGGTCGCACGGATTTCTCTCTGGGTCCTCCAGGTTTTTTTTTCCCCCATACACATTTAGAATCAACATTACGCGTTCTAGATTATTTGGCGGTTATAAATGTCCACGTGTTAAGCCACTTCGTTGGGATATCATTTGTGGTCAGGTCGCTTCTGAAAAAAAACAACTGTATTGCTCAGTGGGCCTTACTTGGTAAAAAAAAATAAAAAAAATAGTTTAGTTTGGAGTGGCGAGTGGTGGAGATTCGTCTCCTGTTGCAGCTGTAGAGGTGCTAACTACTCACTGTTCAGTAAACCTGCATTGCCACTAGGTATCAAAGGGGCAGTGCAGCGTTACCTCTCTGTGTGAATAACGTTTGGGGTCAGATGAGGTGAAGCGGATCGTAGCCACAGTTTGGTAAGAACCAATCATACAGTTCCACGTGGGAATGTGGGATTGGTTAGACCTGGCCACAAACGGGTATAAGAAGGGTGACCGCGCAGAGCGCGGGGAGTTCTCTCCCTACACGAAGACCGAAGCCCGGGCTGAAGATAGCCAGGACCCTGGACCCAGCCTTCCAGCCCTTCTGAGGGCTAAGGCTCGGCGTATCCAGTGGTCAAGACCCGCCAGGCCAGCGGTGGGTCAGGTAGCCTCCCCTAGGTCCCAGCCGGAGGACTCTAGGATAGCGGTAGACGTGTAAGTCCCGCAAAGATAGGAGGCTGTGCCGCCTAAGGTTAGCAAGAGACCTGTGTGTAGGTCACGCTAAGTCCAGAGGCTGTACCTTCTTAGCGTATCGGGTGAGGGGACCGTATACCCCTCTGTGTGTTAAGGACTGTGTAAGAGAAGAATTAAAATGAACAGAGTGTGCCTCATAAGAAGTGTATTCGTCATTATAAACACTATACAGCTATGCAAACTCATTACGAACCTCTATAGTCTCCATCAGCGGCAGTTCCATGGCTCTGTGCCTGAGTGTTTTGGGGTTTCCCTCTCAATACTCTTTGGTTCTTTCGGTAAAGTCACGTAGGTAGAAAAAACAATCACCTGAAGACGGTCGCTCGTTGTTGCGATCGAAACGTGATCTTTTATTTTTTCCACCTACGTGACTTTACCGATAGAACCAAAGAGTGTGGATTCCTGCAGTCACGACATCTTCAAATCAAGATTTCCCTCTCAATGTTGTGGTCTCTAAGATAAAGGTTTTGGCCCTTTCTGGCAATAAAACGGTTGTGTTAAGATGATAAAACGACAAACAGAAGAAACCTTTAGCAAGGAATCGTAGCTACAATAACCACACGCACTTGTGGTGAACATGCAAACAAAAACACGTGCTGTGGTTAATAGATGCATTGTCTTCGAAACGCATTGGTCCACACCAAAGACAGCCTTCTTTACGGCCGTGTCTTGCCCTTGTCTCAAGACAATGCGGAATTGGTTCCTTGCGAAAGGTTTCTGTTTTGGTGTTTAAACTTCGTAACACCTGTTTTATGGCCAGAAATGGTAAAACCTGTTATGTTTGTATGCTGGCGAGAAAAGTCAATGTCGTGGTCTCTCTCTCGGTTTCTTTGGTTTCTCTCTCAATGACGTGGTCTCTGTCTCGGTTTCTTTGGTTTCTCTCTCAATGTCGTGGTCTCTCTTTCGGTTTCTTTGGTTTCTCTCTCAATGTCGTGGTCTCTCTCTCAGTTTCTTTGGTTGCTCTCTCAATGTCGTGGTCTCTCTCTCGGTTTCTTTGGTTTCTCTCTCAATGTCGTGGTCTCTCGGTTTCTTTGGTTTCTTTCTCAATGTCGTGGTCTCTGTCTCTCGGTTTCTTTGGTTTCTCTCTCAATGTCGTGGTCTCTGTCTCGGTTTCTTTGGTTTCTCTCTCAATGTCGTGGTCTCTGTCTCTCGGTTTCTTTGGTTTCTCTCTCAATGCCGTGGTCTCTGTCTCTCGGTTTCTTTGGTTTCTCTCTCAATGTCGTGGTCTCTCGGTTTCTTTGGTTTCTCTCTCAATGTCGTGGTCTCTGTCTCTCGGTTTCTTTGGTTTCTCTCTCAATGTCGTGGTCTCTGTCTCGGTTTCTTTGGTTTCTCTCTCAATGTCGTGGTCTCTGTCTCGGTTTCTTTGGTTTCTCTCTCAATGTCGTGGTCTCTCGGTTTCTTTGGTTTCTCTCTCAATGTCGTGGTCTCTGTCTCTCGGTTTCTTTGGTTTCTCTCTCAATGTCGTGGTCTCTGTCTCGGTTTCTTTGGTTTCTCTCTCAATGTCGTGGTCTCTCAGTTTCTTTGGTTTCTCTCTCAATGTCGTGGTCTCTCGGTTTCTTTGGTTTCTCTCTCAATGTCGTGGTCTCTGTCTCTCGGTTTCTTTGGTTTCTCTCTCAATGTCGTGGTCTCTCGGTTTCTTTGGTTTCTCTCTCAATGTCGTGGTCTCTCTCTCGGTTTCATTGGTTTCTCTCTCAATGTCGTGGTCTCTCGGTTTCTTTGGTTTCTCTCTCAATTTCGTGGTTTCTGTCCCGGTTTCTTTGGTTTCTCTCTCAATGTCTTGGTCTCTGTCTCGGTTTCTTTGGTTTCTCTCTCAATGTCGTGGTCTCTGTCTCGGTTTCTTTGGTTTCTCTCTCAATGTCGTGGTCTCTGTCTCTCGGTTTCTTTGGTTTCTCTCTCAATGTCGTGGTCTCTCTCTCTCGGTTTCTTTGGTTTCTCTCTCAATGTCGTGGTCTCTGTCTCGGTTTCTTTGGTTTCTCTCTCAATGTCGTGGTCTCTGTCTCTCGGTTTCTTTGGTTTCTCTCTCAATGTCGTGGTCTCTGTCTCGGTTTCTTGGTTTCTCTCTCAATGTCGTGGTCTCTGTCTCGGTTTCTTTGGTTTCTCTCTCAATGTCGTGGTCTCTGTCTCTCGGTTTCTTTGGTTTCCCTCTCAATGTCGTGGTCTCTCGGTTTCTTTGGTTTCTCTCTCAATGCCGTGGTCTCTCTCTCTCTCTCTCGGTTTCTTTGGTTTCTCTCTCAATGTCGTGGTCTCTGTCTCTCGGTTTCTTTGGTTTCTCTCTCAATGTCGTGGTCTCTGTCTCTCGGTTTCTTTGGTTTCTCTCTCAATGTCGTGGTCTCTCTCTCGGTTTCTTTGGTTTCTCTCTCAATGTCGTGGTCTCTGTCTCTCGGTTTCTTTGGTTTCTCTCTAAATGTCGTGGTCTCTGTCTCGGTTTCTTTGGTTTCTCTCTCAATGTCGTGGTCTCTCTCTCTCTCGGTTTCTTTGGTTTCTCTCTCAATGTCGTGGTCTCTGTCTCTCGGTTTCTTTGGTTTCTCTCTCAATGTCGTGGTCTCTCTCTCGGTTTCTTTGGTTTCTCTCTCAATGTCGTGGTCTCTGTCTCGGTTTTTTTGGTTTCTCTCTCAGTGTCATGGTCTCTGTCTCGGTTTCTTTGGTTTCTCTCTCAATGTCGTGGTCTCTCTCGGTTTCTTTCGTTTCTCTCTCAATGTCGTGGTCTCTGTCTCTCGGTTTCTTTGGTTTCTCTCTCAATGTCTTGGTCTCTGTCTCGGTTTCTTTGGTTTCTCTCTCAATGTCGTGGTCTCTCTTTCGGTTTCTTTGGTTTCTCTCTCAATGTCGTGGTCCCTGTCTCGGTTTCTTTGGTTTCTCTCTCAATGTCGAGGTCTCTGTCTCTCGGTTTCTTTGGTTTCTCTCTCAATGTCGTGGTCTCTCTCTCGGTTTCTTTGGTTTCTCTCTCAATGTCGTGGTTTCTCTCTCGGTTTCTTTGGGTTCTCTCTCAATGTCGTGGTCTCTGTCTCGGTTTCTTTGGTTTCTCTCTCAATGTCGTGGTCTCTGTCTCGGTTTCTTTTGTTTCTCTCTCAATGTCGTGGTCTCTGTCTCTCGGTTTCTTTGGTTTCTCTCTCAATGTCGTGGTCTCTCTCTCTCGGTTTCTTTGGTTTCTCTCTCAATGTCGTGGTCTCTGTCTCGGTTTCTTTGGTTTCTCTCTCAATGTCGTGGTCTCTCGGTTTCTTTGGTTTCTTTCTCAATGTCGTGGTCTCTGTCTCTCGGTTTCTTTGGTTTCTCTCTCAATGTCGTGGTCTCTCGGTTTCTTTGGTTTCTCTCTCAATGTCGTGGTCTCTGTCTCTCGGTTTCTTTGGTTTCTCTCTCAATGTCGTGGTCTCTGTCTCGGTTTCTTTGGTTTCTCTCTCAATGTCGTGGTCTCTCTCTCGGTTTCTTTGGTTTCTCTCTCAATGTCGTGGTCTCTCGGTTTCTTTGGTTTCTCTCTCAATGTCGTGGTCTCTGTCTCTCGGTTTCTTTGGTTTCTCTCTCAATGTCGTGGTCTCTGTCTCGGTTTCTTTGGTTTCTCTCTCAATGTCGTGGTCTCTCAGTTTCTTTGGTTTCTCTCTCAATGTCGTGGTCTATCGGTTTCTTTGGTTTCTCTCTCAATGTCGTGGTCTCTGTCTCTCGGTTTATTTGGTTTCTCTCTCAATGTCGTGGTCCCTCGGTTTCTTTGGTTTCTCTCTCAATGTCGTGGTCTCTCTCTCGGTTTCTTTGGTTTCTCTCTCAATGTCGTGGTCTCTCGGTTTCTTTGGTTTATCTCTCAATTTCGTGGTTTCTGTCCCGGTTTCTTTGGTTTCTCTCTCAATGTCTTGGTCTGTGTCTCGGTTTCTTTGGTTTCTCTCTCAATGTCGTGGTCTCTGTCTCGGTTTCTTTGGTTTTTCTCTCAATGTCGTGGTCTCTGTCTCTCGGTTTCTTTGGTTTCTCTCTCAATGTCGTGGTCTCTCTCTCTCGGTTTCTTTGGTTTCTCTCTCAATGTCGTGGTCTCTGTCTCGGTTTCTTTGGTTTCTCTCTCAATGTCGTGGTCTCTGTCTCTCGGTTTCTTTGGTTTCTCTCTCAATGTCGTGGTCTCTGTCTCGGTTTCTTGGTTTCTCTCTCAATGTCGTGGTCTCTGTCTCGGTTTCTTTGGTTTCTCTCTCAATGTCGTGGTCTCTGTCTCTCGGTTTCTTTGGTTTCCCTCTCAATGTCGTGGCCTCTCGGTTTCTTTGGTTTCTCTCTCAATGTCGTGGTCTCTGTCTCTCGGTTTCTTTGGTTTCTCTCTCAATGTCGTGGTCTCTGTCTCTCGGTTTCTTTGGTTTCTCTCTCAATGTCGTGGTCTCTCTCTCGGTTTCTTTGGTTTCTCTCTCAATGTCGTGGTCTCTGTCTCTCGGTTTCTTTGGTTTCTCTCTAAATGTCGTGGTCTCTGTCTCGGTTTCTTTGGTTTCTCTCTCAATGTCGTGGTCTCTCCCTCTCTCGGTTTCTTTGGTTTCTTTCTCAATGTCGTGGTCTCTGTCTCTCGGTTTCTTTGGTTTCTCTCTCAATGTCGTGGTCTCTCTCTCGGTTTCTTTGGTTTCTCTCTCAATGTCGTGGTCTCTGTCTCGGTTTTTTTGGTTTCTCTCTCAGTGTCATGGTCTCTGTCTCGGTTTCTTTGGTTTCTCTCTCAATGTCGTGGTCTCTCTCGGTTTCTTTGGTTTCTCTCTCAATGTCGTGGTCTCTGTCTCTCGGTTTCTTTGGTTTCTCTCTCAATGTCTTGGTCTCTGTCTCGGTTTCTTTGGTTTCTCTCTCAATGTCGTTGTCTCTGTCTCGGTTTCTTTGGTTTCTCTCTCAATGTCATGGTCCCTGTCTCGGTTTCTTTGGTTTCTCTCTCAATGTCGTGGTCTCTGTCTCAGATTCTTTGGTTTCTCTCTCAATGTCGTGGTCTCTCTCTCGGTTTCTTTGGTTTCTCTCTCAATGTCGTGGTCTCTCTCTCGGTTTCTTTGGTTTTTCTCTCAATGTCGTGGTCTCTGTCTCGGTTTCTTTGGTTTCTCTCTCAATGTCGTGGTCTCTGTCTCGGTTTCTTTTGTTTCTCTCTCAATGTCGTGGTCTCTGTCTCTCGGTTTCTTTGGTTTCTCTCTCAATTTCGTGGTCTCTCTCTCTCGGTTTCTTTGGTTTCTCTCTCAATGTCGTGGTCTCTGTCTCGGTTTCTTTGGTTTCTTTCTCAATGTCGTGGTCTCTCGGTTTCTTTGGTTTCTTTCTCAATGTCGTGGTCTCTGTCTCTCGGTTTCTTTGGTTTCTCTCTCAATGTCGTGGTCTCTGTCTCGGTTTCTTTGGTTTCTCTCTCAATGTCGTGGTCTCTGTCTCGGTTTCTTTGGTTTCTCTCTCAATGTCGTGGTCTCTCTCTCTCGGTTTCTTTGGTTTCTCTCTCAATGTCGTGGTCTCTCTCTCGGTTTCTTTGGTTTCTCTCTCAATGTCGTGGTCTCTCTCTCGGTTTCTTTGGTTTCTCTCTCAATGTCGTGGTCTCTCTCTCTCGGTTTCTTTGGTTTCTCTCTCAATGTCGTAGTCTCTCTCTCGGTTTCTTTGGTTCCTCTCTCAATGTCATGGTCTCTCTCTCGGTTTCTTTGGTTTCTCTCTCAATGTCGTGGTCTCTAGGTTTCTTTGGTTTCTCTCTCAATGTCGTGGTCTCTCTCTCGGTTTCTTTGGTTTCTCTCTCAATGTCGTGGTCTGTCTCAGTTTCTTTGGTTTCTCTCTCAATGTCGTGGTCTCTCTCTCGGTTTCTTTGGTTTCTCTCTCAATGTCGTGGTCTCTCTCTCGGTTTCTTTGGTTTCTCTCTCAATGTCGTGGTCTCTCTCTCGGTTTCTTTGGTTTCTCTCTCAATGTCGTGGTCTCTGTCTCTCGGTTTCTTTGGTTTCTCTCTCAATGTCGTGGTCTCTCTCTCGGTTTCTTTGGTTTCTCTCTCAATGTCGTGGTCTCTCTCTCGGTTTCTTTGGTTTCTCTCTCAATGTCGTGGTCTCTGTCTCGGTTTCTTTGGTTTCTCTCTCAATGTCGTGGTCTCTCTCTCGGTTTCTTTGGTTTCTCTCTCAATGTCGTGGTCTCTCTCTCGGTTTCTTTAGTTTCTCTCTCAATGTCGTGGTCTCTCTCTCGGTTTATTTGGTTTCTCTCTCAATGTCGTGGTCTCTGTCTCTCGGTTTCTTTGGTTTCTCTCTCAATGTCGTGGTCTCTCTCTCGGTTTCTTTGGTTTCTCTCTCAATGTCGTGGTCTCTCTCTCTCGGTTTCTTTGGTTTCTCTCTCAATGTCGTGGTCTCTGTCTCTCGGTTTCTTTGGTTTCTCTCTCAATGTCGTGGTCTCTCTCTCGGTTTCTTTGGTTTCTCTCTCAATGTCGTGGTCTCTGTCTCAGTTTCTTTGGTTTCTCTCTCAATGTCGTGGTCTCTCTCTCTCTCTCTCTCGGTTTCTTTGGTTTCTCTCTCAATGTCTTGGTCTCTGTCTCTCGGTTTCTTTGGTTTCTCTCTCAATGTCGTGGTCTCTCTCGGTTTCTTTGGTTTCTCTCTCAATGTCGTGGTCTCTCTCTCGGTTTCTTTGGTTTCTCTCTCAATGTCGTGGTCTCTGTCTCTCGGTTTCTTTGGTTTCTCTCTCAATGTCGTGGTCTCTGTCTCGGTTTCTTTGGTTTCTCTCTCAATGTCGTGGTCCCACTCTCGGTTTCTTTGGTTTCTCTCTCAATGTCGTGGTCTCTGTCTCGGTTTCTTTGGTTTCTCTCTCATTGTCGTGGTCCCACCCTCGGTTTCTTTGGTTTCTCTCTCAATGTCGTGGTCTCTCTCTCGGTTTCTTTGGTTTCTCTCTCAATGTCGTGGTCTCTCTCTCGGTTTCTTTGGTTTCTCTCTCAATGTCGTGGTCTCTGTCTCTCGGTTTCTTTGGTTTCTCTCTCAATGTCGTGGTCTCTCTCTCGGTTTCTTTGGTTTCTCTCTCAATGTCGTGGTCTCTCTCTCTCGGTTTCTTTGGTTTCTCTCTCAATGTCGTGGTCTCTGTCTCTCGGTTTCTTTGGTTTCTCTCTCAATGTCGTGGTCTCTCTCTCGGTTTCTTTGGGTTCTCTCTCAATGTCGTGGTCTCTGTCTCGGTTTCTTTGGTTTCTCTCTAAATGTCGTGGTCTCTCTCTCGGTTTCTTTGGTTTCTCTCTCAATGTCGTGGTCTCTCTCTCGGTTTCTTTGGTTTCTCTCTCAATGTCGTGGTCTCTCTCTCTCGGTTTCTTTGGTTTCTCTCTCAATGTCGTGGTCTCTGTCTCGGTTTCTTTGGTTTCTCTCTCAATGTCTTGGTCTCTCTCTCTCGGTTTCTTTGGTTTCTCTCTCAATGTCGTGGTCTCTCTCTCTCGGTTTCTTTGGTTTCTCTCTCAATGTCGTGGTCTCTGTCTCGGTTTCTTTGGTTTCTCTCTCAATGTCGTGGTCTCTGTCTCGGTTTCTTTGGTTTCTCTCTCAATGTCGTGGTCTCTCTCTCGGTTTCTTTGGTTTCTCTCTCAATGTCGTGGTCTCTCGGTTTCTTTGGTTTCTTTCTCAATGTCGTGGTCTCTGTCTCTCGGTTTCTTTGGTTTCTCTCTCAATGTCGTGGTCTCTGTCTCGGTTTCTTTGGTTTCTCTCTCAATGTCGTGGTCTCTGTCTCGGTTTCTTTGGTTTCTCTCTCAATGTCGTGGTCTCTCTCTCTCGGTTTCTTTGGTTTCTCTCTCAATGTCGTGGTCTCTCTCTCGGTTTCTTTGGTTTCTCTCTCAATGTCGTGGTCTCTCTCTCGGTTTCTTTGGTTTCTCTCTCAATGTCGTGGTCTCTCTCTCGGTTTCTTTGGTTTCTCTCTCAATGTCGTAGTCTCTCTCTCGGTTTCTTTGGTTCCTCTCTCAATGTCATGGTCTCTCTCTCGGTTTCTGTGGTTTCTCTCTCAATGTCGTGGTCTCTCTCTCGGTTTCTTTGGTTTCTCTCTCAATGTCGTGGTCTCTCTCTCGGTTTCTTTGGTTTCTCTCTCAATGTCGTGGTCTGTCTCAGTTTCTTTGGTTTCTCTCTCAATGTCGTGTTCTCTCTCTCGGTTTCTTTGGTTTCTCTCTCAATGTCGTGGTCTCTCTCTCGGTTTCTTTGGTTTCTCTCTCAATGTCGTGGTCTCTCTCTCGGTTTCTTTGGTTTCTCTCTCAATGTCGTGGTCTCTGTCTCTCGGTTTCTTTGGTTTCTCTCTCAATGTCGTGGTCTCTCTCTCGGTTTCTTTGGTTTCTCTCTCAATGTCGTGGTCTCTCTCTCGGTTTCTTTGGTTTCTCTCTCAATGTCGTGGTCTCTGTCTCGGTTTCTTTGGTTTCTCTCTCAATGTCGTTGTCTCTCTCTCGGTTTCTTTGGTTTCTCTCTCAATGTCGTGGTGTCTCTCTCGGTTTCTTTGGTTTCTCTCTCAATGTCGTGGTCTCTCTCTCGGTTTCTTTGGTTTCTCTCTCAATGTCGTGGTCTCTCTCTCGGTTTCTTTGGTTTCTCTCTCAATGTCGTGGTCTCTCTCTCGGTTTCTTTGGTTTCTCTCTCAATGTCGTGGTCTCTGTCTCTCGGTTTCTTTGGTTTCTCTCTCAATGTCGTGGTCTCTCTCTCGGTTTCTTTGGTTTCTCTCTCAATGTCGTGGTCTCTCTCTCTCGGTTTCTTTGGTTTCTCTCTCAATGTCGTGGTCTCTGTCTCTCGGTTTCTTTGGTTTCTCTCTCAATGTCGTGGTCTCTCTCTCGGTTTCTTTGGTTTCTCTCTCAATGTCGTGGTCTCTGTCTCAGTTTCTTTGGTTTCTCTCTCAATGTCGTGGTCTCTCTCTCTCTCGGTTTCTTTGGTTTCTCTCTCAATGTCTTGGTCTCTGTCTCTCGGTTTCTTTGGTTTCTCTCTCAATGTCGTGGTCTCTCTCGGTTTCTTTGGTTTCTCTCTCAATGTCGTGGTCTCTCTCTCGGTTTCTTTGGTTTCTCTCTCAATGTCGTGGTCTCTGTCTCTCGGTTTCTTTGGTTTCTCTCTCAATGTCGTGGTCTCTGTCTCGGTTTCTTTGGTTTCTCTCTCAATGTCGTGGTCCCACTCTCGGTTTCTTTGGTTTCTCTCTCAATGTCGTGGTCTCTGTCTCGGTTTCTTTGGTTTCTCTCTCATTGTCGTGGTCCCACTCTCGGTTTCTTTGGTTTCTCTCTCAATGTCGTGGTCTCTCTCTCGGTTTCTTTGGTTTCTCTCTCAATGTCGTGGTCTCTCTCTCGGTTTCTTTGGTTTCTCTCTCAATGTCGTGGTCTCTGTCTCTCGGTTTCTTTGGTTTCTCTCTCAATGTCGTGGTCTCTCTCTCGGTTTCTTTGGTTTCTCTCTCAATGTCGTGGTCTCTCTCTCGGTTTCTTTGGGTTCTCTCTCAATGCCGTGGTCTTTGTCTCGGTTTCTTTGGTTTCTCTCTAAATGTCGTGGTCTCTCTCTCGGTTTCTTTGGTTTCTCTCTCAATGTCGTGGTCTCTCTCTCGGTTTCTTTGGTTTCTCTCTCAATGTCGTGGTCTCTCTCTCTCGGTTTCTTTGGTTTCTCTCTCAATGTCGTGGTCTCTGTTTCGGTTTCTTTGGTTTCTCTCTCAATGTCTTGGTCTCTCTCTCTCGGTTTCTTTGGTTTCTCTCTCAATGTCGTGGTCTCTCTCTCTCGGTTTCTTTGGTTTCTCTCTCAATGTCGTGGTCTCTGTCTCGGTTTCTTTGGTTTCTCTCTCAATGTCGTGGTCTCTGTCTCGGTTTCTTTGGTTTCTCTCTCAATGTCGTGGTCTCTCTCTCGGTTTCTTTGGTTTCTCTCTCAATGTCGTGGTCTTTCTCTCGGTTTCTTTGGTTTCTCTCTCAATGTCGTGGTCTCTCTCTCGGTTTCTTTGGTTTCTCTCTCAATGTCGTGGTCTCTCTCTCGGTTTCTTTGGTTTCTCTCTCAATGTCGTGGTCTCTCTCTCGGTTTCTTTGGTTTCTCTCTCAATGTCGTGGTTTCTGTCTCTCGGTTTCTTTGGTTTCTCTCTCAATGTCGTGGTCTCTCTCTCGGTTTCTTTGGTTTCTCTCTCAATGTCGTGGTCTCTGTCTCTCGGTTTCTTTGGTTTCTCTCTCAATGTCGTGGTCTCTCTCTCGGTTTCTTTGGTTTCTCTCTCAATGTCGTGGTCTCTCTCTCTCGGTTTCTTTGGTTTCTCTCTCAATGTCTTGGTCTCTCTCGTTTTTTTTTTAAGGATTTCCCCAGTGGGTTTTTTTCAGTCGGTGGTTCTCGCTGATCTGAATCCACGTGGTGCGGTTGCAGTGTCACACTGCACGATTCTCTGTCCGGGAGCGTCCCTGCATTGTTTGTGATGTTTGGCGACCACCATTCACGATTGTTGAGCATGTGGCAATGAAACCGGAGACCAAACACCGCCCCCCCGGGGTAAAAAAAACAACCCACCAACACTTTATACAGCTCTGTACAGATGGATTTAAGAATCCGTAACAATTTTGGGGCGCACCTGTCAACGCGTTCTACAAGGGGGTTGAGTTATTGTTTGTTATGATCAAGGCTGGTTTTATCAATGGTGATCCTATTGTCGATGCATCTGCCAGATTTCCTGTATAGTATTGCTGTTATACAAAATAAAGCCACTTATATTGTTTATTATTTAATTATCAGCTGGTTTTTTTACTCCTCGGAAGCGTCTCAATATTTTACATTCCGTGAAATGTAATTATCCGACACTCCTTCCACTTGATCTGAAATTCACGCAAATTATAGATTTTTATTTTATCCAATTAATTGCTGTAAGTGACATCAAAGTGCTTCGATGGAGTTGCCGTGGAAAAAAAAAAACTCGTGAATTCAAAATTATTGGGATAATAATCGCGCCGCTAATTTATGTTACTTCGCGTTTCTCAGAATTCGCCAACGCCGTCGCCTCTCACCGCAACTTCGCGCGCGAATAATTTACACCCAACCTCGCTTTTTATATTAGAAAAGGCACCCGCAGGACATTCATCCATAAGTATCTATCCATAAACGTTCGTCTGGAAGCGGCGACCTGTTTACCACGGGCGCGTGTGTTCCCATGATTATAAAGCGCCCAGAATGTGGCCACTTTCTCAGGATAAGTCGCAAAATTGCTCCAATTCCCCCAGCGGCATTGTTTAAGTTATGCCCAGCGGCGCCGGGGAGTGACTGTACAGCATTGTCCAGATGTCTTGTGACCCCAATTTAATTCTTTACAGGTTCATAATAAAGGCTTTTGGGTTAGACCGCGTTATTTATAAATATGTCGTAACCACCGGACACGGCCAATCAGCAAAATAAAGTGTCACGTTGACAAAAGACAATTAGTTCACTAATTTAGCCCACCGGTGTGTTGAAGAGTGAATCCACAACATTTACAGTTTGAATACGACGTTTCGCTGGTAATTACATCCAGCATCATCGGGCAATTCGCCAGGTTAATATATATTTTTTATTATTAAAGTAAGGTTTATTTAAAAGATGAATAATGCAAAGGAAATACACGTGTTCGGGGTCAATTCTTGTTCTTATTCTTCTTTCGTATGGCTGATGATGTAGATGCAGAGCACCAGCTACGATTTCACATTCAGGTGGGTCAATCCAGATAACCGCGTCAGGAGTAGCGGAGTGTATCATCGTAGCGGAGTGTATCATCGTAGCGGAGTGTATCATCGTAGCGGAGTGTATCATCGCTGTGTGGATCGAGCATTGCCTTTATTATATGTTGTATGGTCAGTTCCGGATGACCACAGTCGCACACTACTGGAGATTTTTAAATGTTCCATGTGTGCGTCAGGTATCCGCATCTGCCGCCATGGTTTGTGCGGATGCGGTTTAGGGGTGGACCGTGAGCCATCAGCTCAGAGGGGTCAATTAATTGGGGGGTCGCAAGACATCTGGACCACTCTGTAGCACGTGGTTGGTGTGGGCTCTGCTCCAAGGAGTGACACGGGCCCCGTTGCTGAATTTCATCTCCCCGCTCCCCGGCCTCTTCGTAGTCCGGAATCCAATTGTCTGGAGTTGCACCGCGCGCACATTCAACATCTACGACCACTGTAACGAGATGTTAACTACCTCGCCTGGTATGTAGGAGGTCGTGGGTTCGATCCCGATCCCGACCCTGACGCCTGCTGCTGTATATTTGGAGTTTGCGTGTCTCTCTCTCTCTCCCCGTGGTTGCGTGGATTTTTTTTCTCCAAATTGAGAATCAACATGCGTTTTGGCTGCTGTAAATTTCCACGCGATAGGCCACATTGTTGAGATATCATTTGTGGCCAGGTCGCTTCTGAAAAAGATCTATATAGCTAAGTGAGCCTTACGTGGTTAAAAATAAAATAGTTCATAGTTTATTTTTTTATATTTTAATGTGAAACGCAGCCACATAACTGCTTTGTATCGCCGAAGCGATGTTTGGATTTCTCACAAATGTCTCTCTCCCAACAGTTTCAGTAGAGGGTGTCGAGGAGGCTGACCCCCGGCTCCTCGCTCAAGTGGGATCCGCTGCTCCCCTCTTCCGTGTCCTGGGGAGGGTTACTGCTCTCCGACTCTCCCCCCCCCCTTCGCCGCGGCCCCTCGGGGTCATGATTCACGGCTGGCGCTTAGCCACCTGGGGTCAATTTACACAATCTCTGCGCACACTCACTCACACCCACTCACTCGAAATCCGACGTCGCTCCTCTCCCGTGCCGCGCACCAATCACGCGCGCGGGACTTGTGGTCAGGGGTCAAAGGGCAGGGACGTCACTCGCACACGCGCAGCCGATTGGGGGGTTGTCTCGGAGATTTATTTAAAGGGCTGTATGAACAAACTCACGGGTACTCCGCCCGTTAGCCTCACGCACACGCTAAACAAAAGGCCGCACGAATAATCTCGCGTGTATGCCGCCCGTTTGCCTCACGCACACGTTAAACGAAAGGGCGTATGAGTAATCTCACGTGCACCTGTACGAGTCTGCCGCCGCTCACCACACGCACACGCTAACCACGAGCTACACGCATGGGCGAGCGCAAACACGTGGGTAAATACACACTCACGCACAAACACAGGGTACAACGACACACACCACCATGCGTCCGTCCCACCCTCGCAGAAACCACAGGACAAGGTTTATTTATCTCAGCGAGTCCGAGGCTAAATTACCCGAGTCAGTTTGAGTGACCAGGGCAGGTCTAACCTATCTCCAGATGGTCTAAGACCCGAATCACTCTCCTAGGACAATCTCACAATGGCCTCAATATCTCACTCTCGGGTACTCACGGTTCGACTCGTACGGAGCTGCTGGGTCGGGTCCTCGCTGCACTTCGACTCGTCGCACGGACGTTCGAGTGGCTGGGAAGTCGACCGCTCCGAGCGCTGTCTGGAGTAGAACACGAACTAACTTTATCCCTACATTCTCTACCCTTTTTATTGTCCTCTACATCAAAGATAAATCGGTGCTGATCCGCTGGCCTCCCGTCCAATCAGGTGGCTCGGATTTCCCGCCACTCTCCCCGGACCGGTGCTCTCTCAGACGTCCGCCTTTTACCCTCTAAACAAGTGCATTTGTCCTACCAATCAGAGGACCGGCCCTGTTTATCCCGCCGTTCGTGACTCCGTACCCCCCCTCCCTGCCTGCCGACCCGTGTGTGTTGTGGGTGTTTTATACCCGCGGTGGCTCAGCAGCCCCGTCGTGACCACGTGATTACCACCCAAGTCACGGCGCCGTGGTGCGAGTTAGCCTCGGGGGAGGTCGCAAAAATTCCCTGGTCGCAGGAAACCGTGAAGCTTGGTCCCATGAGAGGGCTTCTGGGTGAAAACCTGTCGGCCAGGTGACCTCCCCTCGGGGCTCTATGTGGGGGGTGTGTGTGTTCATGTGGGGGCTCTATGTGGGGGTGTGTGTGTGTTCATGTGGGGGCTCTATGTGGGGGTGTGTGTGTGTTCATGTGGGGGCTCTATGTGGGTGTGTTCATGTGGGGGCTCTATGTGGGTGTGTGTGTTCATGTGGGGGCTCTATGTGTGTGTGTGTTCATGTGGCGGCTCTATGTGGGGGTGTGTGTGTGTTCATGTGGGGGCTCTATGTGTGTGTGTGTGTTCATGTGGGGGCTCTATGTGTGTGTGTGTGTTCATGTGGGGGCTCTATGTGGGGTGTGTGTGTGTGTTCATGTGGGGGCTCTATGTGGGGGTGTGTGTGTTCATGTGGGGGCTCTATGTGGGGGTGTGTGTGTGTTCATGTGGGGGCTCTATGTGGGGGTGTGTGTGTGTTCATGTGGGGGCTCTATGTGGGGTGTGTGTGTGTTCATGTAGGGGCTCTATGTGGGAGTGTGTATGTGTTAAAGTGGGGGCTCTATGTGTGTGTGTGTGTGTTCATGTGGGAGCTCTATGTGGGGGTGTGTGTTCATGTGGGGGCTCTATGTGGGGGTGTGTGTGTGTGTGTTCATGAGGGGGCTCTATATGTGTGTGTTCATGTGGGGGCTCTATGTGGGGTGTGTGTGTGTTCATGTGGGAGCTCTATGTGGGGGTGTGTATGTGTTAAAGTGGGGGCTCTATGTGTGTGTGTGTGTGTTCATGTGGGAGCTCTATGTGGGGGTGTGT
Source organism: Petromyzon marinus (assembly GCF_048934315.1). NCBI lineage: Eukaryota > Metazoa > Chordata > Hyperoartia > Petromyzontiformes > Petromyzontidae > Petromyzon > Petromyzon marinus. The sequence goes on along the minus strand of NC_133679.1, from coordinate 13,556,961 downwards.
GTTCATGTGGGGGCTCTATGTGGGGGTGTGTGTGTGTGTTCATGAGGGGGCTCTATATGTGTGTGTTCATGTGGGGGCTCTATGTGGGGGTGTGTGTTCATGTGAGGGCTCTATGTGGGGGTGTGTATGTGTTAAAGTGGGGGCTCTATGTGGGGGTGTGTGTGTGTGTTCATGTGGTGGTGTGTGTTCATGTGGGGGCTCTACGTGGGGGTGTGTGTGTTCATGTGGGGGCTCTACGTGGGGGTGTGTATGTGTTCATGTGGGGGCTCTATGTGTGTGTGTGTGTTCATGCGGGGGCTCTATGTGTGTGTGTGTTCATGTGGGGGCTCTATGTGGGTATGTGTGTGTGTTAATGTGGGGGCTCTATGTGGGGGTGTGTGTGTGTGTTCATGTGGTGGTGTGTGTTCATGTGGGGGCTCTACGTGGGGGTGTGTGTGTGTTCATGTGGGGGCTCTACGTGGGGGTGTGTATGTGTTAATGTGGGGGCTCTATGTGGGTGTGTGTGTGTTCAAGTGGGGGCTCTACGTGGGGGTGTGTGTGTTCATGTGGGGGCTCTATGTGTGTGTGTGTGTTCATGTGGGGGCTCTATGTGTGTGTGTGTTCATGTGGGGGCTCTATGTGGGTATGTGTGTGTGTTAATGTGGGGGCTCTATGTGGGGGTGTGTGTGTTCATGTGGGGGCTCTATGTGGGGTGTGTGTGTGTTCATGTGGGGACTCTATGTGGGTGTGTGTGTTCATGTGGAAGCTCTATGTGTGGGTGTTCATGTGGGGGCTCTATGTGTGTGTGTTCATGTGGGGGCTCTATGTGGGGGGTGTGTGTGTTTGTGTGTGTGTTCATGTGGGGGCTCTATGTGTGTGTGTGTTCATGTGGGAGCTCTATGTGGGTGTGTGTTCATGTGGGGGCTCTATGTGGGGGTGTGTGTGTGTTCATGTGGGGGCTCTATATGTGTGTGTTCATGTGGGGGCTCTATGTGGGGGTGTGTGTGTTCATGTGGGGCCTCTATGTGGGGTGTGTGTGTGTGTTCATGTGGGAGCTCTATGTGGGGGTGTGTGTTCATGTGGGGGCTCTATGTGGGGGGGTGTGTGTTCATGTGGGGGCTCTATATGTGTGTGTGTTCATGTGGGGCTCTATGTGGGGGTGTGTGTTCATTTGGGGGCTCTATGTGGGGGTGTGTATGTGTTAAAGTGGGGGCTCTATGTGGGGGTGTGTGTGTGTGTTCATGTGGTGGTGTGTGTTCATGTGGGGGCTCTACGTGGGGGTGTGTGTGTGTGTTCATGTGGGGGCTCTACGTGGGGGTGTGTATGTGTTCATGTGGGGGCTCTATGTGGGTGTGTGTGTGTTCAAGTGGGGGCTCTACGTGGGGGTGTGTGTGTTCATGTGGGGGCTCTATGTGTGTGTGTTCATGTGGGGGCTCTATGTGTGTGTGTGTTCATGTGGGGGCTCTATGTGGGTATGTGTGTGTGTTAATGTGGGGGCTCTATGTGGGTGTGTGTGTGTGTGTGTGTTCATGTGGTGGTGTGTGTTCATGTGGGGGCTCTACGTGGGGGTGTGTGTGTGTTCATGTGGGGGCTCTACGTGGGGGTGTGTATGTGTTCATGTGGGGGCTCTATGTGGGTGTGTGTGTTCAAGTGGGGGCTCTACGTGGGGGTGTGTGTGTTCATGTGGGTGCTCTATGTGTGTGTGTGTTCATGTGGGGGCTCTATGTGGGTATGTGTGTGTGATAATGTGGGGGCTCTATGTGGGGGGGTGTGTGTTCATGTGGGGGCTCTATGTGGGGTGTGTGTGTGTTCATGTGGGGGCTCTATGTGGGTGTGTGTGTTCATGTGGGGGCTCTATGTGTGTGTGTTCATGTGGAAGCTCTATGTGTGGGTGTTCATGTGGGGGCTCTATGTGTGTGTGTGTTCATGTGGGGGCTCTATGTGGGGTTGTGTGTGTTTGTGTGTGTGTTCATGTGGGGGCTCTATGTGTGTGTGTGTTCATGTGGGAGCTCTATGTGGGGGTGTGTGTTCATGTGGGGGCTCTATGTGGAGGTGTGTGTGTTCATGTGGGGGCTCTATGTGTGTGTGTTCATGTGGGAGCTCTATGTGGGGGTGTGTGTTCATGTGGGGGCTCTATGTGGGGGTGTGTGTTCATGTGGGGGCTCTATGTGTGTGTCTGGGAGTGTGTGTTCATGTGGGGGCTCTATGTGGGGGTGTGTGTGTTCATGTGTGGGCTCTATGTGTGTGTGTGTTCATGTGGAGGCTCTATGTGTGTGTTCATGTGGGGGCTCTATGTGTGTGTGTGTTCATGTGGGGGCTCTATGTGTGTGTGTGTTCATGTGGGGGGTGGTGAGGGAGGGGCAGCGTCGGCCCCGTCGCCCGGAGGTGGCGGCGTCGCGGCCACGGAGTCGTGAGGACGGCCTCGCTGCTGCTGCTGCGGCATCACGGTGGCAGGCACGGCTCAGACGGAGCGGCTTCACTGCTGCTGTGACACCACCACAAGGGGGTTCCCTGCCAGACACCTAGGGGCAGGCTTAGAACTCTCCTCCAGGGCCACATGCAAACTAAACTAAGCTAAAAAAATTGTATTTTACCGAGTAAGGCCCACTGAGCTATGTATCTCTTTTTCAGAAGCAACTGGGCCACACAATTACAGCTCGTCGAGTTGGCTGATCACGCGGAAATGCATCGCAGACAAATACTCTAAACGCGTGATGTCGGTTCTAAATGAACGGAGGGGGGAAAAAACAGGAGGACCCGGAGAAAAATCCACGCAACCACAGGGACAAATTCCAGATATACAGGCATCACCACGGTCGAGATCGAACCTACGAACTCCCGTATACTGGGTGAGGTAGTTAACATCTCACCAGCGTGGCAGGGGCTCGTGGGTAAGGCCGAGCAATCCTGAGCCGTGCCCTCTTTCGCAGACGTTGTGCACGGAATCCCCGTCCCGATTGATGCTTCGCGTTCGTCAGCGAGCGCTGCGTTTGGGCGGTCGCTCCTCTGTTTATTCCGAGTTTCTACCTCGAGCCAATGGGGTCGCGTTGCCAACAGTTCCTTTAGTTTTGGGTCGTTTATTTACGGATCGATTCGCTGTTGTTGTTTAGTTTTGTAGACGTATCTTTAATAAGATTTCCCCCGACAACTCATGAAGTGGTGATCGCCGACACCAATATTTATTGCTACCACCACCACCACCCGAATTACAACCACTACCAGCATACCGTCAACATCACCACCAAGGTTAGAACCAAGGTTACCCACCCAGCTCACTGACAGCACCAAAGATGACGACAAAATCCCCTGTGTAGGCTTAACAGACTGTTGGGGCAAGTGCTGTTAGCGACTACCTATGAAGGCCGACACGGCACACGAGGGGATGGGTGGCCAGCAGCTCGCCCGGCCGCCTTTGTCTCCTTAGTGGGGATGTTTACATCCCACACCAGTTACTCATTTGAAGCTGAGTCGACCTAGGGGAGGCCCAGGATCGGTTTAGATAATCGTCACTGCTGTTGGCTGTGACACCACCAGCAATGTTGACACCAACAGCACGATCACTAAAACTGTCATTGTTACCATCACCACTGTTGCGACTAATAACCACCAACACTGCCACCACCACAACCTCTAGCACCACCACCACCACTACCAAGGTTACCCATCACAATCACTCACACCACCACTACCACTTCCCCCCCACCACCCTCGTCAACCACCACGACCACCACCCATCACCACCAAAGTATTCACACAACCACCACCACCACCGCCACTGCGACCATCAACGCCACCACTTACATTACCACCGGTCTCATTGACGTCACCACCACTGCCACCACCACCATCTCACTACCACCATCAGACCAGCTGGCCGAACGACCAAAACTGTTGACACCGCTAGTAGTATTTTTGTTCAGCTGCAATTCACCGTCCCTCGCCACAACAAACACTGAGTGGCACCTCTGATTAGTGTGGCACCTCTGAGTGGCACCTCTGATTAACACGGTTGCCTACATACAGTGCGAAAGAAGTTCAACATTACACGTGCATACGAGTGGCGGTGAGGTTACCACGGCGCTTGTACCAGGCTAGGTGCACCTCGAGGCTATCACGTGAAGTATCGCATTCTGGCAGGAGGTCACATGACAGAACCAGGCGTTTTTTTTTTCCAACACGTTTTGCCCCAACTCACACACGCAGACGCAGACACACACAGAGACACAGCGCGGTTCTCATTAGCGAGATTCAGGGTTGTTCTCTGGCATTGCTCATTTATTAAGTGGCTTGTCATCAAGGACGAGGCAGCCGTTCGCGTCGTGGCCGCTCTGAGCGGGCCGTGATGAGTGTGCGTGTGGGTGTCTATCGGGTGGAGCTGTAGCGTAGCGGTTAGCGCGCGGCACAACGAACCCGGCGATCCGAGTTCTATTCCTGCTCACGGCCATCACCATCAGTGATGATTATCTGAGCCGGTCCTGGGCCTTCCCTAGGTCGACCCAGCCTCACCTGGTGTGATGCGTAAAATATATCCACTAGGGATACAAAGGCGGCCAGGCGTAGTTCTGGCCACTCACCCTCTCGTGTACCGTGCCGGCCTTCATAGGTGCTCGCTAACAGCACTTGCCCCAAAAAGTCTGTTATAAGGCTACACGGGGGATCATTGTCGCGTGGCTATCTGAGTTATCTGTAAACCCAGAGACCATATCTAACTAAACCCGGTCTGGGTCTCCCCTAGACCCATTGACATTTTGTAAACGTAAGCACTGGGGAAACAAAGGCGGACACTCGTGATATGTTCCACACCACCCCTTTGTGCGCCGACCCTTAATAGGCGCTCGCTAACAGCACGTGCATCTGTTAGTGCAACTGATAAGTGAAAAATATGAGCCAATTGTGCCGTTGATGATAAACGAGTGACATTTGTCATGCCACAAGGGCAGATCCTAATTAAGATTTGTGGCTGGAGGGCGATCGCAGATTTGTACGATGACAGACATTTTACAACAATCGGTTCCGAGCGAAATTAATGTCTATAGAGTGTCTGCGTGGCAAACTCCATTCTTTGATAGCAGAACAGTGAACTCCTTGAAATAGACAGCGGAGAATGGGCAGATCCAGCTCGTGACTGGAACTGCACGTCAGTTTGTGATCCTCGGACATTAGCGGGAACGGCACGTTCTTCATGAACGGCTTGTGAACAAAACTTGTGTAAAGGCAGAGCCCATAAAGAGGAATGGTCTTCCTTTCTCATAGTCAGAGTTCAAAGTAGAGCACGGCTGCAGCTGTCTTCCTTTAGTTGAAGATAAGCTGTTCTCTTTTCTTGGCTGAACACCACTTGCCAAGGTCCGCGAAGGCTGGTCTCGATGAATTATGTGCGCACCAAACCAGGAAACGTGAGACTCGGTGCAAAATCTGACCTTGTAGAACTTCGTCTAAGGGAAGGTCCATAAATGACGTCACGCGATTTTGGACGATTTTTAGCCGCCCCCCCTCCCCCCCTTCGTCACACGGCGTCACAAAAAGTCAGACCCCCCCCCTCAAATATGACGTCACAAAGCTCTGCCCCCCCCCCCCCCAATTTTTAAAAACATGCTTCAAATCGCTTTAAACTATTGTCATTGTAGTGCGTATTTAATGTGGCGCTGCACTCTGATGGTGTAGGAGAAAACATTTATTAAAAAGTATATTTAATTAAGTAGAACGTGTTGTCTATATTTATTTAAAGTTGCGCATTATGATGTGACGTCACATTTCTCAAACTCCCCCCCTCGTCACAAATCGTCACAAATGTCTGACCCCCCCCACAGGTGCGTGACGTCATTTATGGACGGCCCCTAAGCTGTGGTTTCTTCACGAGAAAAGGTCCCCACTCCCATAGAAGTCAAGTCGTCATCCTTGATGATGAAGCAGCTAGAGTAACCATGCAGAGACCTGGGCTCTGCGAAGACTTTCACTGAATACGCCAACACAGGTGTTCATTCCTTGCATCACATCTCGTCAGCTGCAACATGCAAGTCGGGTGGAGATTGTCAATAGATTTACAATTAGTGAACACGTAAATGTGTGCTTTTCAGATTTTTGTACTGAATAGTTAACAAATAACAATGTAGCTTTAAACATAGAACCCATAATCTGCATTTACATTTTAATGGCATGTGAATAAAAGTTGAAATTCTACTAATAATTGAAGTTTACAAAGATATGATTTTGTGACGAATTGATAGTGGCCATTTTGTAAAATGTGGCCACTTTGTAAAATAGCCACCATGTCCAAAAATGTAACAACTCTATCATAACCAAAATATTTATCAGGGCCTGTACTGTATGCCAAATGACATCCTTTAACATTTGAAGGCACAATAATTCACTTATCTGCTGCGAGTCTATCTGAGTGCCATTGTCTGTATCTCTGTGCGAGCCCAAAAAAGCTTGACTAGACTGCGTGTAAAATTTGTCAAGATAAAAAATGAATTATCAGGCACAGTATTACACCTTGACGTCAAGGTTTTCACATGCTGGGTAGAATCCTCACAAATCTACAAGTGATTGACAAGAGTCAGCCTCGTGGCCACGCAGTCCTGTCATTTGCCACGTGCGAGTCGAATCGCATGATGAGTCACGCTCGGTCTACGGTAAAAATCAGTAGATGCAATTCCACATATGTATATTATTATTGTTGCTACCCTTGTTTGCTCAGGAATGCCTTACTGAGTCAGAGGAGGTTACATGGAGGTGACATTGAGGAGGTTACATAGAGGCGACATTGAGGAGGTTACATGGAGGTGACATTGAGGAGGTTACATGGAGGCCACATTGAGGAGGTTACGTGGAGGTGACATTGAGGAGGTTACGTGGAGGCGACATTGAGGAGGTTACATGGAGGTAACATTGAGGAGGTTACATGGAGGTGACATTGAGGAGGTTACATGGAGGTGACATTGAGGAGGTTACGTGGAGGTGACATTGAGGAGGTTACATGGAGGCCACATTGAGGAGGTTACATGGAGGTGACATTGAGGAGGTTACGTGGAGGTGACATTGAGGAGGTTACGTGGAGGTGACATTGAGGAGGTTACATGGAGGTGACATTGAGGAGGTTACATGGAGGCGACATTCTGAGAGAGGTTACATGGAGGTGACATTGAGGAGGTTACATGGAGGAGACATTGAGGAGGTTACATGGAGGTGACATTGAGGAGGTTACATGGAGGAGACATTGAGGAGGTTACGTGGAGGCGACATTGAGGAGGTTACATGGAGGCCACATTGAGGAGGTTACATGGAGGTGACATTGAGGAGGTTACGTGGAGGTGACATTGAGGAGGTTACGTGGAGGTGACATTGAGGAGGTTACGTGGAGGCGACATTGAGGAGGTTACATGGAGGTGACATTGAGGAGGTTACATGGAGGTGACATTGAGGATGTTACGTGGAGGTGACATTGAGGAGGTTACGTGGAGGCGACATTGAGGAGGTTACATGGAGGCGACATTGAGGAGGTTACGTGGAGGCGACATTGAGGAGGTTACATGGAGGCGACATTGAGGAGGTTACATGGAGGCGACATTGAGGAGGTTACGTGGAGGCGACATTGAGGAGGTTACGTGGAGGCGACATTGAGGAGGTTACATGGAGGTGACATTGAGGAGGTTACGTGGAGGTGACATTGAGGAGGTTACATGGAGGCGATATTGAGGAGGTTACATGGAGGCGACATTGAGGAGGTTACGTGGAGGTGACATTGAGGAGGTTACATGGAGGTGACATTGAGGAGGTTACATGGAGGCGACATTGAGGAGGTTACATGGAGGTGACATTGAGGAGGTTACATGGAGGCGACATTGAGGAGGTTGCATGGAGGCGACATTGAGGAGGTTACATGGAGGTGACATTGAGGAGGTTACATGGAGGTGACATTGAGGAGGTTACATGGAGGTGACATTGAGGAGGTTGCATGGAGGCGACATTGAGGAGGTTACGTGGAGGCGACATTGAGGAGGTTACATGGAGGCGACATTGAGGAGGTTACGTGGAGGTGACATTGAGGAGGTTACGTGGAGGTGACATTGAGGAGGTTACATGGAGGTGACATTGAGGAGGTTACATGGAGGCGACATTGAGGAGGTTACATGGAGGTGACATTGAGGAGGTTACGTGGAGGTGACATTGAGGAGGTTACGTGGAGGTGACATTGAGGAGGTTACATGGAGGCGACATTGAGGAGGTTACATGGAGGCGACATTGAGGAGGTTACATGGAGGCCACATTGAGGAGGTTACGTGGAGGTGACATTGAGGAGGTTACGTGGAGGTGACATTGAGGAGGTTACATGGAGGTGACATTGAGGAGGTTAAATGGAGGAGACATTGAGGAGGTTACGTGGAGGCGACATTGAGGAGGTTACATGGAGGCCACATTGAGGAGGTTACATGGAGGTGACATTGAGGAGGTTACGTGGAGGTGACATTGAGGAGGTTACGTGGAGGTGACATTGAGGAGGTTACGTGGAGGCGACATTGAGGAGGTTACATGGAGGTGACATTGAGGAGGTTACATGGAGGTGACATTGAGGATGTTACGTGGAGGTGACATTGAGGAGGTTACGTGGAGGCGACATTGAGGAGGTTACATGGAGGCGACATTGAGGAGGTTACGTGGAGGCGACATTGAGGAGGTTACATGGAGGCGACATTGAGGAGGTTACATGGAGGCGACATTGAGGAGGTTACGTGGAGGCGACATTGAGGAGGTTACGTGGAGGCGACATTGAGGAGGTTACATGGAGGTGACATTGAGGAGGTTACGTGGAGGTGACATTGAGGAGGTTACATGGAGGCGATATTGAGGAGGTTACATGGAGGCGACATTGAGGAGGTTACGTGGAGGTGACATTGAGGAGGTTACATGGAGGTGACATTGAGGAGGTTACATGGAGGCGACATTGAGGAGGTTACATGGAGGTGACATTGAGGAGGTTACATGGAGGCGACATTGAGGAGGTTGCATGGAGGCGACATTGAGGAGGTTACATGGAGGTGACATTGAGGAGGTTACATGGAGGTGACATTGAGGAGGTTACATGGAGGTGACATTGAGGAGGTTGCATGGAGGCGACATTGAGGAGGTTACGTGGAGGCGACATTGAGGAGGTTACATGGAGGCGACATTGAGGAGGTTACGTGGAGGTGACATTGAGGAGGTTACGTGGAGGTGACATTGAGGAGGTTACATGGAGGTGACATTGAGGAGGTTACATGGAGGCGACATTGAGGAGGTTACATGGAGGTGACATTGAGGAGGTTACGTGGAGGTGACATTGAGGAGGTTACGTGGAGGTGACATTGAGGAGGTTACATGGAGGCGACATTGAGGAGGTTACATGGAGGCGACATTGAGGAGGTTACATGGAGGCCACATTGAGGAGGTTACGTGGAGGTGACATTGAGGAGGTTACGTGGAGGTGACATTGAGGAGGTTACATGGAGGTGACATTGAGGAGGTTAAATGGAGGCGACATTGAGGAGGTTACGTGGAGGTGACATTGAGGAGGTTACGTGGAGGTGACATTGAGGAGGTTACGTGGAGGTGACATTGAGGAGGTTACATGGAGGTGACATTGAGGAGGTTACATGGAGGCGACATTGAGGAGGTTACATGGAGGTGACATTGAGGAGGTTACGTGGAGGTGACATTGAGGAGGTTACGTGGAGGCGACATTGAGGAGGTTACATGGAGGCGACATTGAGGAGGTTACATGGAGGCCACATTGAGGAGGTTACGTGGAGGTGACATTGAGGAGGTTACGTGGAGGTGACATTGAGGAGGTTACATGGAGGTGACATTGAGGAGGTTACGTGGAGGTGACATTGAGGAGGTTACGTGGAGGTGACATTGAGGAGGTTACGTGGAGGTGACATTGAGGAGGTTACGTGGAGGTGACATTGAGGAGGTTACATGGAGGCGACATTGAGGAGGTTACATGGAGGTGACATTGAGGAGGTTACGTGGAGGTGACATTGAGGAGGTTACATGGAGGTGACATTGAGGAGGTTACATGGAGGTGACATTGAGGAGGTTACATGGAGGCGACATTCTGAGAGAGGGTGTCTACTGGGGGAGAGACGGAGCGATGCAATCGGCATCGTGTTCAGCAGGTGCCAGGTTGTCACTATCTCACTATCTCATAAGAGATAGTGACAGCTTAGGGAAGACGACATTCAGCAGTGGATTTATCATGGCTGCTGCTGCTGATATTTTTATACCTATAAACGTCTTAATTATTACGAATCATTTTTTGACAGGTATAGAATTTGAGATTAAACAGCTGCCCAGAAAAAAAACAATCCCAGTGATTGGCTTTTAGGTGACGCACCGCGAGAATGTACTCGTCCACCAGATATGCGAAATATATTTGACAGCCTTCGCAGACATTATCAGGAAAAGTGAGGCTTGCTTAATGTGCTGGTATTTGCCTGCTTAGTATTGATGTATTCTTTTGAAGATTGCCTTGTAAATATGTGCAAAAGAGAAACGGCCTGCGATTTAAATTTTTACAAACATAATGCACTCGCTGAAATTGGTTTGCAATTTATTAATGAGCCCGACGATATATATATATAAAAGAGAGTAATGTTTCCACTGATGCATTGTCTTCTCACAAACCGGGGGTAGCTCTTTAAAAAATCAACTATTTATTTTCATATCGCTGCGGTGAATTATCGCGATGGGGACAACATTAACAATTATTGAACGCCTCTCAGCCATGTTTCATTCGTGTGCTCTCTCTCTCTGATCGCAAAGGACATTGCAACTCCAATTTTTGTAATCATCATCGTCGTCATCGTCGTCATCAGCAGCAGCCATGATTTATCCACTGCTGGATAAAGTTCTCCCCACGCTTTTGCAATATCTCCATCCGTATTCTCCTTCGGTCCACGGCCACTTTGAATGTCTCAATCTTGCACGTGTTCTCTTGATTCAGGGGGGTCGGACAACCTTTAAAAGAGTAAGAAGAAGAAGATACTTCTTCTTGGCTTTTGTCTTTGACCAAAATAGTTCAGGAGCCGCATCACACGCGCAGGGCTACTTGTACACAAACACAGACACAGCAGGCAATATAGCAGATGCCAACAACACATATTCTGACTTCAATAAACAAAATAGGTGATGGAACAAACTGCGTCTATTTAGACCCCCACGCCCCCCTGGTTATTCTTGAACAATGCAGTTGGACTCTTGTACATTTTGTCGTCACCAAGACGTCCCATAGTGACCCCCATTCCCTGCCATATTTAATCAACTATCTTTACGTTATGCTGAAGACTTCGTTTTAAAAAAAAAAAACAGAAAGCGGCTTCATGCAAAGGGGGCAGCCAAAGAGCCACTGCAGTCGGCTCTGGAGCCGCAATTCTCCGCCCCTGCCGTAATCCGTGTGCTCCTCTGGCCGTCTCTCGGTGTTGTTCAAAGCTCCCTGCACCTCTCCTCGATGCTTCCTTGTTCACTCGTCGCATTTTGTTTCATCTCCTGTCGTTTGATCCACGCCAACGGGAGCGTCGCAACATTCGCGTGGTGATCCACCAACTCCCACCACCGCCACCACCACCACCACCGCCACCACCGCCACCACCACCATCACCACCACCGCCAGACACTGCAGTCCTTGAATGTTGCGCTACTTTAACATCTCGATGATTGTGTACGTAGCTCCCTCCGCCCCAATTAGGATAGCATATTGAGATGCCATTGCATTGGTACACTTACAGAATTCAGAATCGCAATTTGTATAATCTATTGCATCGGAGGGAAGCTTCTCGTTATCTCAGATGAGTGGGTAGAAGCGTGGGGCATGATGGGATAGACGACTGGCCCTGTGTTAGGCGCTTCGCTCGATTGATCTAATAATTATAATTAAGAACGGAAAATAATGCCGCTCGATTCGTGAGACGCACGAAGCCCCTAGTAACCAGGAGAGAGAAAGAGAGAGACACACGGGCGGCCCGCGTTACGCCGGGCTTCTCCGTCGGGTAGTTACCGGATACGGATGGTGCCGATGGGGCGAATTGGGAGATTGTGAACAGGAATTGCTCCTCGTCAAACGCGCCGTAATAACGTTAACAGTACCCCCCCCCCCCCCCCCCCCGAGTGTAGTTATGACCTTGACACAATCATAATTAAGAAGAAGATTTATTTTTTAAGTGCAGAGTGGTGCGCTCAGGAATCAGAGAGGACAGCACTGCTGAAGATTCCGGGTTCGAATCTTGAGTTGAGACCGTCCGCGATTAAACCAGGTACTCAAGAACAGCGCGTTGATGATGGGGTCAGCTCGGGCCAGCGAACTGCAGAGTAACGAATCGAAATGTTATTCAAGTTATCACAACGTGATACTAAGAGCACAATTGGAATACAATTTGTCAAAATGGATTTTTTTAACCACGAAAACACATTTGTAAAAAAAACAAAATCTATAACACAAGTGCACGAGAACTCCAAATCAGTGGAATTCCCTCCACCAGTGTTGAGTTCTAACACGAGGTTCAACCAGGGGGTTAGAAAGTTCCCGGTGTGAGAGGAGGGTGGTGCTGGTGGTGCAGGTGGTGATGGTGGTTTGTTCCCAGAGCTCGTTAAGCTGCCCTGGCAAAGTGCCGATGAAAATCCTCGTTCCGCGAGCACTGACACCTCCACCCTGACAAGTGACAGAGGAGAGCTTCTTCTTTGGTTCTTTCGGTAAAGTCACGTAGAATGCGAATAAAATAATAAAATAAAACAATAAAATTATCACGACGTTTCGGCCACAACACAAGTGGCCTTCTTCAGGTGAAAGGAACAACCTGTCGTCCCGACAGGTCGTCCCGGGCGAGGGCTGTGTGTGAGTGCCTGCACGCGTGTGATCAGGATGTAGGATCAGGGGATAGGATCGGGGTACAGGATCGGGGTGTAGGATCAGGGTATATAGGATCAGAGTGCAGGATCAGTGCTCCGCACATTGAATGCACTACGATCCCAGTAACCTGAGTTCGATTCCTGGCCATGGACAGACTAACAACAACGGCAGTACGCAGTCCCACGAACCTTACTTGTGCCCATCCTAGGTGCACTCAGCCTTACTTGTGAATCTGCGGCTCGCTGTAAACATGTACAGTGGGGAGACAAAGGCGGCCGAGGCGCAGGTGTTAGCCACACCTGTGCAATGCGCGTCCCCTGGGTTCGACTCCTAGCCATGGATCACTGATAATTCACGATGTAACACGATTTTTGTTCCTGGGTAGCAAGTGTTATTTTCTAATTTCTTAAGCCTCAAATGTAGAGAAAGTGGAGATTATTCCCCACAAACTTTGCCAAAAAAAAGGGGAAAACACCTATTATTATATTTTGGTACTGGCAAAGGAGGTATAATGAAGTAGATGCTCAACCCGAGCCATTACTACTTTGATAGTGCATTGTCTTTGAGCTGTGTGACGCCTTTTGGCGTCATCTGGTCGAGCACCAATTGGGTCGAGGCTCAAAAGATAGCCGTCCCTTGGTGTGGACCAATCAGTTTCAAGGACAATGCGTATATTATCATAGTATGTTTTTTGTCTGCATTTTGACTGCAGGTATTGTGGTTAATGCAAAAATTAATCCTCGTAAAAAGGTTTCAGTTTTGTTTCCAGAAAAAAGGGGAAAAACCCTACTATTATATTTTGGTACTGGCAAAGGAGGTCTAATGATGTAGATGCTCACCTCGAGCCCTCATTACTTTGATAGTGCATTGTCTTTGAGCTGTGTGACGCCTTTTGGCGTCATCTAGTCGAGCACCAATTGGGTCGAGACTCAAAGATAGCCGTCCCTTGGTGTGGACCAATCAGTTTCAAGGACAATGCATATATTATCATAATATGTTTTTTGTTTGCATTTTGACCGCAGGTTTTGTGGTTAATGCAGACATGAATCCTTGTATAAAGATTTCAGTTTTGTTGCCAGAAAAAAAGAGGAAAAACCCTATTATTAAGTAGAACGTGTTGTCTATATTTATTTAAAGTTGTGCATTTTCATATGACGTCACATTTCTCAACACCCCCCTCGTCACACATCGTCACAAATGTCTGATCCCCCCCAACCCCCAAGGTGCGTGACGTCAAAAATCGTCCAAAATCGCGTGTCGTCATTATGAACGGCCCCTAACCGCTGTGCCAACACTCCCCGCCTGACGGAGACACCCTTAGGAGTTGGCACGGACACGCGCAGGCACACGGACACGCTCGCACACGCGGATTCGCGCTTTTCTGAACTCGGTGTCGGAGGTCAAATCATGTCACTGCTTAAACGAGCATTGAGTGGGGCCCATCACCCCTGTTTGGCTCGGAGCCAGTTTTGCGAATTCCACAAGAATATGAATCCCTGCAGTCACGAAAGCTTTAAATCAAAATTTACATTGAGTCCTTAGCATTTTGTAGGTAACCAATAACAGTGGCTGTGCTATATAAGCATCCGGGCCCCCGCCATAGGAATGTGGAATATTCACTACTGGTTCAGAGCTACAACCAGCGACGAGTGCTGCACCACGATCACGTGATTGCGGCGACAATGTTCGAAAGCGGAAGTGGGTTAAAATGTTTTAAACAAAAAATAAAAAAACTCAAGGCAAACAAAGGCGCAGCCCCGCAATTTCCGTAATTTCTCACTCACACCGCTGCTGGAGGAAGCGCCTCCGCTCGATAGAGCTCTGGAGTAGTATTTTGCCTACTCTTCCATGCTGGCCAGATGTCCTTGGAAGAGGTCGGAGTACACCCCCCCCCCAACTCTACCCCACCGCACGTGGCCTGCCTATCGACTAACTGCTGTGTACCAATTTACACCGCTGCCGCCGGGTGGACAGAGATGGGGAGGATGAACCGTTGACCTCTGAGCTGCAAATCCGCAGTGCATGCCATAAACACCGCAGCACCAGCAGCAGCGGCATACAGACACTGTGCAATCGCTGCTGGCATCTCGGCCGCTAATGTGCCCGCCATACGCAGAGGACAACCGAAAATGTTTGGCCTGGAAAAACGCGAAATTTAATGATCTCTGTCACATTTGAGCAACACCGAGGCAGACGCGATCCGAGAGCTGAAAATTGTTATCTCCGAACACATCGGCGGGTTGTTAAATGGTTCACGGACGTTGGTTGGACAGTACATATTTACGTGATGTATGTTGTTGGGTTGCAAGGGGTCATGATAAAAACAAAAACAACAGCGGTAATTATACCCTGGGACAAGCCCGCCGCGGATTTAAATGCCATCCCATGGCTCCGCTCTCTCTCTCTCTCTCTTTGACAGGAGTCGAGATGTGAACTCGCATTGCGGGCTTGCCCGCGCGGTGAACGAATTGTTTGAAGAAATAAAATAAAAACGTTATTGGCAGACACTGCATCATTGCCAGGGAGGGTGACGAATTGGCCGGCCCGCTGATTTTAAACTACATTTTACCCATGATGTGCGGCTGTTATTGATCAAGTGCTAATGCACGAATGCATTTAAACGTGCGCGGCTATTCCGCACGCGGAGCTGCGCACCCCGCTCTCCCTGCACTGGTGTTGTGAGCGAGATGCAAGTGCGTTTTAAATATAGTTGGAATTCGGGTGGACATTTTAATTTATCGCAAGTTTGTTTTTGCATTTAAACTTTAGTTGAATTGTAGTGTCGATAATAATGATTGTAAAATCATGCTCCACCTTTGCACGACTCCACTCCGTGTTTTGTTTTTCCACTTAGCGCGTTTTTTAAAATTGTTTTTATTTATTTTCTCTTCATCCCAGGTCGCCAATGAAAAAGAGGATCTGAGTTTCTATGGGTTCTTACCTGATTGCTCATAATAATACCACCACTACTAATGGTGTAGGGATTGATATTTTTGGGGAGTAAACTCACGAATTGAATTGGACACCTGTCACAACGTAGCGGGGTCCTCGTGTAAGCACGGCCCAGAGGCTCGGTGAGACGCTCCGAAGATGAACGATGCCAGCATCAATGTTCGCCTTTGTGAGTAAAATCTCTGCGAGAAAAGCCGCCCATCGTTTCGATGACCAGCCCAGACCTGCGAACCCTTTATTCACTCAATAACAAATATACTGTAATATTTTGTCTGTAGGAATGTCTTGTCGAGGTTCAGGGTGATTGCGGACACCCAGAACCGAACCACGGAGCGTAGAAACAACTCAATGTCCGATTCACGGATACGGAGTGGAGTCATCGCCACGGCGATGAGGCACCACTCCCGCTACTCCTGACGAAATCACCCGGCTAATTGACCACCTCGATGTAGAATCACAGAGTTTGTATCCACATCAACGTCAGTCGTACGAATATAAAGCAGAATATTGCATTCGAAATTATGTTTTCAGCAGGGTGCTGTGGATTGGGACGTCACGGTGGCGAGATGTTAACTACCTCGCCTGGTATGCAGGTGGTCGTTGGTTCAATCCCAACCCTGACGCCTGCTGCTGTATATTTGCAGTTTGCCTGACTCTCTCTCTCCCCGTGGTCGCGTGGATTTTTCTCCGGGTCCTTCAGATTTAGAATCAACATCATGCGCTTAGAGCATTCAGCTGCTATAAATGTCCACATGATAAGCCACTTCGTTGAGCTATCATTTGTGGCCAGGTCGCTTCTCGAAAATAGCTACACAGCTCAGTGGGCCTTACCTGGTAAAAATGAAGAATATATAGTAATAGATTTTTACCCTTTTAGCTGGCACAAAAACTGACACCTTTGTACAAGGGATCATGTTTGCAATAACCACAACACAAGCAGTCAAAAATGCAAACAAAAAGAAACAACTCTGATAATGATATGCACTGTCCTTGAATTTGATTGGTCCACACCCGAGACGGCTTTTATTAGAGTCTAGTCTCCACTGGTGTTGGACCAGATGACACCATAAGGTGTAGTTTAGTAAATCGTTTTAGTGGGATGTTTGGGCAATGCCATTTTAAGGGCGTTTGGCTTCGTGTGAGAAGAAGACGCGAGTGCCTGGAGAATACCTAGCACGCAGACAAATACCTAGCACGCAGACGAATTCCTAGCACGCAGACGATAACCTACCACGCAGACGATAATCTACCACGCAGACGAGGGGGACAACACGGCATTGCCGTATGCTGGCCACCTTGCAACCACCCGGTTACAGATTAACGACACATGCACGGTGTCTGATTAAAACCCAACGCATATACATTGCGTTTAAAAAAAAAAGACCGCTGCTAAATAATAATCAGACGGTGAACACGTATTGGTGGGCTCATTTGAATCCCCATCTATCTAAGCTTGTCTTAAAATGTCAATGCATTTTGAGCATCCATCACACCACACACGCACACTTATTTTGTATACGCATTTAGTGTGCGTTACCGCTGTGGGCCATGTATCGACCCAAAAAAGTTCATATATCTTAAGTGGTGATCCCATTAATCCAGACGGCTTCATCAGCAATTTTTTTAATGAATTCAAAGTCAGGTTTTTTTTTCTTCTTCCCTCCACTGGAAACCGTGGAACCACAAAGGGATGGAAGATCCATCGGCCACATGTGTGTTAGAGCAGGGGTCCCCAACCCCCGGGCCGCGGACCGGGACCGGTCCGTGGCCTGTTAGGAGCCGGGCCGCACAGCAGCAGGAGGTGAGAGCGGTGAGCCCGCACGTGGCCCGCCCCCATTATTTTATTATTCACCACTTCCGTCCGCGCCTCTTTCCCGCACTGCGCACTTGTCTCAGTCACGTGGTGTTGGTAAGCCCACAAGCTCTAACCCATAGTAGCCACAATGAGTAAAAAACAAACGTCCCTGGAAAGTTTATTTGAAAAGGGGGAAAGACCCAAATGATGACCCCCCCCCGGTCCGTGAAAAAATTGTCTTCCACGAAACCGGTACCTGGTGGCAAAAATGTTGGGGACCGCTGGGTTAGAAGACTTGAGAGGTGAGCTTAAACAGCTTCTGTTCGGCGGGATAGAGGGGGTTAAACGGGCGTGGCACGGGCTTCGAGAAGAGATGGAGTAATGTGGTACAGGAGCATGTGGAGCTGAGTGGACTTGCCGATGACTGGTACCAGCGGTGTCAAAATCGGCCTCTGTGGAGGAGGCTCGTGAAGGACGCTGCTGCTGGGCAGTTAGAGGCAGTCGCCCTCCAGCAACGACGGAGGGCAGAGGAGCGACGCTCACAACAACGAGCGGAGCGCCGGGTGGCTAAAGCACAGAAAGTTGGCACAGTAGGAGGCACGGGTGGTGCATCAGCCAGTCGTCTCAGTCAGTCGACCCATGGCACCTGCTGGGTCTGTCCCGTGACCTCCTGCCAGCGGGCGTTCGACACTTCACGTGGCCTTAACGTGCACATAGCCTGGCACAGGTGCCGTGGTGACGTCACCGCCACTTAGTGGCGAATGGCGGTTGTTGTTGTTAGAGGTGAGCTTCGGGCACCGGGAACGTGGTTGGTGAAAATAAGTCATTGATTCTGACGGAGACTCCGTGACATGCATATGTTGCGTGTTGGGAGACAAAGGCGGCCGGGCGTGGTGTTGGCCACCCACCCCCTCGTGTGCCGTACCGGCCTTCATAGGTGCTACTCGCTAACAGCACTTGCCCCAACAGTCTGTTACAGGCTATACGGGGGATATTTGTCTTTGCCTTTGTGTATATGTGGGGAGCGGTGGTTCAATTGTTTGCGCGCTCGCTGCGAACCCGACTTCGATTCCCGCTCACGGCCAACAGCGGTGACGATTACCTGCGCCTCCTCTATGTCAACTCAGCCTCAACATAGAACGTAGAATGGCGTGTAAAACATTGCCGCGAGGCGAGACAAAGGCGTGCAGGCGTGGTGCCCGGCCACACCGTCTCCTTCATGGGTGCTACTCGCTGACAGCACTCGACCCCAACGCTCCGCACGGCCGCAGTGTGGATGTTGCTCTCCGCGTGAATGCACGCGGACAGCTGTTGGAAGGGAAAAAAAAGACATCGCTGAATGTTTCTCGCTTGCATCTCGTCGGAGGGTTGGGGGTGAAAGGGCAGTGACGGATGAAGCGAGTGCGGGGCCTGTAGCAGATGTTATGAAGGGGCCCTAAATTAAAAAAAAAACACACTTAAATATTACAACACACAATTTTCACTGGTATAGTCAAGTAATTGTAATTTTTTCATTCGCTATACAGCCAGATAATAGGACAAATCGCTAACCTTAAACACCCAGTCGTTCATCAAAGTTTAAGGCGGTATAGTACTATAGTAATAGAGCAAGTGAAGAATCACTGAAACGGAATTGATAGCTTGAAATCATTTAGCGCGGGGCCCTTGAAAGTGCGGGGCCCGGAGCAAATGTAGCTGCTGTTGCTACGAGGATAATCCGGCACTGTGAAAAGGGGTCAAGGGTATCGGCACGTTGACCCCGAGCGACGCGGCAGGGTTCGTTCGCGCGGAGAGAGGCCGGGAGTTCTTAACAGGGGGACCGCTCCACCTCCGTGTTTTCCCACGGACCACGAGGCGCTCTCCCCCGGGCGAGGGTCGCCCGCGGAATGTAAATCATCATCCTTTTCGTGTGTGTGTGTCGGGATTAGCGGTCGCGATGTGTGGGAGCTGAGCGGAGGCGGCAATTCGTGAGTGAAGGTGTGGGGACGTGGAGGGAGGGAGACGCAGTGGAGGGGGGGGGGGATCGTCTGCCAAGTCAGCCGTGCTCTCAGGCGGACTTAGAGCTGTCACTGTCGTGTCAAAGGTTTTAGAGAGGCAGAGGTTGCAGCTATCGATTGTGCAGGCGGTGCAGCTGAACCGGGCGGGGCCGGTTGGGGGGGGGGGGGGGGTCAGAGGGACGGACCCAGGCACGGAGCTACGAAGACAGAGCACATTAGACCAAGGCGGTCCCATTTGCTTTGTTGATTTGCACCGCGGCCCATGCCCAGCCACGCGACGACACCGAGGAGGCTCCGTGCGTTGCTGCGCCACGTGCGTGCTGTTAGCCACGTGCGTGCTGTTAGCCACGTGCGTGCTGTTAGCCACGTGCGTGCTGTTAGCCACGTGCGTGCTGTTAGCCACGTGCGTGCTGTTAGCCACGTGCGTGCTGTTAGCCACGTGCGTGCTGTTAGCCACGTGCGTGCTGTTAGCCACGTGCGTGCTGTTAGCCACGTGCGTGCTGTTAGCCACGTGCGTGCTGTTAGCCACGTGCGTGCTGTTAGCCACGTGCGTGCTGTTAGCCACGTGCGTGCTGTTAGCCACGTGCGTGCTGTTAGCCACGTGCGTGCTGTTAGCCACGTGCGTGCTGTTAGCCACGCGCGTGCTGTTAGCCACGCGCGTGCTGTTAGCCACGCGCGTGCTGTTAGCCACGCGCGTGCTGTTAGCCACGCGCGTGCTGTTAGCCACGCGCGTGCTGTTAGCCACGTGCGTGCTGTTAGCCACGTGCGTGCTGTTAGCCACGCGCGTGCTGTTAGCCACGCGCGTGCTGTTAGCCACGCGCGTGCTGTTAGCCACGCGCGTGCTGTTAGCCACGCGCGTGCTGTTAGCCACGCGCGTGCTGTTAGCCACGCGCGTGCTGTTAGCCACGTGCGTGCTGTTAGCCACGTGCGTGCTGTTAGCCACGTGCGTGCTGTACGTTGTGAACTTATTTCGCGCCGTACGTAGCCAGCCGCGCTAATCGGAGGTGCGTGGGGAAGGACACCAAACTAAACGCAGAAAGCAGTTCTAAAGAAATGGAGTATGGGACTTAAGAGTCTCGCCCTGGAATACAATCTTCATTGCCCCCCCTCCCCCCAGCACGTAAACGCGTGATGATGTCATCGCTCCGTCTCCGCAATGAGCGTTCCCTCCTTTGGCTGTCACTCGATCGCTAGTCTCGACCGTCGACCGTGGTCCCTTCTAGTAACTGTGTCCTGCCCAAGCCCACTCACTTACCCACCCACTCACTTCTATTCACATTGTGAATCCAAGCCTTCGACGTGCATATTAATTCTAATCCACGTGTTCTGTGTGCTATCTCGCCGGCAAAGTCGGTCAGTGTTCTTCACTAATCTTCAGAGGGGGGCGGGAGGGTGGTGCAGTTTCGCTGATAAGACATCATCAGTGTGAGGGGCCGCCACACATTTGAAAACCATCATTGGGTTTGTGACAGCAACACGATGACGATGGGAGGTGTTTCCTTTTTGTCTCTTTTTCTTTTTTCTTTTTTTCTTTTCACTCATTGTGCATTGACGGGGGGGGGGGCACCAGTGGCTCGCCGTGGTCCTTGCAATGAAGAAGAACGCCGAAGTAGATCCCCACGATTCGCCGTGTTTCCATTACAGTCTTCGTTCCCCCAATGTCTCCTCGATGTTCCCGCTCCTTGACGCGCGCAGTGTCACGAAAAGCGCCACCACCACCGCCACCACCACCGCCACCGCCACCACCGCCGCCACCACCGCCACCACCACCGCCGCCACCACCGCCACCACCGCCGGCCAACGCTCGATCGTGCCCGTTGCTGCGCTAGGCAGCCTCATGAATTAAAAAAGTTGTCTAATGAATTTCCTATCGTTAATTCATGGCTGCGCGTCACTCAAGGAGGGGGCTTCATCCGTCTCAGCCGCGCCGCCCCTTCCCCCACCACCGCGGCCTCGCGGTTTTGCTGACGAGGGATCGCCGATTGCCTTGACAGCTCCCCCCACCCCCGCGCTCACGAGCGAGCGCCGATCCCACCACCGCTACCACCACCGCCCCCGCCACCGCCACCACCACCGCCACCACCACCACCGCCGCCCCCACCACCACTACCACCACCACCACCGCCGCCACCACCACCGCCCCCGCCACCACCACCACCACCTCCACCACAACCACTGCCACCACCTCCACCACCTCCACCACAACCACTGCCACCACCTCCACCACCTCCACCACCACAACCACCACCACCACCACCGCCACCACCACCACCGCCGCCACCACCACCGCCACCACCTCCACCACCTCCACCACCACCACCACCACCACCACCACCTCCACCACCACCACCATCGCCACCACCTCCACCACCTCCACCACCACCACCACAACCACCACCACCACCGCCGCCACCACCGCCCCCACCACCACCACAGCCACCACCTCCACCACCTCCACCACAACCACCGCCACCACCTCCACCACCACAACCACCACCACCGCCACCACCTCCACCACCACCACCGCCACCACAACCACCGCCGCCGCCGCTCCCGACACGAGCGGAGCTCAGCACCGGACCGATGATGAACGCCGCCACCGCGGGCAATATCCACGTCACCCTCCTGGAGGGCGACTGGCACATTGCGTGGCGCGCCCGTTGCCCTGCGACGCTTCACCACGCGATGCCGGGATGGCTCCTACACCCGGAGTGGAGCTGTGCGCTGAGAGCGGTGGCGCCGTGGTTAGCGCACCGTCCTTGGAACCTGGCCCCCCTTTGAGTTCGATTCCCCGCCGACGGCTAAACTTGTCACTATCGAGTGCTTGACTCTCAATCGGAATGTTGCCACTTCAAATGGTGGTCGGACGTCAACTCAACCCACCACTGCCCTTGATCCAATACAACGGGAGGGCACTTATAGTTGTCATCTGGACAAACACGAGATGGAGCGGTGTTTGAGTTGTTATTGTGTGTGTTTTGTATGATATATTTGCCTTTCCTGTACCTTTTTGTATTGTGCATTGTTGTAACGTTCTTACCCGCCCCTACCGGACATATGTGAAAAAATATCTGTATAGCTCATCGGATTCCTCCAGTATGAGTACATATTCAGATTCGGAAAACGAACATCAGTGGTGAGTGAAATCTAAACTGGTTCCTGTGCTTCCCACTTCACCCGACCCGCGGCCGTTCTTGATGTAACCCAGATCGCCCGCTTGGACGAGAAGCAACGGTGCTTTGTGCGCCTTGGGTGCGTGGAGTTCGCCTCCGGACCGGTGAAGGTGAACGGCGGTCAAACAGCCCCCCACCCCGCAGCCCTCGTGGACCCCCACGTGGCGTTTCGACTCAAAAAGGGGCCGCACATTTTTGCCACCACGTGACGCATTTGTGCAGCCAGGGAGTGAACGGAAGCGCAATTTTTTGCAACGTTTCATCTTCGACTGACGGCCAAGGTTGTTTTTGTTGTTGTTGTTGTTGCTCGCCACCACGTTCTTCCCTCGCTCAGCGCGCGCTGGTAGCACCGCAGCTCAGCCATCGCCGAGATCAGCAGCAGCAGTAGCGGCCTCCTCAGCATTGGCCTCGAGCGGCGAAAGGAAACGACTACACTGCCGTCGCTCGTACGGCTCATGGTTGGCTGTGTCGGGTTGTAGGGGATCGCCACCTGGGTTCCGTGTCCGAGCGGGCGCCGTCCAGGGATCCTGGCGTCTGCGTTGGGGTGGCAGCTGGAACGTTCACCCCTGGCTCGATCTGCCAACAGTTTGTGCCGAGTCGAACTGTTGCGGTTGATCGCGAAGTTTTGACCCCGGGTTGACGGAGATATTTTGTCTCCGTTTCGTCTGTGGAAAAGGTGGCAACCCCGAGAGTTTTTTTTTTTCGGCGGCACGATGTCCGACGTTTCGCTCCGCATGCCGCCGGGAGCCTCACGAAAATTCGGTGTCTGAGGAGGCTCCCAGCGCGGGCTGCGAAACGTCGGACACCATGCCGTACAACACGCGGAACGATCCGGAAGCAAATGGGGGAACCGTGCGGCACAACTTGGTGAATACGGAGAGGTTTTACTGGCGTTGTTTTGCGTTGTCATGTTTTTTTTTATATATAATGTTTGTCAACATTTGCCTCTACGCAGTGCCCAACTGTGGGGTCAGCATGACGGACGCTTGATCGACGGGGTTTGTTCAACGGATCAGGCGCCGCTGTTTTTGTTGTTTACTGACGCGCCCTGTGCGACGCCTTTGCGAGCCCTTTGATCGGACGATGGTGACTTTGTACGAGCGCGCCCGCATGCGCGTGGTTTTCAGTTCTCGGTTTCATTTATTCGGTTACAGCCCTGTGAGGCATGCGGCTCGTGACTCGGGCGCAACATCTTAAAGTGACGACGCGCAACAGAAACATCCGGGAAAAAAACAGCAAAATCTTCAAGAAAAAAAAGGCACCGTATATCAACGCCGTGTGCAAAAAATCCCAGTGGGATGCAGGTCAAAGAATAACAACCATAAGACAATTTAGATTACAGTTATCGGGCTAACTCCGTACTTCGACAAACAAGCACGGCTTGACCATACGGCTAGCGATGTGTCGGGAACGATATCGACGTTCGTCGTTGGTCGTCGATGGGAAATGGACAAATCGTTGTAACGCGTGCCCCGCGGGAAGGTCGCTTGACCTCGGGGTATGGGCAGGCGTCAAGCAAACCTCCGGCGAGCACGGCCGGCATCGTACCGAGTGCGAGCGAGAAGTTCAACACGTGCGCACATTCATACCGAGCGCGGGGACTGTCCGGAGGGTGATGCTGCTCGGAGCGTGCGCGCCGATGCCGTGTCCGCGATCTTGTATCGGAAGAACGTCGCTTCGAAAAGGAATCGTCTTCTCCTCTCTGTGAGTCGCGTTTCTCAAGCAAAAGTTTCATTTAATTGTCGAACGAGGTGCTCGCCACGAATGAACCACAGTGCGTTGTTGATCTCGTCAAGAAGCATAAACCATCGTCACGCGAACTCCGCTCATCCTCGCAGCAGCGGCTTTTGGCCCGCCGTCAAACAAAGACGTTCACTGACATCGCGCGGCGCTTGCAGATGCGCTTCTGCGGCCGTCTGGAACGCTCTCTTCCTTCCGATATTAGGAAAGCCACTGGAGCTACGCATTTTTAAATTACCAATACTGAAAACTAATTTCTCTAGAGCTGCTTTCTGTGTTCAAGTTGCTGTCCTTCCCCCGCACCTCCGATGAACGCGGTTGGCTACGTACGGTGCGAAAGAAGTTCAACATACATACAGGTCATCTTCGACAGGATATTTTTAGATGATTATTTAACAAAAAATATTCCTTTGATTGGGATAAGCAAAGCCTTTTGAACAACAACAACAATAGCAATGATGATACAGGCGGTGGCTGCGTGTGATGCATTGTTGGAAAAAATCCACGTTGCGAGCCGCGTGCCAGGCGGATTCTCCGCTGTTTACGAGATTGTAAAGCAACGCCCGTCGGCAGCTGATTGACGTGGAGAGAGAGAGAGAGAGATAGCGAGCGAGAGAGAGAGAGATTACACAAAACAACATCTGGGGGTGGGGGGGGTTATGTGAGGTGGGCGCATCAAAACAAGGGGTGTCGGCAGTTTGTGCGTGGCCGTGCAAAAATAATTGAATGTAGATAATCAGAACAACATGAACAACGACCCGCAAACAACCTTTGCAAGTTAATTGGCGCGCGCCGGCGGCAGATCTCCACGATGGCATTTGCCCGGTAATTGATGTTGGTTTGCGCGCGGGGATTGATGGCAATCTGCGAGTGATTGATGTCAATCTGCGAGTGCCGTGATGGATTGTGGCAGACGCGACGACTTTGGGGTCTGAGTGCAGACTCCACCATCGATGGGATTTCTTCTTCTTCTTCGTCCTCTTCTTCTTCTTCTTCTTCTTCTTCTTCTTCTTCTTCTTCTTCTTCTTCTTCTTCTTCTTCTTCTTCTTCTTCTTCTTCTTCTTCTTCTTCTTCTTCTGCAGCAGCGCTGCGCCGTTACTCGCTCGCTCGCCGTCCGTCCGACCGTCCGACAGACGCACGGGGTGGCGGACACAAATGTCGACGCCAAATGATGCGTCCCCTTTCTTTTAATGTTGTTGTTAAACGCAAGTTTGCTGTGAGCTCAGACCCAAAGGTACCTCCCCCTCCACCACCACCTCCCCCCCCACCACCCCCCCCCCCCCAAAAAAAGTCAATTAATCGGAAATAAACAGCGCTATCAAATGTTATCCGTAGGCTTTCACGACCAATATTATAATTAATCATACCTGTTATTTGGGGGGGGGGGGGCAGGGGGCTGAAATCGTCGTGTATTGAAAGCGGACCGGCATCAAGGGTTTAGGAGCTTAGAGGAGAGAGGAGACGTCAGCAGGATGGTGAGGAGGAGTGCCGTGGGGGAGAGGGTTCACTCGGCAGTGGCGCGCACGAAGCAGTGCGTCTGGCGCGTGGCTCGGAGAGATGGGCCTCGCCAAATGAAACCTCGAATCTTGAAGAAAAGCACTTTGCCCCATGCTCGTTTTGAACAGGGTGGTGCTCATTTTAACTCAATGGCCTGCCAAACAAATGAACGAATGTATACATAAATACATTGCCCGCTCCGTCAAACCGACGTCTTCACCAGTGGCGGCATCTGTCACCACCGTCTCTGCGTCTCCGTCTTTGCGACTCTGTCTCCGCCTCAGCGTCTCCGTCTCTGCGTCTCTGTCTCTGCGTCTCTGTCTCAGCGTCTCCGTCTCTGCGTCTCTGTCTCCGCCTCAGCGTCTCCGTCTCTGCGTCTCCGTCTCTGCGTCTCCGTCTCAGCGTCTCCGTCTCCGCCTCTGCGTCTCCGTCTCTGCGTCTCCGTCTCAGTGTCTCCGTCTCTGTGTCTCCGTCTCTGTGTCTCCGTCTCAGGGTCTCCGTCTCTGTGTCTCCGTCTCAGGGTCTCCGTCTCTGCGTCTCCGTCTCAGCATCTCCGTCTCAGCGTCTCCGTCTCAGCGTCTCCGTCTCAGAGTTCCGCCTCTTCGTTCGAAGCCATCCTGTTCTGTACACGCTGCGCGTATGGCCGCTTGCATCTGGCGTAATTCAGATAAAGGTCTCTCTCTCTCTCGAGTTTGGTTATATTTTTTTAGAGGGTAGGGGGGCAGAGATAAGCGATACATCAACGGCTGTAAACGGAGAGAGCGATTTATAACAGCCTGTGATTCCTCCCACCTGTGACCCCTATCTGCGTGCGAGTGAATATCTTTCCCCGAATCAGCCGTCGAGTTTTCGAGTGCCGTATCTGGCTTTTATTTTTTTTGTTTGTTACGTACGAGCGATAAAGCCACGGTGAGTTCGTATCACCTTGAAAATTCTGATTATGATGTTTTTATTGTGACAGCGCTGTTACTAAAATGTGACTCCCATTATCCACAGAAACAGTAAACCTCTCACTCTCTGAAACAAAGACAAAGATCTCCCCGAGAGCCTTCAACAGACTGTTGGGGCATGTGCGATTAGCGAGCACCTATGAAGGCTGGCACGACACACGATGGGGTGGGTAGCCAGCACCACACCCGGGCCCACCTTTGTCTCGCCCAGTGGCGATGTTTGCACATTGTACCAGGTTCTCATTGTTTAGGCTGAGTCGACCTAGGGGAGGCTCAGGACCGCTTCACATAATCGCCACCGGTGTTGGTGGCCGTGAGCTGGAATTGAACTCGGTTGGCCGGTTTCATAGCGCGGCTCGCTAAACCGCCTCCACACACTCTCACACGCTCGCTCGCTCTCGCATACAACACCGCTGGGCTCCACCGCCACAATATTTTCCTCCCCATCTGGCTTTGCACGCCACTCTGATTGATTTTAGTTTAAAAAAAAATATATAAAAAGGCAAGCGTCTCCCTATTCGTTTTTACTATTTATGCTCGGCGCGCGCGTTTTTTTTTGTTGTTGCCCGGGCTCACCAAAATGTAAGCGCGCACGGAAGGCGTCGCGTGGAGTTGCCCATGGAATTTGTACTCGTGGCAGTTTGTACAAATGGAGCTCCGTGCTTGTGTGTGCGGCCCTGCGTGGTGGTTGTGTACGTGCGTCAATCTGGTGCTGTGTCACAGGGGTGGGGGGAGCGGTCGTGTTGGCGTTTAGCGCTACGCTGCGCTACGAGCCAGACGGCGCGAGTTCGCATCCCGCTCACGGCCAAGACCGGTGACGATTTTCTGAGCCGAGCGTGGGATTCCTCTAGGTCGACTCGGCGTCAAATGAGTATCTGGTGCGATGTGTAAACATCGCCGCAGGGGAGACAAAGGCGGCCGCGCTTGGTGTTGGCGACCCACCCCCCTCGTGTGTCGTTCCGGCGTTTATAGGCGCTCCTTAACAGCACTTGCCCCAGCAGTCTGTTAAAGGCTACACGGGGGATCTTTGTCTTTATGCTACAGGGACCGGTTTCGCGCTGCATTGGGCTACGAACCCCGCCACCCGAGTTCGATTCCCGCCCACGACCAATAACAGCGGCGAATATATTTCAACCGGTCGTGGGCTTTCCCCAGCCTTTAAATGAGTACGGCACGGTTCGTGTACACCAGCAATCTGGAGACAAAGGCGGCCGGGCGTGGTGTTGTCCACTCACCATCCAAGTGTGCCATGTCGACTTTCATAGTTGCTCGTTAACGGCACTTGCGCCACCGGTCTGTCAACATATAAACGGGGAGATCTTTGTCTTCACGTGTCACAGTGGTTCACGCACTGCGATGCCAGTGACCTGGGTTAAATTCCTGGCCACGGACAACATCATTTGGCACCTGGCATCTGAACCGGTTTCCTGGCCTCACTTAGGTTGATTCAGCCATAAATGAGTAACTGGAGCGGCGTGTGAACACCAACATTCAGGGTTCAGCTTCGTGTGTCTGTTCTGACCTTCACGGGCGCTCGCTAACAGAACGCGATGCTACTGTTGAGTAGATTTCTGAACGGGAGATCTCCGTGTTCTGTGACTGTTTTACATGTGCATAATTGGAATGCAAATGATTAACCATTTATATTTAAATATCTCATGAAAAGCATTTTCATGGATTTTATTCTTATCAATTTAAAAAAAAACAATTACAATTATCACGAAGTCTTTGTAATGCTTTGACCACATCTGAAGGAAAGATGAAATTGCTCTTTAGATTGCTTTTAAATGTTTCCACGCATAACAAGGCAAGAAAATCTTCCCAAGATAATTAATCTTTGAAAGGAAGCTATAACCACTTGAGCACCACGACAGGGCTGGGAAGGGGAAAAGAAAAACAAACTCAGCGGATTGTCCATCGTTCAAAAGGAGACAACACGAAATATAAATAATTCAAATGGTCTCTCGCCGGAGCTAAAATGAGATTTTGATCACGGTGGCTGATGATGTTCAATTCGGGCTCCCACTTAGTTGTTGTTGTTGTTGTTGTTTTACCCAAGGTCAACTAAAAGTGCTAAAACTTTTGGAGATTACTTCCCCCATCACCTCCGCTCCCCGTTCTCTTCCCCCTCTGTACGCTCTTCAACCAGACCGTGTCATGTGTGGGAACGCAGCCTCGGTGGTCCATTGACGTGCTTGAGATGTTTGTGAGTGGTTGAGGTATTTGTGTGTGTGTGTGTTTGGGAATTATTGTCCACGATTTATTAGATTCTAAGGTGGCAGGCCTAAGCAAAAGGGCTTGAGCTAAGCCACCGAGTGGCCACCAATGAAGTACAACGACAATAGCAACAAAAATAACAACAACGACAATAACAACAATAACAACGGCAATAACAACAATAACAACAATAACAACAGCAATAACAACAATAACAACGACAATAACAACAACAATAACAACAATAACAACGGCAATAACAACAATAACAACGACAATAACAACAACAATAACAACAATAACAACGGCAATAACAACAATAACAACGACAATAACAACAACAATAACAACGACAATAACAACGACAATAACAACGACAATAACAACTAAAATAACAACAACGACAATAACAAGAACAACGACAATAACAACAATAACAACGACAATAACAACAATAACAATGACAATAACAACAATAACAACAATAACAACGACAATAACAACAATATCAACGACAATAACAACAATAACAACGATAATAAGAATAACAACAATAACAACAACAAAAAACAACAACGACAATAACAAGAACAACGACAATAACAACGACAATAACAACAATAACAACGACAATAACAACAACAATAACAGCAAAAAATAACAACAACGACAATGACAACAATAACAATAACAAAAACAATAACAACAAGAACAACGACAATAACAACGACAATGACAACAACAATAACAACGACAATAACAACAAGAACAACGACAATAACAACAATAACAACAACAATAACAAAAACAATAACAACAAGAACAACGACAATAACAACGACAATAACAACGACAATGACAACAACAATAACAACGACAATAACAACAAGTACAACGACAATAACAACAACAATAACAACAAAAATAACAACAAAAATAGTCCCTCGGTTAACGCTTTTAATCCGTTCCACGAAAATTACCGTGAACCGAAATAACTGTTCATCGACTCCACTTCGAAGTTTCAAAATACTTTTTTTTAAAATCACCGAGTCTGCAAGAGAGCTGTGTCTACTGCCAAAACAGAAAACAGATTGTAGTCAGTATGGTGTACGATGTGACTTACCGTGGAGCTCATGACATTCTCAAGCGGTTTTGTGTGGATTTTGACCTCTTAAACGCTTTAACAAAAAAAAACTGGCGATGAAATTGACGTTGCGAATGTTTGTGCTGTCTGCGGGAAGATTTGGTCCGATTTAAGGACGAGGGTTTTCCAGAAAAGGATTGTAATGTCGCCGTTAAAGCGGTTGATCGCCTGTTTTTGAGATGACACAATGCTCGCAACTTAAGCCAAGTGAATAATTCCAAAACGGCTCATTTTCGGAAGCGACCTGGCCACAAATAATAGCCTAACGAAGTTGCTTATCGTGTGGACATTACAGCAGCCAAATACTCTAAACACCTGTTTCTACATGTGGAGGGGGAAAACCCAGAGAGAGAAAAACCACGCGACCACGGGGAGAGAGACTCGCAAACTCCAAATATACAGCAGCAGCAGGCGTCAGGGTTGGGGTCTGACCCACTACCTCCTGTACACCAGGCGAGGTAGTTAACATCTCCTAGCCACCGTAATGATGATGAGAGAGAGAGACTCGCAAACTCCAAATATACTGCAGCAGCAGGCGTCAGGGTCGGGATCCAACCCACGACCTCCTGCACACCAGGCGAGATAGTTAACATCTCCTAGCCACCGTGATGATGATGAGAGAGGGATCGAACCCACGACCTCCTGCGCACCAGGCGAGGTAGTTAACATCTCGTAGCCACCGTGATGGTGATGAGAGAGGGATCGAACCCACGACCTCCTGCACACCAGGCGAGGTAGTTAACATCTCCCTAGCCACCGTGATGATGATGATGAGAGAGGGATCGAACCCACGACCTCCTGCACACCAGGCGAGGTAGTTAACATCTCCCTAGCCACCGTGATGCTGATGAGAGAGGGATCGAACCCACGACCTCCTGCACACCAGGCGAGGTAGTTAACATCTCCCTAGCCACCGTGATGATGATGAGAGAGGGATCGAACCCACGACCTCCTGCACACCAGGCGAGGTAGTTAACATCTCCCTAGCCACCGTGATGGTGATGATGAGAGAGGGATCGAACCCACGACCTCCTGCACACCAGGCGAGGTAGTTAACATCTCGTAGCCACAGTGACGCCCGTGTGAGCCGCTACGGCCTGAGGCGACACCAGAACAGTGGCAGGCAAAGCGTGCCCGTTTGAACGGCGAGGCCTGCTGGTTGGCCAAAGTTCCTCAGGATGGATTGCCTTTGATTACACAATGTGAACATCTTTTTTTTTTCCTGGGTAGTAAGTATTATTTCGTAATTGCTCATGCCTAAAAAGTATTGAAATCGGCTATTTATTCCCTGCAAACTTTGCTTTTGTTTCGTAATTGCTCATGCCTAAAAAGTATTGAAATCGGCTATTTATTCCCTGCAAACTTTGCTTTTGTGACCAGGTCAGTGATATTTAGAAATTTACCTATTTTCCACGAGAAAACGGGCGAATTTGTGTCTTTTCGTTCACATAAAGTCAGAAAAAACATCATTTGAATCAAAATGAACATGTATTTATACTAAAGTAATGCAAAAATGGCTACAAAAGATTTAGAAGTGAGTAGTTTTTATAGATTTACGATTATACTGGAAATCACTTTAACGAATCAGCCCTCAAATGTACTCTCTCATCGTGTTCTCGTTATACTGTCCTTGGTAGTGGCGTTCAAAGTCCAGTATATCCTGGTGGAAGCGTTCACCTTGATCCTCCGAGTATGCTCCCATGTTCTCCTTGAATTTATCAAGATGAGCATCAAGGATATGGACTTTGAGGGACATCCTACAGCCCATTGTGCAGTAGTTCTTCACCAGTCTCAACCAGCTCCAAATATTCTTGGTTCTTGCGGTAAAGTCACGTAGAAGGGAAACAAAAAAAATATAAAAATGTAAAACAATAAAATTCTCACGACGTTTCGACTGCAACACAAGCGATCATCATCAGGTGTGAAAACCACAACAAGAAAATTTGAAAAAAAATTGTTGTGGTTTTCACACCTGATGATGATTGCTTGTGTTGCAGTCGAAACGTCGTGAGAATTTTATTGTTTTATATTATTATTTTATTGTTTCCCTTCAACGTGACTTTACCGAAATAACCAATAATATGAATCCCTGCAGTCACGAAAGCTTCAAATCAAAATTCAGCTCCACAGAGTTTCCGACCTTGTGATAATTCTCAGTATTCACGATGGGGGGGGGGGGGGGGTCACCGCACCTCCTGGGATTCGGAAGAGACATTTGCATTGTCTGTTGACCCGTCGTGCACTTTTGTGGGAGCGAGTTGAGCGAGACCCCGTGGGGGCGTCCATTCTTTGCCAACCACGCTGCGACACTACACGAACGCCACGTAGGTCTCCTTTGGCTCCTGTGCGCGGCTGCTGGGTGACCAATTCCTAGAGTCTCGCCACCGCGGCGCTCACGGGCCCTGCACTGTGGAAGGCCCCCGCCTACAGCCACCAGGTTTGTGCGTGGTGGCCAACCCCATCCCTAGCCCCGTTGTGACTGTGACCCCGCGGGGGTTTCGCGAAGACTGGGCGCGATCCGGCTGATTTGGTCACAGCGAAGGAAACAACGTGCCCCGGTTTAATTCAAACTCCGCGCACATCGATCTGCGCCGTGGATCTGTTTGAGCAGCACCTTGCGGTCGCGGGTTTCCCCCAAGCAGGATCCGTGGCGAGGAGCGGCGCTCGCTTTTGACCCGCGAACCCTCGCTCGCTCGCTAGTTTCACTACTGCGAGTGCCTCTCACCCTCACACCTCCGTGCATTTGACTGGAAAATAAAATGTCTATTTGTGTAACCTGGTGGCGTTCTGTGAAACTGTCTCACTGTGAGCTGGGTAAGAGGGCCGCGACCAGAACCACCATCACCACCACTACCGACACCACTACTACCTCCACCACCACTACTACCGCCACTGCCACCACCACTACCGCCACCACCACTGCCACCACCACTACCGCCACCACTACTACCGCCACCACAACCACCACCACCCACCACTACCACTACCACCACTACCACCGGCACCACCAGCACTAGCATCACCACCACCACGACTGCCACCACCGCCACCACTACCACTACCGCCACTGCCACCACCACTACCGCCACAACCACCACCACTGCCACCACCACTACCGCCACCACTACTACCGCCACCACAACCACCACCACTACCGCCACCACCACCCACCACTACCACTACCACCACTACCACCGGCACCACCAGCACTAGCATCACCACCACCACGACTGCCTCCACCGCCACCACTACCGCCACCACCACTGCCACCAGTACTACCGCCACCACAACCACCACCGGCTCTGCTGCGTCCCGTCACCGCGACGTGAATCATATTCAGAGCGCGTGGATGCAGTGAGCTCCACGTGACAGTGGCCAGGGGGTAGATTTGAGCATCGCCGCAGCTTTTGCATTCCACCTCCTCCTCCCGAATTTGCCTTGGCGATAGTTAACTGTGCGCGGATCGCTTCACGTAGCCGCCCGCTTGTTCTCTGTTGGGCTTTCTCTCTCCCTCTCTCTCTCCCCTCCTTCCCTTAACCTGCCGTATCAAATTGTAACTGTCTGCAGACTCCCGCGGGCCATGCATCATGGTTAGCGCAGTCGGTGACTTGAAGCGTTACAGCCGCCTGGCTTTCATTCATCCTAACACCGAGTTTGATGCCACCAATCCGCGCTTTTATTTGTATTTTGGGGGAACAGCGCAGCATCCATCATCCGAGTGGGGTATAATTGCTTAACTGGATAATTTGATTTTGGTAAAATTACATTTATTTTAATTTCCCAACCGCCTGTTCTCTCAAGCTGCTTTGCAAAGGATAATGTTGGGTTTGGGCGACGATGCTTGCTGCTTTCTTGCTGCTGCTGCTGCTGCTGCTCTGGTGGCTGGCTGACAATCTGCAATGATCGTGGCTGGGTTCAGTTTTGTTGTTGTGGTTGTTGTTGTTGCGCTCGGGTCGATGATTCGAATCTCGCAGCCGCTTCGTTAAAACGCTGCGGGGAAAAAAAAAATCTTGCAAAGCACGGCGGGGGCGGTGGAAGGATCGTTTATTTCCTCCGTTGTTTGAAACTCCCCTGCCACATAGGGGGAGCGCACAGCAGAGGCCCTTCACAATTCGACTCCGGGCTCAAGTCCTCTCGCTCTCTCGCTCTTCTCTTTCTCCGCACGTGGGCCACTCTCTCGTTCGCGTTGTTCACTCTGCCCGCAGTTTTCAATCCGCCGCCGTTGCATCCGTTTCCGTACAGCGTCTTTCGGCGCATTTGCATTTAGACGATATATAAATCCAAACTTGTATTGCGTTATTTAAATTGTGTCGTAATATTTAAATCGGAGGAAACTGAAACTAGACCGTAATGGGGGGGGGGGGGGGGATACTGCAAAATATATCCCTTGTGGTTTACAACTGAGGTATGGGGCATGTAAATGCATTGAGAGATAAAGGCGCAGCCCTACAATTGCTTGGCCATACTAGCGGAGAGGCCTACAGATCTCCTCTAGAGGAGGGGATTTTGC
This sequence comes from Petromyzon marinus, assembly GCF_048934315.1. Lineage (NCBI taxonomy): Eukaryota > Metazoa > Chordata > Hyperoartia > Petromyzontiformes > Petromyzontidae > Petromyzon > Petromyzon marinus. The sequence continues at coordinate 13,522,127 of NC_133679.1, read as the reverse complement.
CTCTTCTTTGACACTGGCCAGAGGTCTTGGAGGCGGAGGTAGTACGCACACTTCACGCCATCACACGCGACCTCCAGATCATTGACTAACCGCATTGCACTCATTTGTATACCGACCTGCTGGGGTGGGCAGAGGCGGGGTGGGGGGAAATTTATGAAACTCGCACCATTGTTTCAACCGCCGCGCCGAGAGACCGAACAGGCGACCCTGTGAATTGTGGGCGCAGTCTGTTGCCCATTCCACGCAACGGCATTGTCAATGCATTGACGAAAATACTCACGGCTACAAACGCAGACCTCCCCTTTCCGTGGCGCACGCATTCCACTGTTTTTATGTTGCGTCGAGCTACGGGAGGGTCGTGCCTTCGCACGAAGAACCTCGGATCGATTCCCGACACGGGCGCTTTCATGTGTGTGGAGTTTGTATGTTCTACACCAATTCTGCAGAGTGTGTGAGTGGAGTTTGTATGTTCTACACCAGTTCTGCAGAGTGAGTGAGTGTAGTGTGTGTGTTCTCCCCCTGTTCTACAGAGTGTGTGAGTGGAGTTTGTATGTTCTACACCAGTTCTGCAGAGTTAGTGAGTGTAGTGTGTGTGTTCTCCCCCTGTTCTACAGAGTGTGTGAGTGGAGTTTGGATGTTTAACACGTAGGCTTTCGCGACCAATATTATTCATAATAAAGATTTTTGGGTTAGATCACGTTCATTTATAAATGTGTCGTAACCCTCCACCACCCGACATGGCCATTAAAATTAAACGAGATCCAACTAATACTTTAGAACGTAAGACCACTGCATTAATTGCAAATTCATTAATCCCTAAAAATGAGCAATGCCAAATTAAGCCAAGGGCCTCAAAACCACCTAGACTCTATGGGCTACCAAAGATTCATAAAATCGGCATCCCATTACGACCCATAGTCAGTACAATTGGCTCTGCCACATATCAATTAGCAAAATATATAACCAAACAAATACAGCCCTACATCGGTAGGACATCTTCATTCATAAAAAATTCAGAACATCTTGTGAATGTGATTAAAGATATTAAACTTACTCCTGATGATATTCTGGTAAGTTTTGATGTGATTTCTCTATTCACTAAGGTTCCAGTGGACGAATCGCTTAAATAACTTGATACACTAGTAAAGAATACCGGTTTACCAAAAGATATTCCGAAACTTGCTGGCCATTGTTTAAATAACACTTACTTCTTATGGAGAGGGGATTTCTTTAAACAAAAGGAAGGGGCAGCAATGGGTTCTCCTTTATCCCCTGCTATAGCAAATTTGTACATGGAAAACTTTGAAATAAGAACACTTGCCTCGAGCACATTAAAACCATCCTTTTGGTTTAGATATGTGGATGACACTTTGGTTGTCTGGCCACATGGTAAAGATACACTTAATGATTTTCTAAATCATCTCAATGCACAAAACCCGGCCATCCAGTTCAACATGGAAATGGAGGTGAATAACACACTCCCATTCCTAGATATTTAGCTTGGACATGGCCTAAACGGTAAAATAACACAGCGTTTACAGAAAGCAAACGCACACTGATGCCTATCTGAATGCAGAATCACATCATCATCCAGCTCAGAAATTCTCTCTTATCAAGACGCTCATACATCGGGCTAAAACAGTGTCAGATGGTGAGAGTCTAGTGAGAGAGATTAAACACGTTAAAGACGCACTACGACAGAATGGCTACAATAATGCTCAAATTAACAGAGCACTGAATGCCAAATCACGATCGCAAAGCAATACTGCTGAAAGCGACCAGATTGTTAAAACAATAAAAAAAAATTCCATATATCTCAGGAGTAACTGACAAATTAGCCCGTGTTTTGCAAAAGCAAAACATTACAGTAAGATTTGGTACAGTACACAAAATTCAAAAACTAATATCTTGCACTAAAGACGCATTACCTAAATTATCAACAGAAGGTGTATATCGGATTAATTGTTTATGTGGCAGCTGCTACATTGGATAGACGGGACGTAACATCAGCGTAAGACTAAAATAACATCAGAAAAATATTAAATTATCTCAAAGACAACTGTCGGCAGTGGCAGAACATGCTTGTCAACAAGGACACTCAATTGATTTTGACAATGTTGCAGTGTTGTGTAAAACTAATTATTACTGGCAAAGACTAATTAGAGAATCCATTGAAATTGAGAGGAACAAGAATAACTTTAATCGCTCTGACAGCTACAGGCTTAGTGCGGCCTGGAAGCATATTATTAAATAATACACATTACATTTTGATTTAAAGAATTGCTAATCTACAACTCATTACTAATCATAACCAATGACTGATTACTAATAGATTATATAATTACAATACCCACCCCCCCACTCCGCCTCAATTCACTGCACCTGATATGAGTTAAGTGATGGCGTTACCCTGCTGCTCTATATAAAACCGGGAGCAAGCGAGGGCTTTACCATTCTGGCGAATTGCTCGATGATGCTGGATGTATTTACCAGCGAAACGTCGTACTCAAACTGTAAATGTTGTGGATTCACTCTTCAACACACCGGTGGGCTAAAGTAGTGAATTATTTGTCTTTTGTCAACGTGACACTTTTTTTGCTGATTGACCGTGTCGGGTGGTGGAGGGTTACGACACATTTATAAATAAACGCGATCTAACCCAAAAACCTTTATTATGGAGTTTGTATGTTCTACACCAGTTCTGCAGAGTGAGTGAGTGTAGTGTGTGTGTGTTCTCCCCCTGTTCTACAGAGTGTATAAGTGGAGTTTGTGTTCTACACCAGTTCTGCAGAGTGTGTGAGTGGAGTTTGTGTGATCTCCCCCTGTTCTGCAGATTGTGTGTGTGGAGTTTGTGTGTTCTCCTCCTGTTCTACAGAGTGTGTGAGTGGAGTTTGTGTGGTCTACACCAGTTCTGCAGAGTGTGTGAGTGGAGTTTGTGTGTTCTCCCCCTGTTCTGCAGAGTGTGTGAGTGGAGTTTGTGTGATTTCCCCTGTTCTGCAGAGTGTGTGTGTGGAGTTTGTGTGTTCTCCCTCTGTTCTGCAGTGTGTGAGTGGAGTTTGTATGTTCTCCCCTGTTCTGCAGAGTGTGTGAGTGGAGTTTGTGTGTTCTACACCTGTTCTGCAGAGTAAGTGAGTGTAGTTTATGTGTTCTCCCACTGTTCGACAGAGTGTGTGAGTGGAGTTTGTATGTTTTCCCCCTGTTCTGCAGAGTGTGTGAGTGGAGTTTGTGATCTCCCCCTGTTCTTCAGAGTGAGTGAGTGGAGTTTGTATGTTCTCCCCTGTTCTGCAGAGTGTGTGAGTGGAGTTTGTATGTTCTCCCCTGTTCTGCAGAGTGTGTGAGTGGAGTTTGTATGTTCTCCCCTGTTCTGCAGAGTGTGTGAGTTGAGTTTGTATGTTCTCCCCTGTTCTGCAGAGTGTGTGTGTGTGTGTGGAGTTTGTGTGTTCTCCCCCTGTTCTGCAGAGTGTGTGAGTGGAGTTTGTGATCTCCCCCTGTTCTTCAGAGTGAGTGAGTGGAGTTTGTATGTTCTCCCGCTGTTCTGCAGAGTGTGTGAGTGGAGTTTGTTTGTTCTCCCCCTGTTCTGCAGAGTGAGTGAGTGGGGTTTGTATGTTCTCCCCCTGTTCTGCAGAGTGTGTGAGTGGAGATTGTGTGTTCACCCCCTGTTCTGCAGAGTGTGTGGGTGGAGTTTGTGTGTTCTCCCTTTGTTCTGAAGAGTGTGTGAGTGGAGTTTGTGTGTTCTCCCGCTGTTCTGAAGAGTGTGTGAGTGGAGTTTGTGTGTTCTCCCTTTGTTCTGAAGAGTGTGTGAGTGGAGTTTGTATGTTCTCCCGCTGTTCTGCAGAGTGTGTGAGTGGAGTTTGTGTGTTCTCCCCCTGTTCTGCAGAGTGTGTGGGTGGAGTTTGTGTGTTCTCGCCCTGTTCTACAGTGTGAGTGAGTGGAGTTTGTGTGTTCTGCCCCTGTTCTGCAGAGTGAGTGAGTGGATTTTGTGTGATCTACCGCTGCTCTGCAGAGTGTGTGAGTGGAGTTTGTGATCTCCCCCTGTTCTTCAGAGTGAGTGAGTGGAGTTTGTATGTTCTCCCCTGTTCTGCAGAGTGTGTGAGTGGAGTTTGTATGTTCTCCCCTGTTCTGCAGAGTGTGTGAGTGGAGTTTGTATGTTCTCCCCTGTTCTGCAGAGTGTGTGAGTTGAGTTTGTATGTTCTCCCCTGTTCTGCAGAGTGTGTGTGTGTGTGTGGAGTTTGTGTGTTCTCCCCCTGTTCTGCAGAGTGTGTGAGTGGAGTTTGTGATCTCGCCCTGTTCTTCAGAGTGAGTGAGTGGAGTTTATATGTTCTCCCGCTGTTCTGCAGAGTGTGTGAGTGGAGTTTGTTTGTTCTCCCCCTGTTCTGCAGAGTGAGTGAGTGGAGTTTGTATGTTCTCCCCCTGTTCTGCAGAGTGTGTGAGTGGAGATTGTGTGTTCACCCCCTGTTCTGCAGAGTGTGTGGGTGGAGTTTGTGTGTTCTCCCTTTGTTCTGAAGAGTGTGTGAGTGGAGTTTGTGTGTTCTCCCGCTGTTCTGAAGAGTGTGTGAGTGGAGTTTGTGTGTTCTCCCTTTGTTCTGAAGAGTGTGTGAGTGGAGTTTGTATGTTCTCCCGCTGTTCTGCAGAGTGTGTGAGTGGAGTTTGTGTGTTCTCCCCCTGTTCTGCAGAGTGTGTGGGTGGAGTTTGTGTGTTCTGCCCCTGTTCTGCAGAGTGAGTGAGTGGATTTTGTATGTTCTCCCTCTGATCTGCAGAGTGAGTGGAGTTTTATGTTCTTCTCCTCTTTTGTAGAGAGTGTGAGTGGAGTTTCTGGGTTCTCCCCCTGTTCTGCAGAGTGTGTGAGTGGAGTGTGTGTGTTCTACACCTGTTCTGCAGAGTGAGTGAGTAGATATTATGTGATCTACCGTTGTTCTGCAGAGTGTGTGAGTGGAGTTTTTATGTTCTCCCCATGTCCTACAGAGTGAGTGAGTGGAGTTTGTATGTTCTACACCTGTTCTGCAGAGTGTGCGAGTAGAGTTTGTGTGATCTCCCCCTGTTCTGCAGAGTGTGTGAGTGGAGTTTGTGTGGTCTACACCAGTTCTGCAGAGTGTGTGAGTGGAGTTTGTGTGATCTCCCCCTGTTCTGCAGATTGTGTGTGTGGAGTTCGTGTGTTCTCCTCCTGTTCTACAGAGTGTGTGCGTGGAGTTTGTGTGGTCTACACCAGTTCTGCAGAGTGTATGAGTGGAGTTTGTGTGTTCTCCCCCTGTTCTACAGAGTGTGTGAGTGGAGTTGTGTGTTCTACACCTGTTCTGCAGAGTGTGTGAGTGGAGTTTGTGTGATTTCCCCTGTTCTGCAGAGTGTGTGTGTGGAGTTTGTGTGTTCTCCCTCTGTTCTGCAGTGTGTGAGTGGAGTTTGTATGTTCTCCCCTGTTCTGCAGAGTGTGTGAGTGGAGTTTGTGTGTTCCACACCTGTTCTGCAGAGTAAGTGAGTGTAGTTTATGTGTTCTCCCACTGTTCGACAGAGTGTGTGAGTGGAGTTTGTATGTTCTCCCCCTGTTCTGCAGAGTGTGTGTGTGGAGTTGGTGTGTTCACCCCCTGTTCTGCAGAGTGTGTGAGTGGAGTTTGTGTGTTCTCCAGCTGTTCTGCAGAGTGTGTGAGTGGAGTTTGTGTGTTCACCCCCTGTTCTGCAGAGTGTGTGAGTGGAGTTTGTGTGTTCTCCCCCTGTTCTGCAGAGTGTGTGGGTGGAGTTTGTGTGTTCTCGCCCTGTTCTACAGTGTGAGTGAGTGGAGTTTGTGTGTTCTGCCCCTGTTCTGCAGAGTGAGTGAGTGGATTTTGTGTGATCTACCGCTGCTCTGCAGAGTGTGTGAGTGGAGTTTGTATGTTCTACACCTGTTCTGCAGAGTGAGTGAGTGGAGTTTGTGTGATCTCCCCCTGTTAAGCAGAGTGTGTGAGTGGAGTTTGTATTATCTCCCCCTGTTAAGCAGAGTGTGTGAGTGGAGTTTGTGTGTTCACCCCCTGTTCTGCAGAGTGTGTGAGTGGAGTTTGTGTGTTCTCGCCCTGTTCTACAGTGTGAGTGAGTGGAGTTTGTGTGTTCTGCCCCTGTTCTGCAGAGTGAGTGAGTGGAGTTTGTGTGTTCTCCCTCTGATCTGCAGATTGTGTGATTGGAGTTTGTATGTTCTCCCTCTGATCAGCAGAGTGAGTGGAGTTTATATGTTCTTCTCCTGTTTTGTAGAGAGTGTGAGTGGAGTTTCTGGGTTCTCCCCCTGTTCTGCAGAGTGTGTGACTGGAGTTTGTGTGATCTCCCCATGTTCAGCAGAGTGTGTGAGTGGAGTTTGTGTGTTCTCCCCCTGTTCTACAGAGTGAGTGAGTGGAGTTTGTATGTTCTCCCCCTGTTCAGCAGAGTGTGTGAGTGGAGTTTGTGTGTTCTCCCCATGTTCTGCAGAGTGAGTGAGTGGAGTTTGTGTGTTCTCCCTCTGATCTGCAGATTGTGTGATTGGAGTTTGTATGTTCTCCCTCTGATCTGCAGAGTGAGTGGAGTTTGTATGTTCTTCTCCTGTTTTGTAGAGAGTGTGAGTGGAGTTTCTGGGTTCTCCCTCTGTTCTGCAGAGTGTGTGAGTGGAGTGTGTGTGTTCTACACCTGTTCTGCAGAGTGAGCGAGTGGAGTTTATGTGATCTACCGTTGTTCTGCAGAGTGTGTGAGTGGAGTTTTTATGTTCTCCCCATGTCCTACAGAGTGAGTGAGTGGAGTTTGTATGTTCTACACCTGTTCTGCAGAGTGTGCGAGTAGAGTTTGTGTGATCTCCCCCTGTTCTGCAGAGTGTGTGAGTGGAGTGTGTGTGTACTCTCCCTGTTCTGCAGAGTGAGTGAGTGGAGTTTGTGTGTTTTCTCCCTGTTCGGCAGAGTGTGTGAGTGGAGTTTGTATGTTCTCCCCCTGTTCTGCAGAGTTTGTGAGTGGAGTTTGTGTGTTCTCCCCCTGTTCTGCAGAGTATGTGAGTGGAGGTTGTATGTTCTACACCTGTTCTGCAGAGTGAGTGGAGTTTGTGTGATTTCCCCCTGGTCTGAAGAGTGTGTGAGTGGTGTTTTGTGTTCTCCCCGTGTTCATCAGAGTGTGTGTGGAGTTTGTGTGATCTCCCCCTGTTCTGCAGAGTGAGTGAGTGCAGTTTGTGTGTTCTCCCCCTGTTCTGCAGAGTGAGTGAGTGGAGTTTGTGTGTTCTCCCCCTGTTCTGCAGTGTCTGAGTGGAGTTTGTAGGTTCTACCCCTGTTCTATAGAGTGTGTGAGTGGAGTTTGTGTGATCTCCCCCTGTTCTGCAGAGTGTGTGTGTGGAGTTTGTATGATCTCCCCCTGTTCTGCAGAGTGTGTGAGTGGAGTTTGTATGTTCTCCCCCTGTTCTGCAGCGTGTGTGAGTGGAGTTTGTGTGTTTTCCCTATGTTCTGCAGAGTGTGTGAGTGGAGTTTGTGTGATCTCCCCCTGTTCTGCAGAGTGTGTGAGTGGAGTTTGTATGTTCTCCCGCTGTTCTGCATAGGGAGTGAGTGGAGTTTGTGTGTTCTCCCCCTGTTCTGCAGTGTCTGAGTGGAGTTTGTAGGTTCTACCCCTGTTCTATAGAGTGTGAGTGGAGTGTGTGTGATCTCCCCCTGTTCTGCAGAGTGTGTGTGTGGAGTTTGTGTGTTTTCCCTCTGTTCTGCAGAGTGTGTGAGTGGAGTTTGTATGTTCTCCCGCTGTTCTGCATAGGGAGTGAGTGGAGTTTGTGTGTTCTCCTGCTGTTCTGAAAAGTTGGTGAGTGGAGTTTGTGTGTTCTCCTGCTGTTCTGCAGAGTGTGTGAGTGGAGTTTGTGTGTTCTCCCCCTGTTCTGCAGAGTGTGTGAGTGGAGTTTGTATGTTCTCCCCTGTTCTGAAGAGTGTGTGAGTGGAGTTTGTGTTCTCCCCCTGTTCTACAGAGTATGTGAGTGGAGTTTGTGTGTTCTCCCCCTGTTCTGCAGAGTGTGTGAGTGGAGTTTGTGTGTTCTCCCCTGTTCTGAAGAGTGTGTGAGTGGAGTTTATATGTTCTCCCCTTGTTCTACAGAGTGTATGAGTGGAGTTTGTATGTTCTCCCCCTGTTCTGTAGAGTGAGTGGAGTTTGTGTGTTCTCCCTTTGTTCTGAAGTGTGTGTGTGTGGAGTTTGTGTGTTCTTCCTCTGATCTGCAGAGTGTGTGAGTGGAGTTTGTGTGTTCTCCTGCTGTTCTGCAGAGTGTGTGAGTGGGGTTTGCATCTTCTCCCCCTGTTCTGCAGAGTGACTGAGTGGAGTTTGTATGTTCTCCCCCGGTTCTGCATTGGGAGTGAGTGGAGTTTGTGTGTTCTCCTGCTGTTCTGAAAAGTTGTTGAGTGGAGTTTGTGTGTTCTCCTGCTGTTCTGCAGAGTGTGTGAGTGGAGTTTGTGTGTTCTCCCCCTGTTCTGCAGAGTGTGTGAGTGGAGTTTGTATGTTCTCCCCCTGTTCTGCAGAGTGAGTGACTGGTGTTTGTATTTTCTCCCCCTGTTCTGAAGAGTGTGTGAGTGGAGTTTGTGTTCTCCCCCTGTTCTACAGAGTATGTGAGTGGAGTTTGTGTGTTCTCCCCCTGTTCTGCAGAGTGTGTGAGTGGAGTTTGTGTGTTCTCCTGCTGTTCTGCAGAGTGTGTGAGTGGGGTTTGTATCTTCTTCCCCTGTTCTGCAGAGTGACTGAGTGGAGTTTGTATGTTCTCCCCCGGTTCTGCAGAGTGAGTGAGTGGAGTTTTTGTGTTTTCCCTGTTCTGCAGAGTGAGTGAGTGGAGTTTTTGTGTTTTCCCTGTTCTGCAGAGTGAGTGAGTGAGTGGAGTTTGTGTGTTCTTCCCCTGTTCTGCAGAGTGACTGAGTGGAGTTTGTATGTTCTCCCCCTGTTCTGCCGAGTGAGTGAGTGGAGTTTTTGTGTTTTCCCTGTTCTGCAGAGTGAGTGAGTGGAGTTTGTGTGATCTCCCCCTGTTCTGCAGAGTGTGTGAGTGGAGTTTGTATGTTCTCCTCCTGTTCTGAAGAGTGTGTGAGTGGAGTTTGTGTGTTCTCCCCTGTTCTGAAGAGTGTGTGAGTGGAGTTTGTGTGTTCTCTCCCTGTTCTGCAGAGTGTGTGTGGAGTTTGTATGTTCTCCCCCTGTCCTGCAAAGTGTGTAAGTGGAGTTTGTGTGATCTCCCTCTGATCTGCAGAGTGTGTGAGTGGTGTTTGTGTGTTCTCCCACTGTTCTGCAGAGTGTGTGTGTGTGGAATTTTTAAGTTCTCCCTCTGATCTGCAGAGTGTGTGAGTAGAGTTTGTGTGTTCTCCCTTTGTTCTGAAGAGTGTGTGAGTGGAGTTTGTGTGTTCTCCCCTGTTCTGAAGAGCGTGTGAGTGGAGTTTGTGTGTTCTCCCTCTGTTCTGCAGAGTGTGTGAGTGGAGTTTGTGTGATCTCCCTCTGTTCTGAAGTGTGTGAGTGGAGTTTGTATGTTCTCCCCCTGTTCTGAAGTGTGTGAGTGGTGTTTGTATGTTCTCCCTCTGATCTGCAGAGTGTGTGAGTGGAATTTGTGTGTTCTTCCTCTGTTCTGAAGTGTGTGAGTGGAGTTTGTATGTTCTCCCCCTGTTCTGAAGAGTGAGTGAGTGGAGTTTGTGTGATCTCCCTCTGATCTGCAGAGTGTGTGAGTGGAGTTTGTGTGTTCTTCCTCTGTTCTGAAGTGTGTGAGTGGTGTTTGTATTTTCTCCCCTGTTCTGCAGAGTGTGTGAGTGTAGTTTGTGTGTTCTCCCCCTGTTCTGCAGAGTGTGTGTGTGGAGTTTTTAAGTTCTCCCTCTGTTCTGCAGAGTGTGTCAGTAGAGTTTGCGTGTTCTCCCCTGTTCTGAAGAGTGTATGAGTGGAGTTTGTATGTTCTCCCCCTGTCATGCAGAGTGTGTGAGTGGAGTTTGTGTGTTCTCCCTCTGCTCTGCAGAGTGTGTGAGTGGAGTTTGTGTGTTCTCCCCTGTTCTGCAGAGTGTGTGAGTGGAGTTTGTGTGATCTCCTTCTGATCTGCAGAGTGTGTGAGTGGAGTTTGTGTGATCTCCCCCTGTTCTGAAGAGTGAGTGAGTGGAGTTTGTGTGATCTCCCTCTGATCTGCAGAGTGTGTGAGTGGAATTTGTGAGTTCTTCCTCTGTTCTGAAGTGTGTGTGTAGTTTGAATGTTCTCCCCCTGTTCTGCAGAGTGAGTGAGTGGAGTTTGTATGTTCTCCCCCTGTTATGCAGAGTATGTGAGTGGAGTTTGTGTGTTCTCCCCCTGTTCTGCAGAGTGTGTGAGTGGAGTTTGTATGTTTTCCCTCTGTTCTGCAGAGTGTGTGATTAGAGTTTGTGTGTTCTCCCGCTGTTCTGAAGTGTGTGAGTGGAGTTTGTGTGTTCTCCTGCTGTTCTGCAGAGTGTGTGAGTAGAGTTTGTATGTTCTCCCTCTGTTCTACAGAGTGAGTTAGTGGAGTTTGTGTGTTCTCCCACTGTTCTGCAGAGTGTGTGTGTGGAATTTTTAAGTTCTCCCTCTGATCTGCAGAGTGTGTGAGTGGAGTTTGTGTGTTCTCCCTTTGTTCTGAAGGGTGTGTGAGCGGAGTTTGTATGTTCTCCCCCTGTCATGCAGAGTGTGTGAGTGGAGTTTGTGTGTTCTCCCCCTGTTCTGCAGAGTGTGTGAGTGTGTGATCTCCCTCTGATCTGCAGAGTGTGTGTGTGGAGTTTGTGTGTTCTCCCCCTGTTCTAAAGGGTGTGTGAGTGGTGTTTGTATGTTCTCCCCTGTTCTGCAGAGTGTGTGAGTGGAGTTTGTATGTTCTCCTCCTGTTCTGCAGAGTGTGTGAGTGGCGTTTGTGTGTTCTCCCGCTGTTCTGCAGAGTGTGTGAGTGGAGTTGTGTGTTCTCCCACTGTTTTGCAGAGTGAGTGAGTGGAGTTTGTACGTTCTCTCCCTGTCCTGCAGAGTGTGTGAGTGGAGTTTGTGTGTTCTCCACCTGTTCTGCAGAGTGTGTGAGTGGAGTTTGTGTGTTCTCCCCCTGTTCTGCAGAGTGAGTGAGTGGAGTTTGTATCTTCTCCCACTGTTCTGCAGAGTGTGTAAGTGGAGTTTGTGTGTTCTCCCCCTGTTCTGCAGAGTGTGTGAGTGGAGTTTGTTTGGTCTCCCCCTGTTCTATAGAGTGAGTGGAGTTTGTGTGTTCTCCCTCTGTTCTGCAGAGTGACTGAGTGGAGTTTCTATGTTCTCTCCCTGTTCTTCAGAGTGAGTGAGTGGAGTTTGTATCTTCTCCCTCTGTTCTGCAGAGTGAGTGTGGAGTTTGTATGTTCTCCCCCTGTTCTGCGGAGTGTGTAAGTGGAGTTTGTATGTTCTCCCCCTGTTCTGCAGAGTGAGTGTGGAGTTTGTATGTTCTCCCCCTGTTCTGCGGAGTGTGTAAGTGGAGTTTGTATGTTCTCCCCCTGTTCTGCAGAGTGAGTGTGGAGTTTGTATGTTCTCTCCCTGTTCTGCGGAGTGTGTAAGTGGAGTTTGTATGTTCTCCCCTTGTTCTGCATCTGTTTTACTATACCGCCTTCAACTATTATGAACGACTGGGTGTTTAAGGTTATCGATTTATCGTATTATCTGGCCGTGTAGCAAATAAAAACATACAATTACTTTACTATGCAAGTAAAAAAATGCATGTTTTAATATTTGCGTGTTTTATTTAAATTCGGGCCCCTTTATAACATATGCTACAGGCCAAGCACTAGCTTCATCCGGCACTGGGGGGCAGGGGTGGGGGGGAGAGTGCCTTAGATGTCCCCCACGAACGAGACACCACACCGCACGTATGGCTCTTTACAGCAAACAGAAAAACACGTGGAGAAGAGAATGTGAATGCTGTTCTTCGGTGTCACGGACTCCAACTGCAACGAAAGAGGCAAACCGCTAATTATTGAATCGATCCCCGCTGTAATTTGTATGACTGCATTCACCCCGCCAAAGTTGGTCTGATTGGCTACACGTGACGACATCACATTCACCAACATATTTAAGGCCGCCGACAGGAGGATGAGGAGGATTTCTCCACAATTCTTGGCTGTCGCCTGATCAGGCTGGTTGTCGTTGTTGTTGATGTTGTAATTACCGGCGACACGTCGTGCTACTCGATTTGTAAATCCTGTAGGTTTTACTCTCCAACGCCGGTGTTGCTGAACTAGCAACTAATTGGCACGTTCTGTTGACGCGACCAACTTTACTTATTGTCTCTGTCGGGTGGTGGCGGGTTTAACGACACATTTATAATTACGCGATCTAACCCGCTACCCCCTCCCCCCCCCCAATAAAAACACAATCCCTTCTATTGTTGATAATATTGGTCGAGAAAGCCCTTCCTTCTGTTACCGCTGCGCGTTAAACTGACCCACACAGGATGCTCGCCGTCTGTTGTGAACGTGGTTGAGAAGCGACTTGGGCCAAATGGCCTCACGAGGTGAACGTCAGGGGTTACGTAATCCACGCCCAGTGGATGATGACAGCGGTGAGACTACAGAGGGCGTCGTACGCTGCTTTATGGACCTCCGTGATTCCCTGTCGAGCGTGCAAGGGACACCGGGGGGTTTTCTGTGTCTGTGTGTGTGACGGTGAGTGTGCGTGTGTGCGGGGAGCGGTATCGTAGCGGTTAGCGCTACGCTGCGCTACGAACCTGGCGACTCGAGTTCGATTCTCGATCACGGTCAACACCGGTGGCGATAATTTGAATCGGGCATGGTCCTCCCCTAGGTCGACTCAGCCTCAAATGAGTACCTTGTGCGGTGTGTAAATATCACCACTGGGGAGACAAAGGCGGCCGGGCGTGGTGTTAGCCCCCCCCCCCCCCCCCCGCCTCGTGTGCCGTTCCGGCCTTCATAGGTGATCGCAAACAGCACTTGCCCCAACAGTTTGTCCAGGCTATACGGGGGACCTTTGTGTGCGTCTTGTGCACTCGTGTGCGGAGCGGTGGCGCAGTGGTTAGGGGCGCTGCGCCACAAACTCTGGCGACTCGAGTTCGATTCCCGCCTACGGCCAACACCGCTGGCGATAATTATCTGAACCGGTCCTGGATCTCCCCCGGTGCGCTCGCTAACAGCTTTCACCCCCGACGGTCTGTTGAAGGCTCTACGGGTGACCGAAGCATCAATCCGCCTTTGTTTCGAATGTTGCATTCTCGTTTGGCTCAAACAGATGCTGTTGGTTCGAGTTAAGAAGATAAGGTGGGTGGGTGGGTGGGGAATTTATTTTCATTGTAAAACCCTTTGTCAATCCACTGCTGGATGGATCTCCCCAGCTGTGTTGCGGGTCATGGGGGGGATGTTCGAACATACTTCGCGGCGCTCGCCACCGCTGTTTGCTTGTCGCCAGGAGTCGAACACGGGACCACTGGGTTCATTGCCCATTGCGGTAACGATTTTTTGTTCCTTCTGCAAGGTTCGCAATAATTATTTATAGATACTCATTTTGATTAAAAAAAAAAGAAATGTATATGGTGCCCCTTTGAAATCAGGAGTATGTCACTGAAGGAAAGGGCAAATATTTACTTGGAGGTGGAAGGATGGATTTATTGATTGATTAAAATTGATTTCTGAAACTCACTATGTTCATGCATATATATGAATTGATCACGAGCGCAAAGTCACGTGCTTTTTTAGTAATTGTAATGTTTTATTTTTCAATAACATGTTCGCATTACCCTCACAGACGCTAGAGGCGCTACCATTCACTGCGATATTTCAAGGAAAACGAATGATTCTCGATTCGAATCGCGGATCTTAGAATTGTGTGACATTGCCATCAAATAATCGATGAGGTGGATAAATCATTCCAACCGTTACAACAACAACAGCGCATCAGTCACTTGATTTTGGAATAGATGAGAAGATACAGAAATTGTATTTTATTTACCTGTGATAGTGAACTAACTTGTTTTTTTTTTATACTCGGGCTTTTACGACCAATATTTTGATTCGTAATTAGTTTCTGTTTTGATGAGGTCGTGTCGCGTATAATACACAAACCCCTCCACTTCAGAGGCAATGCATTTCTCACATGGGGGCAAATTTGCCAATTGATTTGTTTTTTTTGCAGCAAACCGGAAAAATGTCGAAAAGCAAAACAACAAATGCGGACAATTTTGCGTCCGACGATTCGCTGGAGATTAGCAGCATTATGTTTTGTTATCAGGCGTTAGCAAGAGCTCATCTCTTAAGTGTAAGATGTAGCCTCGAGCTGGACATCGTTCATACAATACAGTGTCCTAAAAAAAGATGTAGTTTGCTTGTCAACATAACGCCAATCAATGGGCATATTTTCCCACGTGACAACTTGATTGGACTGGCTCTGTTGGGTAGAATAACTTATTCCACTTATAAATAGATATAAGCCACGTGAATGATGACACCGATATATATAAAAAAACAATCCACGTGAAAACATGAATCGCGTAAAAAAACACTATATAAGGAATTCCATCGATCTCGAGACAATGGAAAACAATCACCCACTCTGCCGTGACGAGCGCCGTGATTGTGAACAATGAAATAGCACGAGCCGTTGATTTTGTCCCCACGGTTTCACGTTACTAATGGGGAGCGCTCCGCGTTTGTCCAATAGCCACCCGATGCCTCGCTCTCCTCTCTGCCCCTCCTCTCAACGTCAGAACAACGAGGCCGGCCTTGGCTTAGTCCGTGATGCGTGCGTCGTTGGCTTAGTCCGTGATGCGTGCGAACGTTGGATGAGTCCGTGATGCGTGCGTCATTGGATGAGTCCGTGATGCGTGCGAACGTTGGATGAGTCCGTGATGCGTGCGTCGTTGGATGAGTCCGTGATGCGTGCGTCATTGGATGAGTCCGTGATGCGTGCGTCGTTGGATGAGTCCGTGTTGATTATAAGCAAAAGTCAAAACATCTCCCCCTGCTCGAACGAGCGATTAGGACGGCGCACATCTCTGTTAGCGGCCCTGATCCAGTTGTGGACATTCCACGTTCCTAGGATGGGAGACCAGTAATTTATTTGAATATCTGTTGACTTCCTATCTAAAGTGCTTATGCTACTCATGATGGTGATGGTGGTGATAGATGTTAATGATCATGGTGGAGAGTTTGCAAAGTATGCAAATGACTGTACAACTGCTGTTAGCTTTAGACTGACTATACACTATTTACAAACTATTTTATTGATTTTCCTAGGTAAGGCCCAGCATATGCAGCTCTTTTTTTAACAAAACGATAGCTCAACGAAGTGGCTTATGATCGTGTGGGAATTTATAGCATCCAAACACTCTAAACGCGTGATGTTGATTATCAATGTAAAGGGCAAAACCAGAGGACCCGGAGAAAAATCCGCGCGACCATGGTGAGAGAGAGAGAGACGTGCAAACTCCAAAGATACAGCAAGGCGTCAGTGTCTGGATCGAACCCACGACGACCTCCTGCCTACCAGGCGAGGGAGTTAACATCTCCTAGCCACCGCGGCGCCCCCTATCTGGAGACTGGCTGATGCCTATCTGGGATGATTGAGCCATGTGAAATCTAATCCCAATCTAGGCTGGGTTTCCCCCCAGTAGACGGAAACAACCTATCGAACCAAAACCACGCGGAATGCCCTCCGCTCACAGGGGGGGCTTCCCTGCGTTCACGGCGACTTCGCGATTGGACGGCGACCGACCGCCGCTCGCTCATTGTTGCCTCACCTCTGGACGTCGACCAGAGTCAATTTTGTTTCGACAGTGAAAATCCGAGCAAAAGCCCCGCCAGAATGTGTTCTCTCGACAATCGCCGTGAGAAGACACTGCGGTGTGTTCTGGCACACACACACACCCCCCCCCCCCCACTGCCCTCCCTTACGAGTATATATTTGTGTGGCATGTATGTTGAACTTATTTCGCACCGTACGTGCCACAAGCGGAGGTCCGAGTGAGTGAGCGGAGCGCGCGTGACTGTCGACGACTCGAGATCTGAAGGCACGTGTGGTTGCAACGGTCATGGCAGCGCGCTCCGCGTTGAGAACCGGGCGCGATCACGGCGGGTGGCCCAAAATGAAGCGGGCGGTGGGGGAGGGGGGGACTTGTATTTAATTAATTGGGTCGCGTCGTGTTTGTGAGCTTCGTTCAGTGTCTTTGTGAGCCCAGGTCGGGGGGGGGGGGCTGGTGGATAATGGTGACGGGGTGGGGGGGGGCAGGCAAGGGAGTGCCGCTTCGCCGCCAAAGCCTCGCCTGCCCTGGGACGAATTAAATCGGAAATCAGCCAATAAAAGGGGGATCACGGCAGCGGGCGGGCGGGCTGTCTCGGCGTCTCTCGGGAAATCCCTCACGGGACCCCACGGTCGGCTGGCAGCTCGTCCGGACTTCATTACTCCCCACCCACCCCTTCCCCTTCGCACCGGGGAAATATATGTGGTCCCCCCTAAAGTCCCGGCTCTGGTAGCAAATTAATGGAGTTAATTGGTGGTGCTTTTAGGTCTTTCATCTTCTCTAAGTTAACCATTAGCACGGGGACCTTGCGGATCATTGGTGGGTTGATGGGGGAGGGGCTTAGGCAAACCCCAGCTTGTGGCATATATGAGATGTATCGTAGCTTCTCCCCCCCTCTCACTAATGAGCGTTTGTGGGGGACTACTGTCAGATACCTTGAGCGTATTCAGTGAAATGTTGCCATCGCTGGACCTTCAGTAGCCGCGTGACCTTGCTGAATTATTCCCACTGCGATAAATGACTGCTAAGCGAACTTGTTGCATACATGACTGGGTTTGTTGTTGTTGTTGTTACCGTACTTATATTTCATTAAAGTCCCCACCTTGTCGAAAGCTTCGTTCTTAACGCTTTCAGTCATTTCTTCCAGCTCATTCACGTTACATCGCTAGCTATAATGACCGTTTTCATTGCGAGATCCGAGATGGTTCATGTATTGTCCATTGATGTTTACGCCCGATAATAATAATGATACATTCTTGTTGAACAAATTAGAGTGGGTGAGGGCTCACACGAGGTGCAACTGCTTCTGATTATATTTTGTCGTAACTGCGTAAATGCATGCCCTACCATTTCATTCCCCATCCTCACGCTGGATATCTTGATGCGTTTCCACCTGCCACAAATAGCTGAATCATCTTCTTCTTCCACTTCTTCTTCTTCTTCTTCGTCCTCTTCTTCTTCCTCTTCTTCTTCTTCTTCTTCTCGCAGTGTACATTGAAATTCGGTCTCTTGTTATTTTCCACTTTCAGGCATCTGCAATGAGCGGTCGTCGGCGTGATTTTTGGCAATAGACGCGGGGTGGTGGGGGGGGCTTCCCTCGTTCGCACAAAGAAATAAAGAGAGAGAGAGAAAAAACGATTGCAAACTCGCACGGCGAACGAAATGAGTGATTAACCGAATCGAGTGATTAACCGAATCGTAAGACTCGTCACTCAGCCCAGCTTCTTGGTGTGTGTGTGCGTGCGTGGCATTTCACCGTGAAACCAAAAGCAGTTTTTATTCCTTTCCGTTTCAGCGGGGGAGTTTTTCTATCTTCATTTTATCTATCTATCTATATTTTTGTTCAATTTCATTCACGAATGCTCGCACTTTATTATCTGACGTGAGGTAAGTACTTTATTGGCTTAACCTCGAGGCAGTCAAAACCCCAGTGGGTTTTTCAAAATTAGTTTTTCTTCTGCATAGCAGCCGCTTATTTTCAAAATAAGTAATACGTGGATAAATATGAATGTGCCACGTTATATAATTTTATTTTTTCTCTCTCCCTCGCTGCTAAAAGCACAGTTTCTACAGATGTTCAACAGCAGAATTTAAATTGTCTTCAGTGATTAAATATTTTTTGCAATTTCCAATTGTTGACCCAGGGGAAAAAAAGTATCCCAACTCACTCGAGTTGGGAGGAACCAAAGAACACAACAAGAAAGCAACAACAAAACAACAACAACAACAACAACACAACACAGCAACAGCATCACAACACAATGACAACAACACAACAACATAGCAACAACCACACAACACAGCAACAACACAGCAACAGCATCACAACACAAAACAACAACACAACACAGCAACAACATCACAACACAATGACAACAACACAACAACATAGCAACAACCACACAACACAGCAACAACACAGCAACAGCATCACAACACAAAACAACAAAACAACAATAACAACAACACAACACAGCATCACAACACAATGACAACAACACAACAACATAGCAACAACCACACAACACAGCAACAACACAGCAACAGCATCACAACACAATGACAACAACACAACAACATAGCAACAACACAGCAACAAAAACACAGCATCACAACAACAACACAACAACACAACAACACAACAACAACACAAGAACACAACACAGCAACAACACAGCAACAGCATCACAACACAATGACAACAACACAACAACATAGCAACAACACAGCAACAGCATCACAACACAATGACAACAACACAACACAGCAACAACACAGCAACAGCATCACAACACAAAACAACAACAACAACACAACACAGCAACAACACAGCAACAGCATCACAACACAATGACAACAACACAACAACATAGCAACAACAACACAACAGCACACCGAAAACAACACAACAACATAGCAACAACACAGCAACAAAAACACAGCATCGCAACAACATAGTAACAACACAGTTACAACACAACAACACAGTTACAACACAACAACACAGTAACAACACAACAACATTAACAACACAACAACACAGTAACAACACAACAACACAGTAACAACACAACAACAAAGCAATAACAACACAACAATAACAACACAGCAACAACAACGTAACAATACAACAACACAACAATACAGTAACAACACAACAACAAAACAATACAACAACACAGTAACAACAACATAACAATACAACACCACAACAAAGCAATAACAACACAACAATAACAACACAACAATAACAACACAGCAACAACAACATAACAATACAACAACACAACAACACAGTAACAACACATCAACACAACAATACAACACACAGCAACACAGTAACAACACAGTAACAACACAACAACAAAGCAATAACAACACAACAATAACAACACAGCAACAACAACGTAACAATACAACAACACAACAATACAACACCACATCAACACAACAATACAACAACACAACAACACAGTAACAACAACGCTACCACACAGCAACAACAACACAACAACACAACAACACAGTAACAACACAACAACACAGTAACAACACAACAAAACAATAACAACACAACAATAACAACACAGCAACAACAACGTAATAATACAACAACACATCAACACAACAATACAACACAACAACACAGTAGCAACAACGCTACCACACAGCAACAACAACACAACAACAACGCTACCACACAGCAACAACAACACAACAACACAACAACACAGTAACAACACAACAACAAAGCAATAACAACACAACAATAACAACACAGCAACAACAACATAACAATACAACAACACAACAATACAACAACACATCAACACAACAATACAACAACACAACAACACAGTAACAACAACGCAACAACACAGCAACAACACAACAACAACACAACAACAACAACACAGCACCAGCAACAACACCACACACAACAAAACACCATAGCAACAACAACAGAGTAACGACAACACAACAACACAGTAACAACAACAGCAACAACAACACAGTAACAACACAACAGCAACAACAACACAACAACAACACCATAGCAACAACAACAGAGTAACAACACAGTAACAACAACACAACAGCAACTACAACACAGCAACACCACAACAACACCACAACAACAACACCGCAACAACTACACCACAACAACAACAACACACCAACAGCAACACAACAACAGCATGAACAAAACAACAACAAGAGCACAGATGGCGGGGAGGGAATAGGGGGCGGCGGCATACTCAAAACTACCACCTACAGCACCTGGCAAGCCCTGGCGATCACCCACGCACCCGATCCAAGTATTCACCTCGTGAGATTCCCGGGGGATTTAATGTCAGCAGGTATACTCTGATGTGTGTGTGTGGGGGTGTTGTTGTTGTGGGGAGCGGTGGTGTAGCGGTTAGCGCGCTGCGCTACGAACCTGGCGACCCGGGTTCGATTCCCGCTCACGGCCAACACCAGTGACGATTATCTGAACCGGTCCTGGGCCTCCCCTAGGTCGAATCAGCCTCAAATGAGTACCTGGTGCGGTGGATAAAAACATTGCCACTGGCGGTCGGGCGTGGTGCTGGCCACCCACCCCCTCGTGTACCGTTCCGGCCTTCATAGGTGCTCGCTAACAGCACTTGCCCCTACAATCTGTTAAGGCTATACGGGGGATCTTTGTCTTTGTTGTTGCTGATTCTGCATTAACCAGCGGGGGTTGCATTCCGTGGTTCCAGGTCAGTTTGGCGGCAGTGAGCTCCGTCTCAGGTGGTGTGGTGGCAGCCTCGCAGCACCCACGTGAAGCACTCGCCTGTGGCGGTCCTCCCTCGAAGCTTCGCACTGCTGGGCCAAAGGTCGTCCCCCCCCCCCCATCGTGTCCCATTCATGTCTTTGACCGCTTGAGTTGGCCTCCGAAATCCGTCGATGTCATCGCTCGCTGCTGCTCATGCTGCCTCGCTCTGTCTCGCTCTGCCTTTCCTCTCTCTCTCTGCGCATCGTCCCTGGCTTAGGAGTGCGTGCGTGCGCCCGACGGCGGTAATTGGTGCAGACTACATTCGAGGTGAACCGTTCTGTCGAAGTCGGACTGGAACTGCAGAACGCCCCTCCACTCTTCTCGCCGCGTCGGCTTCTCGTGCGGACCGGGAAGCTGCCGCGAGGAAGTCACGAGCCCCCCACCCCCCGGGGTGGCGAGCGAAGTTTTAGAAAACACGCTCCGTGGAATTGGCATGATTTCATAAATATTTTTTTTGAGTTACATTTGTTTCGAGTTTCACAGCAGCATTGACAAGTGGTGGGCAAAGCGGAGCTTCCACCTCGGGTTCTGGGAATGGCACGTGACGTGAGCAGGTGGTGAATTAATTCATTAGAGCGCAATAGGGAGGGAAGGACAGATGGACAAAATTAAATAAAACGATTCACCGCGGAGTGGACACCGAGAGAGAGAGAGAGGAGGGAGTGGAGAGAGGAGAGCGCGAAAGGCAAAACGAGGCAGAGCGAAGCAGAGAAGGAGATGGCAGCATGAGCAGCAGCGAGCGATGACGTCGACGGAGTTCGGAGGCCAACTCTGGGTGTGAGCAAGCGGTCAAAGACATGAATGGGACACGATGTGGGGGGAGGGGAATCTTTGGCCCAGCAGTGCGAAGCTTCGAGGGAGGACAGCCACAGGGAAGTGCTTCACGTGGGTGCTGCGAGGCTGCCACCACACCACCTGAGACGGAGCTCACTGCCCGCTAACCTGACCCGGAACCACGGAATGCCTCCGTGTCAAATGTTGGCCAAGGGGCGAGCTCACAGCCTGGCACTGCCCAGGATACCAGCTCGCACCCTGGCACTGCCCAGGGTATGAGCTGGTATCCTGGCGCTTGACGCAAGCCTTGGCCGTGGAAACAGCTGCCGGTCTGGGTGGCTGTAGAGATGTAGTCCGTTCCACGGGAAATCTTCGTTCGTGCCGCGCACCGCATTATGATTTTACAATAATAATAATGTCGCTTTACATCCTGATGGAGATCTTTGTTGGTTTTTTGTTACCTTTCTATCTTTAAAGCAAATTTGTTCTATGCAACCAGAAGATATTAATGCGAAATAGATAAAAACGGCTAAGAAGTTTAATTTGCATAATGTACCAGTCTATTCACATTTTCCCCGGCGCGATTTTTACAACCCCGCTTTTTATGAACACATTTTACGTGCGGTTTCCAGTCGTCTAACATTTCCCGTGATTTAATTAACGAAGGCAAAAAAAAAACGTCCGACCCTCGCGGCTCGCCGTCTCACGCACGAAGGTCGCAGCATTGTCCAGAGGTCCCCCACGCAGGGTTCCTACAGCTTGTCGCAAATTCATCCTCCTGCCGAGGGCCCTCCAGCGCACCCGAGGTGGAACACGCGGCGAAGAGGAGCCCGGGGATGGTTTCCTTTGCGTCGAGTGGCACGCTCGGTTTGTGCCGCACCCATCGCGAACCACGGACGAAAGTCGCGTTGGGCGAGAGTGGGGAAAACAAGAAGATCTTCCCCATGATGATGATTCATAATGACATTTTTTGGAGGTTAGATCGAGTAAGTAAAATCTGTGTGTGTGTCGTGTGTGTCGTGTAGCGGTGAGTGCGCTGCTGTGCTACGATCCTGGCAACCCGGGTTCGATTCCCGCTCACGGCTAACACCAGTGATGATTATCTGAACCGGTCCTGGGCCTTCCCTAGGTCGAATCAGCCTCAAATGGGTACCTGGTGCGGTGTGTAAACATCGCCACTGGGGAGACAAAGGCGGCCGGGCGTAGTGTTGACGACCCACCCCCTCGTTCGTCGTGCCATCCTTTATTGGTGTTTGCTAACAGCACTTGTCCCTACAATCTGTTAAGGCTACACGGGGGATCTTTGTGTGCGTCTTGTGCACTCGTGTGCAGAGCGGTGGCGCAGCGGTTAGGGGCGTCTTCGTGTCGTACACCCCTTCGCCATCCGACACGGCCAAATAATAAAAAAATAAGTTGTCACCTAATGAACGAACGTGCCAATCTATCACTAGTGCAGTAGCGCCACAGGAAATGTCCATGGGTAGAAATTCACACGCGTTTAATGATTGGGTCCGGACGTTTCGAAGGCGGCTACAGCCAGGGCGGTGGTGCTGATGCAGGAGTAAGGTGGCACCTTCGTTCATCGCGTGACAACTTCATTCATTGGCTGTGTCGGGTGGTGGAGGGCTGTACGCAGGGGCGCAGCTATGGGTGGTGGTACGGGGGGGTGGGGGGGGGTATGCAGCAACGTTACGCGACCCATAGGGGCCTAGTGGCCCACAACAGACAAACGAGTAACAAAAATGGTAAGAAAATAAATTAGTCAACAAAAAAAACGATTCTAACAATTAACAATGAATGCCAAAAAAAAAAACATTGTTACAAGTGAAATATAGTCGCGCCGCGACTGGCGTTTGTCGCTGGACATCGCCACGCTGTTTTGCTAATTGACGTGCGCATGTAAGCAGGTCGCACGATAACTTAATGGTGAGTATTGTACCTTTAAATATTTTTAAAATTAAAACTGTCACTGTGTGGAACTGTCTTCCTTTAAACCCAATATACACGGTGCAACTAAACCCATATTTACATAGTTATAGCCTTACTATTTCAGTAAAAAGTGAGTCGGGAGAAAGGAGGGGTGGCGGGGAGCGTGGGAGGAGTGGGGGGGCGCAGTGGTATCTTGTAGAGCCCCTCTCGTTGAGATATGTAGCCGCGTCGCTAGTGTGTACACATGATAAACATCGATGACGAACCATAACATCGGTCGCGCACGCGTGTTAACACGCGATGTCCACGTCAGGGCAGCACGTGCACTTGGCAGCCGTCGTTTGCACGCAGTTCTCGTTGCGCTCATCGATGTCATTTTTTGGAGGAATTCCCCCCGGGCGGAATAAGGAAAAATAATCCCGTTCCATGGACGTGGTGCGCATTCCAGAAGGGTCCTCTCGCAAGGGGATTGCGTCCGTCAGACAAACCGATCCCATTGCAAGGGGATTGTGCTCGTCAGAACAAACTGGGCCCGTGGCAAGGGGATTGTGTTTGTCAGTGACAGGGCCCACTATATTCGCCGTCTGATTGGCATGCGAGACGGCACGTGTTGGTTGTGCCCTGGAGAATTTCACGGACAGCCCAAGCTAACTTATTCCGACTTTGTTTTTTTTTTGGGTTAGATCGTGTCGCGTAGCATGTCAACTTTTGATCTTGTTACCATAACATTCTGCACCAACCGACAGAGCCAATCAAATCAAGTTGTCACGTCGGCGAATGTGCCAATATAATTGGTCTTTCAGCAGACCGGAATGTTGGAAAGCAGGCTACATTTTGACAAGTTTATAACATGAATACATAATGTGTAGTGACAGAGAACTGGTCACTACGTAACATAGCGCTGGCTGCTCGCAGGGATGGGCATCTGCAGAGTGAAGCAGTCCTGACAGCAGGCCACGTGACAAACCCCAGAGGGATCTCGGGTAAAGGTTGCGGAAGTGACGCGTCGAGAGCCCGCTCGTAGGTTCCAGAAGGGGGGCGTGGCCTCGCTCCGCCTCGGCCACGCAAACAGGATAAAAGGGGACCCCAAGCGGGGAATCGGGGCCGTCGTTGCAGTGTGATCCCCTCGTCGTCGTTGCTGCTTTCGCCTTCGTCTCTGTCATTGTCTACTTGATAGTTGCGCTGCTAGGCGGTAGTTGGCTGTCTGAGTTCAGCGCCGTCAGTGTCAGACGGCTAGCGTTGTGTTGCAGGCTAGCCACCAGCGTATAGTTGCGTTTAAGCGAGAGACAGAGCGTTGTGTAACAGCAGAGAGTGTGTAACAGTGTGCTCGGTGTTTAATTAAAGAATTGCTTCCAAGAAGTTACGTCTGCAAGTCAGTCACTACATATGTATACATATGTTAGATACATTTATACAAGTATGTAAAACGTTGCATATACATATATGAACAACGCTTGATAATCTTTATTTGAAGCTTTCGTGACTGCAGTAATCCATACTCTTTGGTTCTTTCGGTAAACTCACGTAGGGAGAAAACATAATAATAGAATACGACGTTTCGATCGCGACGATTGCTTGCGTTGTGATCGAAACGTCGTCATCTATTATTTATTCTGCCTACGTGACTTTACCGAAAGAACCAAAGAGTAACGTTTGTAAACATTGTCAAAATCTCGTCCCAAAAGCAACCCAACATGAATCATAATATTGGTGGTGAAAGCCCGCATATACAATTAGCCGTCCCAACTCGTAATTAACGTGCAGTTATGACAGCCATTGAACAAGATTTGTGTGCTTTTTGTATCTCTCAAAGAATGCTTCGCCGCGTCGTCTACCCACGGTGCGCTCGCGTCAGTCGCAAATATCCTACCTGCAAACCCCCCCCACCACCCACCTCCGACTCTGTGTAAGTCTATGTGTCTCTGTGTGAGTCTATGGGTCTCTCTGTGAGTCTATGCGTCTCTGTGTGAGTCTATACGTCTCTCTGTGAGTCTATGTGTCTCTGTGTGAGTCTATGCGTCTCAGTGTGAGTCTCTGGGTCTCTGTGTGAGTCTCTGGGTCTCTTTGTGAGTCTATGGGTCTCTGTGTGAGTCTATACGTCTCTGCGTGAGTCTATGGGTCTCTGTATGAGTCTATGCGTCTCTCGGTGAGTCTATGCGTCTCTGTGTGAATCTATGGGTCTCTGTGTGAGTCTATGGGTCTCTGTGTGAGTCTATACGTCTCTGTGTGAGTCTATGGGTCTCTGTGTGAGCCTATGGGTCTCTGTGTGAGCCTATGGGTCTCTGTGTGAGTCTATGGGTCTCTGTCTGAGCCTATGGGTATTTGTGTGAGTCTATGGGTCTCAGTGCGAGTCTCTGGGTCTCTGTGTGAGTCTATGGGTCTCTGTGTGAGTCTATGGGTCTCTGTGTGAGTCTATACGTCTCTGTGTGAGTCTATGGGTCTCTGTATGAGTCTATGCGTTTCTATGTGACTCTATGCGTCTCTGTGTGAGTCTATGCGTCTCAGTGTGAGTCTATGGGTATCTCTGTGAGTGTATGCATCTTTCTGTGAGCCCATACGTCTCTGCGTGAGTCTATGGGTCTCTGTGTGAGCCTATGGGTCTATGTGTGAGTCTATGGGTCTCTGTTTGAGCCTATGGGTATCTGTGTGAGTCTATGGGTCTCTGTGTGAGTCTATGGGTCTCTGTGTGAGCTTATGGATCTCTGTGTGAGCCTATGAGTCTCTGTGTGAGTCTATGGGTCTCTGTGTGACCCTATGGATCTCTGTGTGAGCCTATAGGTCTCTGTGTGGGTCTATGGGTTTCTGTGTGAGTCTATGACGTTTCAACCCGTGGCACCTGGGGTTCGGCCGTTGACTTCCTGCCAGCGAGTCTTCGACACTTCACGTGGCCTCAAAGTGCACCTTGCCAGGCACAAGCGCCGTGGTGACGTCACCGCTACTTCGTGGTAAACGGCGGTTGTTGTTGTGATTGTTGTTATTGTTGTTTGAGAGACTCCCGCGTGCAAGGGCGGCGGGCGGGCGGGGGGGTAGAGATGACGTAGATTGTTGATCGGCCGAGTAATTAGATGTGAAAATATTTCCAGAGAAGATGTGTGGAGGGAAGGCAGTGGAGGTTGGTGGGGAGGGTGGAAGGACGCGCGTAAATTGTTTCCTGTCAGGTTCCATTACCTCGTCTGATGGGAAAATAGCAATTACAGGTTGATCGCTGCAATTACTGCATCAGTGAGCCGAGGGGACCAAATGATACGTTTCGCCATCCGACAAGACGCGACTCTTCCCCTCCTCCTACGTCTGGCGCGCGTTTGGTTATTGCGTTGCCAGCCGGGAGAGCCGAAGCCTCCCGGCCATGTCGATGTAAAACCCCCAAGGGGTTTGTGTGTTTGGTCACGTGGTTTATTTTTGTTGTTGTTGGGGGGATGGGGTAGCTAAACGCGCACACACAGAGTCACAATTGCGCACCCCCAACCCCCCTTCCTCCCCCCCCCCCTTATCACCGTGATGCACAACAGATGAATGGCATCGTTAGAGACAAAGCACTTTGTCTTGAAGCTCAACGACGAGAAAAAAAGACCAGGCATGCAGAAGATGTGCATTTGAAGCTAAATGGATTTACCTCTCGGCTAATAACGCTTTACGGGCAATTGCTTATTTGCGGTAAAGTAATACAGATGTGGGATGCAATGACACGCGATATCCTCAATCGCTTTGCTAAGCTTCGTGTTCGAGGAGGACGCTACCGCCGCAGTGCTGTGAGAGTGTCACCGGCGCACTGGGCTTGCAAATTCAAAGGTCGCCGGCTCAATCCGATCTCGCAGGAGCGCCACTTTAAACAATGGGAACGAGTCGTTGTTGTTGCTGTTATTGTTGTTATTCGGTTGAACACGTAGGCTTTCGAGCAAGTAGCTCGATGATGCTGGATGTAATTACCAGCGAAGCGTCTTACTACTCAAATTGTAAATGTTGTGGACTTACTCTCCAACAGACCGGTGGGCTGAAGTCGTAACTAATTGGGGGTTCGTTTACGTGACAAATCCCTGACTAATTGGCTGCGTCGTGTGGTGGAGGGTTACGACACAACATTTACACTTCCGCGATCGAACCCAAAAACAACCTTGATTTTGAATAATTGCTTTATATTTGGGACATACCTGCAGTTCATCAATCGGAATGCCACGTGTGGTGGTCTAAAGTGTGGGTACACCAACTCCAAACATCTTCCCAAGACGTTCGTCAAGCGCTTGAAGTGTGGGGGAGGGGGGGGGACGACCTCTCGGGTGCTCCTCAGTGAAGGCCGTGAGTGAGAACGTCATTTTCAGGACTGCACCTTTATACTCCTTATATAAACAAAGATCCCCCGTATAGCCTTCACAGATTGCTGGGGCAAGTGCTGTTAGTGAGCACCTATGAAGGCCGGCACGGCGCACGAGGAGGCGGACAGCCAGCAACCACGCCCGGCCGCCTTTGTCTCCCGAGTGGCGATGTTTACACATTTCACGTTGGTACTCATTTGAGGCTGTGTTGACCTAGGGGAAGGCCAGCACCCGCGTAGATATAATCGTCACTGTTGTTGGCCATGAGCGGGTATAACAAAGACACATATCCCCCATGTAGCCTATGAAGGCTGGCGCGGCACACGAGGGGATGGTTTGCCAGCACCACGCCCGGCCGCCTTTGTCTCCCCAGTGGCGATGTTTACTACACACCGCACCAGGTACTCATTTGAGGCTGAATCGACCAAGGGGAGGCCCAGGACCGGTTCAGATTAATCGCCACTGGTGTTGACCGTGAGCGGGAATCGAACCCGGGTTGCCAGGTTCGTAGCGCAGCGTAGCGCGCTAACCGCTGCACCACCGCTCCCCACAGAGCACGCACACGCTTACCACGCACGGACACTGTTGTTCTCTTGTTGTTTCATCAGCCCTGACATTCGCCGTCATCGACAGCCCTCTCCATTGTGTTTACTCCGACTTATTGCGTGACCTGCGTGCGTTTCGGCTGCATCCGGAACATAATGACAACAACAATAACAACGACAACATCTCAGGAGCGTAACAAGCGTGTGGCAGGCAGGGGGTGCCTTGCCACCCTCCTCCCTGTGGCCAAAGCTACGAGTTGGGGCTCCCTTGACAACCACAATGAGAGACGTTCTCAACAGTTTAAGTATTGGAAGTAATGCCGTTTTTTTACCGTAAAGAAACGTAATTTGCTTTGAATGACAGTCGCTGGAGTGAAAGAACATTGGACGTGGAATTCCTTTTCTGGTATTCATTTAATTGGATACGCTTCAATTAGTTTACAAAGAGGTACCTACGGAGCTGTGAGTGGCTGCATATTGCGAAGACGGAGGGCCCCTACAGCGTTAAATGTTCGAGACCGTGAACGTCACGACGATGTGGAGTAGGGCAAGAGAGGAGTCGCCGACATAGAACAGCCTCCAGGTTGCGGCCGTGCTGTGAGACAAAATCAACTATTGGGGCCCCACCTGACCGATTGTCTCACCCCCTGAGCTGACGACCCCACCGTCGTCTGCGCTCCTTCAACAGAGAAGGAATAGCGACACGACACGAACTCTGTCTCTCTCTCTCTCTCTCGTTCTGTCTCTCTGCTCTGGAACCCTCTGGTCGTGGCCAGCAACAGACCGGCACATTGGAAGTGCAGCTCCTGAACGCATTGTTGTCATACGAAAGACGAACGACTCCTTTGCTCTGCCAATCACGAGTTCGGTCCCCGCTTCGGGGTAGGGCTGTTACCACCCTATCCCCCCCCCTCCAATTCAACACGATTCGTTTCGTGCGCACTGCCACTTATTTACTGAGGTGCAGCAGACGACTGTGGCGGGGGGAGGTGGGGGGAGTGTGGCGGGGAGGCCAAAACAAAGTAAGCGTGGGAGAGATGCGTGCTTGGGATATTCTCCTGTTGGTAAAGAGTGGCGAGTCTGATGGCCAAAACGCACGCGCGTTTTCGCGTCGAGCGTGGTGACTGTGCGAGCCTCGGGGTGGCTACGGGAATTGCCGGGGAAATACCTGCCGGAGAATGGGAAATACTGCCGGAGAATGGGAAATACTGCCGGAGAATGAGAAATACGGCCGGAGAATGGAAAATGCTGCCGGAGAATGGAAAATACTGCCGGAGAATGGAAAATACTGCCGGAGAATGGGAAATACTGCCGGAGAATGGGAAATACGGCCGGAGAATGGGAAATACTGCCGGAGAATGGAAAATACTGCCGGAGAATGAGAAATACGGCCGGAGAATGGAAAATACTGCCGGAGAATGAGAAATAGTGCCGGAGAATGGGAAATACTGCCGGAGAATGGGAAATACTGCCGGAGAATGGAAAATGCTGCCGGAGAATGGAAAATACTGCCGGAGAATGGGAAATACTGCTGGAGAATGGGAAATACTGCCGGAGAATGGGAAATACTGCCGGAGAATGAGAAATACGGCCGGAGAATGAGAAATACGGCCGGAGAATGGGAAATGCTGCCGGAGAATGAGAAATACTGCCGGAGAATGGAAAATGCTGCCGGAGAATGGAAAATACTGCCGGAGAATGGAAAATACTGCCGGAGAATGGGAAATACTGCCGGAGAATGGGAAATACTGCCGGAGAATGAGAAATACGGCCGGAGAATGAGAAATACTGCCGGAGAATGAGAAATACTGCCGGAGAATGTGAAATACTGCCGGAGAATGAGAAATACGGCCGGAGAATGGGAAATGCTGCCGGAGAATGAGAAATACTGCCGGAGAATGGAAAATGCTGCCGGAGAATGGAAAATACTGCCGGAGAATGGAAAATACTGCCGGAGAATGGGAAATACTGCCGGAGAATGGGAAATACTGCCGGAGAATGAGAAATACGGCCGGAGAATGAGAAATACTGCCGGAGAATGAGAAATACTGCCGGAGAATGTGAAATACTGCCGGAGAATGGAAAATACTGCCGGAGAATGGAAAATACTGCCGGAGAATGGAAAATACTGCCGGAGAATGGGAAATACTGCCGGCGAATGGGAAATACTGCCGGAGAATGGAAAATACTGCGGGAGAATGGAAAATACTGCCGGAGAATGGGAAATACTGCGGGAGAATGGGAAATACTGCCGGAGAATGAGAAATACGGCCGGAGAATGGAAAATGCTGCCGGAGAATGAGAAATACTGCCGGAGAATGGAAAATGCTGCCGGAGAATGGAAAATACTGCCGGAGAATGGAAAATACTGCCGGAGAATGGAAAATACTGCCGGAGAATGAGAAATACTGCCGGAGAATGGAAAATACTGCCGGAGAATGGAAAATGCTGCCAGAGAATGGAAAATACTGCCGGAGAATGGAAAATACTGCCGGAGAATGGAAAATACTTCTGGAGAATGAGAAATACTGCCGGAGAATGTGAAATACTGCTGGAGAATGGAAAATACTGCCGGAGAATGGAAAATACTGCCGGAGAATGGAAAATACTGCCGGAGAATGAGAAATACTGCCGGAAAATTAGAAATACTGCCGGAGAATGAGAAATACTGCCGGAGAATGGGAAATACTGCCGGAGAATGGAAAATACTGCCGGAGAATGGAAAATACTGCCGGAGAATGTAAAATACTGCCGGAGAATGAGAAATACTGCCGGAGAATGAAAAAATACTGCCGGAGAATGAGAAATACTGCCGGAGAATGAGAAATACTGTCGGAGAATGGAAAATACTGCCGGAGAATGGAAAATACTGCCGGAGAATGAGAAATACTGCCGGAGAATGAGAAATACTGCCGGAGAATGGAAAATACTGCCGGAGAATGGAAAATACTGCCGGAGAATGAGAAATACTGCCGGAGAATGAGAAATACTGCCGGAAAATGAGAAATACTGCCGGAGAATGGAAAATACTGCCGGAGAATGGAAAATACTGCCGGAGAATGAGAAATACTGCCGGAGAATGAGAAATACTGCCGGAAAATGAGAAATACTGCCGGAGAATGGAAAATACTGCCGGAGAATGGAAAATACTGCCGGAGAATGGAAAATACTGCCGGAGAATGAAAAATACTGCCGGAGAATGAGAAATACTGCCGGAGAATGGAAAATGCTGCCAGAGAATGGAAAATACTGCCGGAGAATGGAAAATACTGCCGGAGAATGGAAAATACTTCTGGAGAATGAGAAATACTGCCGGAGAATGTGAAATACTGCTGGAGAATGGAAAATACTGCCGGAGAATGGAAAATACTGCCGGAGAATGGAAAATACTGCCGGAGAATGGAAAATACTGCCGGAGAATGAGAAATACTGCCGGAAAATGAGAAATACTGCCGGAGAATGAGAAATACTGCCGGAGAATGAGAAATACTGCCGGAGAATGGGAAATACTGCCGGAGAATGTAAAATACTGCCGGAGAATGGAAAATACTGCCGGAGAATATAAAATACTGCCGGAGAATGAGAAATACTGCCGGAGAATGAAAAAATACTGCCGGAGAATGAGAAATACTGCCGGAGAATGAGAAATACTGTCGGAGAATGGAAAATACTGCCGGAGAATGGAAAATACTGCCGGAGAATGAGAAATACTGCCGGAGAATGGAAAATACTGCCGGAGAATGGAAAATACTGCCGGAGAATGGAAAATACTGCCGGAGAATGAGAAATACTGCCGGAGAATGAGAAATACTGCCGGAGAAAGAGAAATACTGCCGGAGAATGGAAAATGCTGCCAGAGAATGGAAAATACTGCCGGAGAATGGAAAATACTGCCGGAGAATGGAAAATACTTCTGGAGAATGAGAAATACTGCCGGAGAATGTGAAATACTGCTGGAGAATGGAAATACTGCCGGAGAATGGAAAATACTGCCGGAGAATGGAAAATACTGCCGGAGAATGGAAAATACTGCCGGAGAATGAGAAATACTGCCGGAAAATGAGAAATACTGCCGGAGAATGAGAAATACTGCCGGAGAATGAGAAATACTGCCGGAGAATGGGAAATACTGCCGGAGAATGTAAAATACTGCCGGAGAATGGAAAATACTGCCGGAGAATGTAAAATACTGCCGGAGAATGAGAAATACTGCCGGAGAATGAAAAAATACTGCCGGAGAATGAGAAATACTGCCGGAGAATGAGAAATACTGTCGGAGAATGGAAAATACTGCCGGAGAATGGAAAATACTGCCGGAGAATGAGAAATACTGCCGGAGAATGGAAAATACTGCCGGAGAATGGAAAATACTGCCGGAGAATGGAAAATACTGCCGGAGAATGAGAAATACTGCCGGAGAATGAGAAATACTGCCGGAGAAAGAGAAATACTGCCGGAGAATGGAAAATGCTGCCAGAGAATGGAAAATACTGCCGGAGAATGGAAAATACTGCCGGAGAATGGAAAATACTTCTGGAGAATGAGAAATACTGCCGGAGAATGTGAAATACTGCTGGAGAATGGAAAATACTGCCGGAGAATGGAAAATACTGCCGGAGAATGGAAAATACTGCCGGAGAATGAGAAATACTGCCGGAGAATGAGAAATACTGCCGGAGAATGGAAAATACTGCCGGAGAATGAGAAATACTGCCGGAGAATGAGAAATACTGCCGGAGAATGGGAAATACTGCCGGAGAATGGAAAATACTGCCGGAGAATGGAAAATACTTCTGGAGAATGTAAAATACTGCCAGAGAATGAGAAATACTGCCGGAGAATGGAAAATGCTGCCAGAGAATGGAAAATACTGCCGGAGAATGGAAAATACTGCCGGAGAATGGAAAATACTTCTGGAGAATGAGAAATACTGCCGGAGAATGTGAAATACTGCCGGAGAATGGAAAATACTGCCGGAGAATGGAAAATACTGCCGGAGAATGAGAAATACTGCCGGAAAATGAGAAATACTGCCGGAGAATGAGAAATACTGCCGGAGAATAAGAAATACTGCCGGAGAATGGGAAATACTGCCGGAGAATGGAAAATACTGCCGGAGAATGGAAAATACTGCCGGAGAATGTAAAATACTGCCGGAGAATGAGAAATACTGCCGGAGAATGAAAAAATACTGCCGGAGAATGAGAAATACTGCCGGAGAATGAGAAATACTGTCGGAGAATGGAAAATACTGCCGGAGAATGGAAAATACTGCCGGAGAATGAGAAATACTGCCGGAGAATGGAAAATACTGCCGGAGAATGGAAAATACTGCCGGAGAATGGAAAATACTGCCGGAGAATGAGAAATACTGCCGGAGAATGAGAAATACTGCCGGAAAATGAGAAATACTGCCGGAGAATGGAAAATACTGCCGGAGAATGGAAAATACTGCCGGAGAATGAGAAATACTGCCGGAAAATGAGAAATACTGCCGGAGAATGAGAAATACTGCCGGAGAATAAGAAATACTGCCGGAGAATGGGAAATACTGCCGGAGAATGGAAAATACTGCCGGAGAATGGAAAATACTGCCGGAGAATGTAAAATACTGCCGGAGAATGAGAAATACTGTCGGAGAATGGAAAATACTGCCGGAGAATGGAAAATACTGCCGGAGAATGAGAAATACTGCCGGAGAATGAGAAATACTGCCGGAGAATGGAAAATACTGCCGAAGAATGGAAAATACTGCCGGAGAATGAGAAATACTGCCGGAGAATGAGAAATACTGCCGGAAAATGAGAAATACTGCCGGAGAATGGAAAATACTGCCGGAGAATGGAAAATACTGCCGGAGAATGGAAAATACTGCCGGAGAATGGAAAATACTTCTGGAGAATGAGAAATACTGCCGGAGAATGAGAAATACTGCCGGAGAATGGAAAATGCTGCCAGAGAATGGAAAATACTGCCGGAGAATGGAAAATACTGCCGGAGAATGGAAAATACTTCTGGAGAATGAGAAATACTGCCGGAGAATGTGAAATACTGCCGGAGAATGGAAAATACTGCCGGAGAATGGAAAATACTGCCGGAGAATGAGAAATACTGCCGGAAAATGAGAAATACTGCCGGAGAATGAGAAATACTGCCGGAGAATAAGAAATACTGCCGGAGAATGGGAAATACTGCCGGAGAATGGAAAATACTGCCGGAGAATGGAAAATACTGCCGGAGAATGTAAAATACTGCCGGAGAATGAGAAATACTGCCGGAGAATGAGAAATACTGTCGGAGAATGGAAAATACTGCCGGAGAATGGAAAATACTGCCGGAGAATGAGAAATACTGCCGGAGAATGAGAAATACTGCCGGAGAATGGAAAATACTGCCGAAGAATGGAAAATACTGCCGGAGAATGAGAAATACTGCCGGAGAATGAGAAATACTGCCGGAAAATGAGAAATACTGCCGGAGAATGGAAAATACTGCCGGAGAATGTAAAATACTGCCGGAGAATGAGAAATACTGCCGGAGAATGAGAAATACTGCCGGAAAATGAGAAATACTGCCGGAGAATGGAAAATACTGCCGGAGAATGGAAAATACTGCCGGAGAATGGAAAATACTGCCGGAGAATGGAAAATACTTCTGGAGAATGAGAAATACTGCCAGAGAATGAGAAATACTGCCGGAGAATGGAAAATGCTGCCAGAGAATGGAAAATACTGCCGGAGAATGGAAAATACTGCCGGAGAATGGAAAATACTTCTGGAGAATGAGAAATACTGCCGGAGAATGTGAAATACTGCCGGAGAATGGAAAATACTGCCGGAGAATGGAAAATACTGCCGGAGAATGAGAAATACTGCCGGAAAATGAGAAATACTGCCGGAGAATGAGAAATACTGCCGGAGAATAAGAAATACTGCCGGAGAATGGGAAATACTGCCGGAGAATGGAAAATACTGCCGGAGAATGGAAAATACTGCCGGAGAATGTAAAATACTGCCGGAGAATGAGAAATACTGCCGGAGAATGAAAAAATACTGCCGGAGAATGAGAAATACTGCCGGAGAATGAGAAATACTGTCGGAGAATGGAAAATACTGCCGGAGAATGGAAAATACTGCCGGAGAATGAGAAATACTGCCGGAGAATGGAAAATACTGCCGGAGAATGGAAAATACTGCCGGAGAATGGAAAATACTGCCGGAGAATGAGAAATACTGCCGGAGAATGAGAAATACTGCCGGAAAATGAGAAATACTGCCGGAGAATGGAAAATACTGCCGGAGAATGGAAAATACTGCCGGAGAATGAGAAATACTGCCGGAGAATGAGAAATACTGCCGGAAAATGAGAAATACTGCCGGAGAATGGAAAATACTGCCGGAGAATGGAAAATACTGCCGGAGAATGGAAAATACTTCTGGAGAATGAGAAATACTGCCGGAGAATGAGAAATACTGCCGGAGAATGGAAAATGCTGCCAGAGAATGGAAAATACTGCCGCAGAATGGAAAATACTGCCGGAGAATGGAAAATACTTCTGGAGAATGAGAAATACTGCCGGAGAATGTGAAATACTGCTGGAGAATGGAAAATACTGCCGGAGAATGGAAAATACTGCCGGAGAATGGAAAATACTGCCGGAGAATGAGAAATACTGCCAGAAAATGAGAAATACTGCCGGAGAATGAGAAATACTGCCGGAGAATGAGAAATACTGCCGGAGAATGGGAAATACTGCCGGAGAATGGAAAATACTGCCGGAGAATGGAAAATACTGCCGGAGAATGTAAAACACTGCCGGAGAATGAGAAATACTGCTGGAGAATGAAAAAATACTGCCGGAGAATGAGAAATACTGCCGGAGAATGAGAAATACTGTCGGAGAATGGAAAATACTGCCGGAGAATGGAAAATACTGCCGGAGAATGTAAAATACTGCCGGAGAATGAGAAATACTGCCGGAGAATGAAAAAATACTGCCGGAGAATGAGAAATACTGCCGGAGAATGAGAAATACTGTCGGAGAATGGAAAATACTGCCGGAGAATGGAAAATACTGCCGGAGAATGAGAAATACTGCCGGAGAATGAGAAATACTGCCGGAGAATGGAAAATACTGCCAGAGAATGGAAAATACTGCCGGAGAATGAGAAATACTGCCGGAGAATGAGAAATACTGCCGGAAAATGAGAAATACTGCCGGAGAATGGAAAATACTGCCGGAGAATGGAAAATACTGCCGGAGAATGAGAAATACTGCCGGAGAATGAGAAATACTGCCGGAAAATGAGAAATACTGCCGGAGAATGGAAAATACTGCCGGAGAATGGAAAATACTGCCGGAGAATGGAAAATACTGCCGGAGAATGGAAAATACTGCCGGAGAATGGAAAATACTGCCGGAGAATGAGAAATACTGCCGGAAAATGAGAAATACTGCCGGAGAATGAGAAATACTGCCGGAGAATAAGAAATACTGCCGGAGAATGGGAAATACTGCCGGAGAATGGAAAATACTGCCGGAGAATGGAAAATACTGCCGGAGAATGTAAAATACTGCCGGAGAATGAGAAATACTGCCGGAGAATGAGAAATACTGTCGGAGAATGGAAAATACTGCCGGAGAATGGAAAATACTGCCGGAGAATGAGAAATACTGCCGGAGAATGAGAAATACTGCCGGAGAATGGAAAATACTGCCGAAGAATGGAAAATACTGCCGGAGAATGAGAAATACTGCCGGAGAATGAGAAATACTGCCGGAAAATGAGAAATACTGCCGGAGAATGGAAAATACTGCCGGAGAATGTAAAATACTGCCGGAGAATGAGAAATACTGCCGGAGAATGAGAAATACTGCCGGAAAATGAGAAATACTGCCGGAGAATGGAAAATACTGCCGGAGAATGGAAAATACTGCCGGAGAATGGAAAATACTGCCGGAGAATGGAAAATACTTCTGGAGAATGAGAAATACTGCCAGAGAATGAGAAATACTGCCGGAGAATGGAAAATGCTGCCAGAGAATGGAAAATACTGCCGGAGAATGGAAAATACTGCCGGAGAATGGAAAATACTTCTGGAGAATGAGAAATACTGCCGGAGAATGTGAAATACTGCCGGAGAATGGAAAATACTGCCGGAGAATGGAAAATACTGCCGGAGAATGAGAAATACTGCCGGAAAATGAGAAATACTGCCGGAGAATGAGAAATACTGCCGGAGAATAAGAAATACTGCCGGAGAATGGGAAATACTGCCGGAGAATGGAAAATACTGCCGGAGAATGGAAAATACTGCCGGAGAATGTAAAATACTGCCGGAGAATGAGAAATACTGCCGGAGAATGAAAAAATACTGCCGGAGAATGAGAAATACTGCCGGAGAATGAGAAATACTGTCGGAGAATGGAAAATACTGCCGGAGAATGGAAAATACTGCCGGAGAATGAGAAATACTGCCGGAGAATGGAAAATACTGCCGGAGAATGGAAAATACTGCCGGAGAATGGAAAATACTGCCGGAGAATGAGAAATACTGCCGGAGAATGAGAAATACTGCCGGAAAATGAGAAATACTGCCGGAGAATGGAAAATACTGCCGGAGAATGGAAAATACTGCCGGAGAATGAGAAATACTGCCGGAGAATGAGAAATACTGCCGGAAAATGAGAAATACTGCCGGAGAATGGAAAATACTGCCGGAGAATGGAAAATACTGCCGGAGAATGGAAAATACTTCTGGAGAATGAGAAATACTGCCGGAGAATGAGAAATACTGCCGGAGAATGGAAAATGCTGCCAGAGAATGGAAAATACTGCCGCAGAATGGAAAATACTGCCGGAGAATGGAAAATACTTCTGGAGAATGAGAAATACTGCCGGAGAATGTGAAATACTGCTGGAGAATGGAAAATACTGCCGGAGAATGGAAAATACTGCCGGAGAATGGAAAATACTGCCGGAGAATGAGAAATACTGCCAGAAAATGAGAAATACTGCCGGAGAATGAGAAATACTGCCGGAGAATGAGAAATACTGCCGGAGAATGGGAAATACTGCCGGAGAATG
Organism: Petromyzon marinus; assembly: GCF_048934315.1. Lineage (NCBI taxonomy): Eukaryota > Metazoa > Chordata > Hyperoartia > Petromyzontiformes > Petromyzontidae > Petromyzon > Petromyzon marinus. The sequence continues at coordinate 13,484,049 of NC_133679.1, read as the reverse complement.
GAAAATACTGCCGGAGAATGGAAAATACTGCCGGAGAATGTAAAACACTGCCGGAGAATGAGAAATACTGCTGGAGAATGAAAAAATACTGCCGGAGAATGAGAAATACTGCCGGAGAATGAGAAATACTGTCGGAGAATGGAAAATACTGCCGGAGAATGGAAAATACTGCCGGAGAATGTAAAATACTGCCGGAGAATGAGAAATACTGCCGGAGAATGAAAAAATACTGCCGGAGAATGAGAAATACTGCCGGAGAATGAGAAATACTGTCGGAGAATGGAAAATACTGCCGGAGAATGGAAAATACTGCCGGAGAATGAGAAATACTGCCGGAGAATGAGAAATACTGCCGGAGAATGGAAAATACTGCCAGAGAATGGAAAATACTGCCGGAGAATGAGAAATACTGCCGGAGAATGAGAAATACTGCCGGAAAATGAGAAATACTGCCGGAGAATGGAAAATACTGCCGGAGAATGGAAAATACTGCCGGAGAATGAGAAATACTGCCGGAGAATGAGAAATACTGCCGGAAAATGAGAAATACTGCCGGAGAATGGAAAATACTGCCGGAGAATGGAAAATACTGCCGGAGAATGGAAAATACTGCCGGAGAATGGAAAATACTGCCGGAGAATGAGAAATACTGCCGGAGAATGGAAAATGCTGCCAGAGAATGGAAAACACTGCCGGAGAATGGAAAATACTGCCGGAGAATGGAAAATACTTCTGGAGAATGAGAAATACTGCCGGAGAATGTGAAATACTGCTGGAGAATGGAAAATACTGCCGGAGAATGGAAAATACTGCCGGAGAATGGAAAATACTGCCGGAGAATGGAAAATACTGCCGGAGAATGAGAAATACTGCCGGAAAATGAGAAATACTGCCGGAGAATGAGAAATACTGCCTGAGAATGAGAAATACTGCCGGAGAATGGGAAACACTGCCGGAGAATGAGAAATACTGCTGGAGAATGAAAAAATACTGCCGGAGAATGAGAAATACTGCCGGAGAATGAGAAATACTGTCGGAGAATGGAAAATACTGCCGGAGAATGTAAAATACTGCCGGAGAATGTAAAATACTGCCGGAGAATGAGAAATACTGCCGGAGAATGAAAAAATACTGCCGGAGAATGAGAAATACTGCCGGAGAATGAGAAATACTGTCGGAGAATGGAAAATACTGCCGGAGAATGGAAAATACTGCCGGAGAATGAGAAATACTGCCGGAGAATGAGAAATACTGCCGGAGAATGGAAAATACTGCCAGAGAATGGAAAATACTGCCGGAGAATGAGAAATACTGCCGGAGAATGAGAAATACTGCCGGAAAATGAGAAATACTGCCGGAGAATGGAAAATACTGCCGGAGAATGGAAAATACTGCCGGAGAATGAGAAATACTGCCGGAGAATGAGAAATACTGCCGGAAAATGAGAAATACTGCCGGAGAATGGAAAATACTGCCGGAGAATGGAAAATACTGCCGGAGAATGGAAAATACTGCCGGAGAATGGAAAATACTGCCGGAGAATGAGAAATACTGCCGGAGAATGGAAAATGCTGCCAGAGAATGGAAAATACTGCCGGAGAATGGAAAATACTGCCGGAGAATGGAAAATACTTCTGGAGAATGAGAAATACTGCCGGAGAATGTGAAATACTGCTGGAGAATGGAAAATACTGCCGGAGAATGGAAAATACTGCCGGAGAATGGAAAATACTGCCGGAGAATGGAAAATACTGCCGGAGAATGAGAAATACTGCCGGAAAATGAGAAATACTGCCGGAGAATGAGAAATACTGCCGGAGAATGAGAAATACTGCCGGAGAATGTAAAATACTGCCGGAGAATGGAAAATACTGCCGGAGAATGTAAAATACTGCCGGAGAATGAGAAATACTGCCGGAGAATGAAAAAATACTGCCGGAGAATGAGAAATACTGCCGGAGAATGAGAAATACTGTCGGAGAATGGAAAATACTGCCGGAGAATGGAAAATACTGCCGGAGAATGAGAAATACTGCCGGAGAATGGAAAATACTGCCGGAGAATGGAAAATACTGCCGGAGAATGGAAAATACTGCCGGAGAATGAGAAATACTGCCGGAGAATGAGAAATACTGCCGGAGAATGAGAAATACTGCCGGAGAATGGAAAATGCTGCCAGAGAATGGAAAATACTGCCGGAGAATGGAAAATACTGCCGGAGAATGGAAAATACTTCTGGAGAATGAGAAATACTGCTGGAGAATGTGAAATACTGCTGGAGAATGGAAAATACTGCCGGAGAATGGAAAATACTGCCGGAGAATGGAAAATACTGCCGGAGAATGAGAAATACTTCCGGAGAATGAGAAATACTGCCGGAGAATGGAAAATACTGCCGGAGAATGAGAAATACTGCCGGAGAATGAGAAATACTGCCGGAGAATGGGAAATACTGCCGGAGAATGGAAAATACTGCCGGAGAATGTAAAATACTGCCGGAGAATGTAAAATACTGCCGGAGAATGAGAAATACTGCCGGAGAATGAAAAAATACTGCCGGAGAATGAAAAATACTGCCGGAGAATGAGAAATACTGTCGGAGAATGGAAAATACTGCCGGAGAATGGAAAATACTGCCGGAGAATGAGAAATACTGCCGGAGAATGAGAAATACTGCCGGAGAATGGAAAATACTGCCGAAGAATGGAAAATACTGCCGGAGAATGAGAAATACTGCCGGAGAATGAGAAATACTGCCGGAAAATGAGAAATACTGCCGGAGAATGGAAAATACTGCCGGAGAATGAGAAATACTGCCGGAGAATGAGAAATACTGCCGGAAAATGAGAAATACTGCCGGAGAATGGAAATACTGCCGGAGAATGGAAAATACTGCCGGAGAATGGAAAATACTGCCGGAGAATGGAAAATACTTCTGGAGAATGAGAAATACTGCCGGAGAATGAGAAATACTGCCGGAGAATGGAAAATGCTGCCAGAGAATGGAAAATACTGCCGGAGAATGGAAAATACTGCCGGAGAATGGAAAATACTTCTGGAGAATGAGAAATACTGCCGGAGAATGTGAAATACTGCCGGAGAATGGAAAATACTGCCGGAGAATGGAAAATACTGCCGGAGAATGAGAAATACTTCCGGAAAATGAGAAATACTGCCGGAGAATGAGAAATACTGCCGGAGAATGAGAAATACTGCCGGAGAATGGGAAATACTGCCGGAGAATGGAAAATACTGCCGGAGAATGGAAAATACTGCCGGAGAATGTAAAATACTGCCGGAGAATGAGAAATACTGCCGGAGAATGAAAAAATACTGCCGGAGAATGAGAAATACTGCCGGAGAATGATAAATACTGTCGGAGAATGCAAAATACTGCCGGAGAATGTAAAATACTGCCGGAGAATGAGAAATACTGCCGGAGAATGGAAAATACTGCCGGAGAATGGAAAATACTGCCGGAGAATGGAAAATACTGCCGGAGAATGAGAAATACTGCCGGAGAATGAGAAATACTGCCGGAAAATGAGAAATACTGCCGGAGAATGGAAAATACTGCCGGAGAATGGAAAATACTGCCGGAGAATGAGAAATACTGCCGGAGAATGAGAAATACTGCCGGAAAATGAGAAATACTGCCGGAGAATGGAAAATACTGCCGGAGAATGGAAAATACTTCTGGAGAATGAGAAATACTGCCGGAGAATGAGAAATACTGCCGGAGAATGGAAAATGCTGCCAGAGAATGGAAAATACTGCCGGAGAATGGAAAATACTGCCGGAGAATGGAAAATACTTCTGGAGAATGAGAAATACTGCCGGAGAATGTGAAATACTGCTGGAGAATGGAAAATACTGCCGGAGAATGGAAAATACTGCCGGAGAATGGAAAATACTGCCGGAGAATGAGAAATACTGCCAGAAAATGAGAAATACTGCCGGAGAATGAGAAATACTGCCGGAGAATGAGAAATACTGCCGGAGAATGGGAAATACTGCCGGAGAATGGAAAATACTGCCGGAGAATGTAAAATACTGCCGGAGAATGTAAAATACTGCCGGAGAATGAGAAATACTGCTGGAGAATGAAAAAATACTGCCGGAGAATGAGAAATACTGCTGGAGAATGAGAAATACTGTCGGAGAATGGAAAATACTGCCGGAGAATGGAAAATACTGCCGGAGAATGAGAAATACTGCCGGAGAATGAGAAATACTGCCGGAAAATGAGAAATACTGCCGGAGAATGGAAAATACCGCCGGAGAATGGGAAATGCTGCCGGAGAATGGAAAATACTGCCGGAGAATGTAAAATACTGCCGGAGAATGAGAAATACTGCCGGAGAATGAGAAATACTGCCGGAGAATGAGAAATACTGCCGGAGAATGAGAAATACTGCCGGAGAATGAGAAATACTGCCGGAGAATGGAAGATACTGCCGGAGAATGGAAAATACTGCCGGAGAATGGAAAATACTGCCGGAGAATGAGAAATACTGTCGGAGAATGGAAAATTCTGCCAGAGAATGGAAAATACTGCCGGAGAATGGAAAATGCTGCCAGAGAATGGAAAATACTGCCGGAGTATGGAAAATACTGCCGGAGAATGGGGAATACTGCTGGAGAATGGGAAATACTGCCGGAGAATGAGAAATACTACCGGAGAATGAGAAATACTGCCGGAGAATGAGAAATACTGCCGGAGAATGTGAAATACTGCCGGAGAATGGAAAATACTGCCCGAGAATGGAAAATACTGACGGAGAATGGAAAATACTGCCGGAGAATGAGAAATACTGCCGGAGAATGGGAAATACTGCCGGATAATGGAAAATACTGCCGGAGAATGAGAAATACTGCCGGAGAATGGAAAATACTGCCGGAGAATGAAAAAATACTGCCGGAGAATGAGAAATACTGCCGGAGAATGAGAAATACTGTCGGAGAATGGAAAATACTGCCGGAGAATGGAAAATACTGCCGGAGAATGAGAAATACTGCCGGAGAATGAGAAATACTGCTGGAGAATGAGAAATACTGCCGGAGAATGGAAAATACTGCCGGAGAATGAGAAATACTGCCGGAAAATGAGAAATACTGCCGGAGAATGGAAAATACCGCCGGAGAATGGAAAATACTGCCGGAGAATGAGAAATACTGCCGGAGAATGAGAAATACGGCCGGAGAATGAGAAATACGGCCGGAGAATGGAAAATACTGTCGGAGAATGGAAAATACTGCCGGAGAATGGAAAATACTGCCGGAGAATGAGAAATGCTGCCGGAGAATGGAAAATACTGCCGGAGAATGGAAAATACTGCCGGAGAATGGAAAATACTGCCGGAGAATGAGAAATACTGCCGGAGAATGAGAAATACTGTCGGAGAATGGAAAATACTGCCGGAGAATGAAAAATACTGCCGGAGAATGAGAAATACTGCCGGAGAATGAGAAATACTACCGCAGAATGAAAAAATACTGCCGGAGAATGAGAAATACTGCCGGAGAATGGAAAATACTGCCGGAGAATGAGAAATACTGCCGGAGAATGGAAAATACTGCCGGAGAATGGAAAATACTGCCGGAGAATGAGAAATACTGCCGGAGAATGGAAAATTCTGCCGGAGAATGAGAAATACTGCCGGAGCATGATAAATACTGCCGGAGAATGAGAAATACTGCCGGAGAATGGAAAATACTGCCGGAGAATGGAAAATACTGCCGGAGAATGGAAAATACTGCCGGAGAATGAGAAATACTGCTGGAGAATGGAAAATACTGCCGGAGAATGAGAAATACTGCCGGAGAATGAGAAATACTGCCGGAGAATGGAAAATACTGCCGGAGAATGAGAAATACTGCCGGAGAATGAGAAATACTGCCGGAGAATGGAAAATACTGCCGGAGAATGGAAAATACTGCCGGAGAATGAGAAATACTGCCGGAGAATGAGAAATACTGCCGGAGAATGGAAAATACTGCTGGAGAATGGAAAATATTGCTGGAGAATGAGAAATACTGACGGAGAATGAGAAATATTGCCGGAGAATGAGAAATGCTGCCGGAGAATGGAAAATACTGCCGGAGAATGGAAAATACTGCCGGAGAATGAGAAATACTGCCTGAGAATGAGAAAAATAGCCGGAAAATGGAAAATACTGCCGGAGAATGAGAAATACTGTTGGAGAATGGAAAATACTACCGCAGAATGAGAAATACTGCCGGAGAATGAGAAATACTGCCGGAGAATGAGAAATTCTGCCGGAGAATGGAAAATACTGCCGGAGAATGAGAAATACTGCCGGAGAATGGAAAATACTGCCGGAGAATGGAAAATACTGCCGGAGAATGATAAATACTGCCGGAGAATGGAAAATACTGCCGGAGAATGAGAAATACTGCCGGAGAATGAGAAATACTGCCGGAGAATGGAAAATACTGCCGGAGAATGGAAAATACTGCCGGAGAATGAGAAATACTGCCGGAGAATGAGAAATACTGCCGGAGAATGGAAAATACTGCTGGAGAATGGAAAATATTGCTGGAGAATGAGAAATACTGACGGAGAATGAGAAATATTGCCGGAGAATGAGAAATGCTGCCGGAGAATGGAAAATACTGCCGGAGAATGGAAAATACTGCCGGAGAATGTAAAATACTGCCGGAGAATGTAAAATACTGCCGGAGAATGAGAAATACTGCTGGAGAATGAAAAAATACTGCCGGAGAATGAGAAATACTGCTGGAGAATGAGAAATACTGTCGGAGAATGGAAAATACTGCCGGAGAATGGAAAATACTGCCGGAGAATGAGAAATACTGCCGGAGAATGAGAAATACTGCCGGAAAATGAGAAATACTGCCGGAGAATGGAAAATACCGCCGGAGAATGGGAAATGCTGCCGGAGAATGGAAAATACTGCCGGAGAATGTAAAATACTGCCGGAGAATGAGAAATACTGCCGGAGAATGAGAAATACTGCCGGAGAATGAGAAATACTGCCGGAGAATGAGAAATACTGCCGGAGAATGAGAAATACTGCCGGAGAATGGAAGATACTGCCGGAGAATGGAAAATACTGCCGGAGAATGGAAAATACTGCCGGAGAATGAGAAATACTGTCGGAGAATGGAAAATTCTGCCAGAGAATGGAAAATACTGCCGGAGAATGGAAAATGCTGCCAGAGAATGGAAAATACTGCCGGAGTATGGAAAATACTGCCGGAGAATGGGGAATACTGCTGGAGAATGGGAAATACTGCCGGAGAATGAGAAATACTACCGGAGAATGAGAAATACTGCCGGAGAATGAGAAATACTGCCGGAGAATGTGAAATACTGCCGGAGAATGGAAAATACTGCCCGAGAATGGAAAATACTGACGGAGAATGGAAAATACTGCCGGAGAATGAGAAATACTGCCGGAGAATGGGAAATACTGCCGGATAATGGAAAATACTGCCGGAGAATGAGAAATACTGCCGGAGAATGGAAAATACTGCCGGAGAATGAAAAAATACTGCCGGAGAATGAGAAATACTGCCGGAGAATGAGAAATACTGTCGGAGAATGGAAAATACTGCCGGAGAATGGAAAATACTGCCGGAGAATGAGAAATACTGCCGGAGAATGAGAAATACTGCTGGAGAATGAGAAATACTGCCGGAGAATGGAAAATACTGCCGGAGAATGAGAAATACTGCCGGAAAATGAGAAATACTGCCGGAGAATGGAAAATACCGCCGGAGAATGGAAAATACTGCCGGAGAATGAGAAATACTGCCAGAGAATGAGAAATACGGCCGGAGAATGAGAAATACGGCCGGAGAATGGAAAATACTGTCGGAGAATGGAAAATACTGCCGGAGAATGGAAAATACTGCCGGAGAATGAGAAATGCTGCCGGAGAATGGAAAATACTGCCGGAGAATGGAAAATACTGCCGGAGAATGGAAAATACTGCCGGAGAATGAGAAATACTGCCGGAGAATGAGAAATACTGTCGGAGAATGGAAAATACTGCCGGAGAATGAAAAATACTGCCGGAGAATGAGAAATACTGCCGGAGAATGAGAAATACTACCGCAGAATGAAAAAATACTGCCGGAGAATGAGAAATACTGCCGGAGAATGGAAAATACTGCCGGAGAATGAGAAATACTGCCGGAGAATGGAAAATACTGCCGGAGAATGGAAAATACTGCCGGAGAATGAGAAATACTGCCGGAGAATGGAAAATTCTGCCGGAGAATGAGAAATACTGCCGGAGCATGATAAATACTGCCGGAGAATGAGAAATACTGCCGGAGAATGGAAAATACTGCCGGAGAATGGAAAATACTGCCGGAGAATGGAAAATACTGCCGGAGAATGAGAAATACTGCTGGAGAATGGAAAATACTGCCGGAGAATGAGAAATACTGCCGGAGAATGAGAAATACTGCCGGAGAATGGAAAATACTGCCGGAGAATGAGAAATACTGCCGGAGAATGAGAAATACTGCCGGAGAATGGAAAATACTGCCGGAGAATGGAAAATACTGCCGGAGAATGAGAAATACTGCCGGAGAATGAGAAATACTGCCGGAGAATGGAAAATACTGCTGGAGAATGGAAAATATTGCTGGAGAATGAGAAATACTGACGGAGAATGAGAAATATTGCCGGAGAATGAGAAATGCTGCCGGAGAATGGAAAATACTGCCGGAGAATGGAAAATACTGCCGGAGAATGAGAAATACTGCCTGAGAATGAGAAAAATAGCCGGAAAATGCAAAATACTGCCGGAGAATGAGAAATACTGTTGGAGAATGGAAAATACTACCGCAGAATGAGAAATACTGCCGGAGAATGAGAAATACTGCCGGAGAATGAGAAATTCTGCCGGAGAATGGAAAATACTGCCGGAGAATGAGAAATACTGCCGGAGAATGGAAAATACTGCCGGAGAATGGAAAATACTGCCGGAGAATGATAAATACTGCCGGAGAATGGAAAATACTGCCGGAGAATGAGAAATACTGCCGGAGAATGAGAAATACTGCCGGAGAATGGAAAATACTGCCGGAGAATGGAAAATACTGCCGGAGAATGAGAAATACTGCCGGAGAATGAGAAATACTGCCGGAGAATGGAAAATACTGCTGGAGAATGGAAAATATTGCTGGAGAATGAGAAATACTGACGGAGAATGAGAAATATTGCCGGAGAATGAGAAATGCTGCCGGAGAATGGAAAATACTGCCGGAGAATGGAAAATACTGCCGGAGAATGAGAAATACTGCCTGAGAATGAGAAAAATAGCCGGAAAATGGAAAATACTGCCGGAGAATGAGAAATACTGTTGGAGAATGGAAAATACTACCGCAGAATGAGAAATACTGCCGGAGAATGAGAAATACTGCCGGAGAATGAGAAATTCTGCCGGAGAATGGAAATTACTGCCGGAGAATGAGAAATACTGCCGGAGAATGGAAAATACTGCCGGAGAATGGAAAATACTGCCGGAGAATGATAAATACTGCCGGAGAATGAGAAATTCTGCCGGAGAATGAGAAATACTGCCGGAGAATGAGAAATATTGCCGGAGAATGAGAAATACTGCCGGAGAATGAGAAATACTGCCGGTGAATGGAAAATACTGCCGGAGAATGGAAAATACTGCCGGAGAATGAGAAATACTGCCGGAGAATGGAAAATACTGCCGGAGAATGGAAAATACTGCCGGAGAATGAGAAATACTGCCGGAGAATGAGAAATACTGCCGGAGAATGAGAAATACTGCCGGAGAATGGAAAATACTGCCGGAGAATGAGAAATACTGCCGGAGAATGGAAAATACTGCCGGAGAATGGAAAATACTGCCGGAGAATGAGAAATACTGCTGGAGAATGAGAAATACTGCCGGAGAATGAGAAATACTGCCGGCGAATGAGAAATACTGCTGGAGAATGAGAAATACTGTCAGAGAATGGAAAATGCTGCCGGAGAATGGAAAATACTGCCGGAGAATGGAAAATACTGCCGGAAAATGATAAATACTGCCGGAGAATGAGAAATACTGCCGGAGAATGAGAAATGCTGCCGGAGAATGTGAAATACTGCCGGAGAATGGAAAATACTGCCGGAGAATGAATAATACTGCCGGAGAATGAGAAATACTGCCGGAGAATGGGAAATACTGCCGGAGAATGGAAAATTCTGCCGGAGAATGAGAAATACTGCCGGAGAATGAGAAATACTGCCGGAGAATGATAAATACTGCCGGAGAATGAGAAATACTGCCGGAGAATGGAAAATACTGCCGGAGAATGAGAAATACTGCCGGAGAATGGAAAATACTGTCAGAGAATGAGAATTACTGCCGGAGAATGGAAAATACTGCCGGAGAATGAGAAATACTGCCGGAGAATGAGAAATACTGCCGGAGAATGGAAAATACTGCCGGAGAATGGAAAATACTGCCGGAGAATGAGAAATACTGCCGGAGAATGGAAAATACTGCCGGAGAATGAGAAAATACTGCCGGAGAATGAGAAATACTGCCGGAGAATGGAAAATACTGCCGGAGAATGGAAAATACTGCCGGAGAATGAGAAATACTGCAGAAGAATGGAAAATACTGCCGGAGAATGAGAAATACTGCCGGAGAATGGAAAATACTGCCGGAGAATGGAAAATACTGCCGGAGAATAAGAAATTCTGCCGGAGAATGGAAAAATACTGCCGGAGAATGAGAAATACTGCCGGAGAATGGAAAATACTGCCGGAGAATGGAAAATACTGCCGGAGAATGAGAAATACTGCCGGAGAATGAGAAATACTGCTGGAGAATGGAAAATACTGCCGGAGAATGGAAAATACTGCCGGAGAATGGAAATACTGCCGGAGAATGGGAAATACTGCTGGAGAATGGGAAATACTGCCGGATAATGAGAAATACTGCTGGAGATTGAGAAATACTGCGGGAGAATGGAAAATGCTGCCGGAGAATGGAAAATACTGCCGGAGAATGGAAAATACTGCCGGAGAATGGGAAATTCTGCTGGAGAATGTTAAATACTGCCGGAGAATGGAAAATACTGCCGGAGAATGGAAAATACTGCCGGAGAATGAGAAATACTGCCGGAGAATGAGAAATACTGCCGGAAAATGAGAAATACTGCCGGAGAATGGAAAATACCGCCGGAGAATGGGAAATGCTGCCGGAGAATGGAAAATACTGCCGGAGAATGTAAAATACTGCCGGAGAATGAGAAATACTGCCGGAGAATGAGAAATACTGCCGGAGAATGAGAAATACTGCCGGAGAATGAGAAATACTGCCGGAGAATGAGAAATACTGCCGGAGAATGGAAGATACTGCCGGAGAATGGAAAATACTGCCGGAGAATGGAAAATACTGCCGGAGAATGAGAAATACTGTCGGAGAATGGAAAATTCTGCCAGAGAATGGAAAATACTGCCGGAGAATGGAAAATGCTGCCAGAGAATGGAAAATACTGCCGGAGTATGGAAAATACTGCCGGAGAATGGGGAATACTGCTGGAGAATGGGAAATACTGCCGGAGAATGAGAAATACTACCGGAGAATGAGAAATACTGCCGGAGAATGAGAAATACTGCCGGAGAATGTGAAATACTGCCGGAGAATGGAAAATACTGCCCGAGAATGGAAAATACTGACGGAGAATGGAAAATACTGCCGGAGAATGAGAAATACTGCCGGAGAATGGGAAATACTGCCGGATAATGGAAAATACTGCCGGAGAATGAGAAATACTGCCGGAGAATGGAAAATACTGCCGGAGAATGAAAAAATACTGCCGGAGAATGAGAAATACTGCCGGAGAATGAGAAATACTGTCGGAGAATGGAAAATACTGCCGGAGAATGGAAAATACTGCCGGAGAATGAGAAATACTGCCGGAGAATGAGAAATACTGCTGGAGAATGAGAAATACTGCCGGAGAATGGAAAATACTGCCGGAGAATGAGAAATACTGCCGGAAAATGAGAAATACTGCCGGAGAATGGAAAATACCGCCGGAGAATGGAAAATACTGCCGGAGAATGAGAAATACTGCCAGAGAATGAGAAATACGGCCGGAGAATGAGAAATACGGCCGGAGAATGGAAAATACTGTCGGAGAATGGAAAATACTGCCGGAGAATGGAAAATACTGCCGGAGAATGAGAAATGCTGCCGGAGAATGGAAAATACTGCCGGAGAATGGAAAATACTGCCGGAGAATGGAAAATACTGCCGGAGAATGAGAAATACTGCCGGAGAATGAGAAATACTGTCGGAGAATGGAAAATACTGCCGGAGAATGAAAAATACTGCCGGAGAATGAGAAATACTGCCGGAGAATGAGAAATACTACCGCAGAATGAAAAAATACTGCCGGAGAATGAGAAATACTGCCGGAGAATGGAAAATACTGCCGGAGAATGAGAAATACTGCCGGAGAATGGAAAATACTGCCGGAGAATGGAAAATACTGCCGGAGAATGAGAAATACTGCCGGAGAATGGAAAATTCTGCCGGAGAATGAGAAATACTGCCGGAGCATGATAAATACTGCCGGAGAATGAGAAATACTGCCGGAGAATGGAAAATACTGCCGGAGAATGGAAAATACTGCCGGAGAATGGAAAATACTGCCGGAGAATGAGAAATACTGCTGGAGAATGGAAAATACTGCCGGAGAATGAGAAATACTGCCGGAGAATGAGAAATACTGCCGGAGAATGGAAAATACTGCCGGAGAATGAGAAATACTGCCGGAGAATGAGAAATACTGCCGGAGAATGGAAAATACTGCCGGAGAATGGAAAATACTGCCGGAGAATGAGAAATACTGCCGGAGAATGAGAAATACTGCCGGAGAATGGAAAATACTGCTGGAGAATGGAAAATATTGCTGGAGAATGAGAAATACTGACGGAGAATGAGAAATATTGCCGGAGAATGAGAAATGCTGCCGGAGAATGGAAAATACTGCCGGAGAATGGAAAATACTGCCGGAGAATGAGAAATACTGCCTGAGAATGAGAAAAATAGCCGGAAAATGGAAAATACTGCCGGAGAATGAGAAATACTGTTGGAGAATGGAAAATACTACCGCAGAATGAGAAATACTGCCGGAGAATGAGAAATACTGCCGGAGAATGAGAAATTCTGCCGGAGAATGGAAAATACTGCCGGAGAATGAGAAATACTGCCGGAGAATGGAAAATACTGCCGGAGAATGGAAAATACTGCCGGAGAATGATAAATACTGCCGGAGAATGGAAAATACTGCCGGAGAATGAGAAATACTGCCGGAGAATGAGAAATACTGCCGGAGAATGGAAAATACTGCCGGAGAATGGAAAATACTGCCGGAGAATGAGAAATACTGCCGGAGAATGAGAAATACTGCCGGAGAATGGAAAATACTGCTGGAGAATGGAAAATATTGCTGGAGAATGAGAAATACTGACGGAGAATGAGAAATATTGCCGGAGAATGAGAAATGCTGCCGGAGAATGGAAAATACTGCCGGAGAATGGAAAATACTGCCGGAGAATGAGAAATACTGCCTGAGAATGAGAAAAATAGCCGGAAAATGGAAAATACTGCCGGAGAATGAGAAATACTGTTGGAGAATGGAAAATACTACCGCAGAATGAGAAATACTGCCGGAGAATGAGAAATACTGCCGGAGAATGAGAAATTCTGCCGGAGAATGGAAATTACTGCCGGAGAATGAGAAATACTGCCGGAGAATGGAAAATACTGCCGGAGAATGGAAAATACTGCCGGAGAATGATAAATACTGCCGGAGAATGAGAAATTCTGCCGGAGAATGAGAAATACTGCCGGAGAATGAGAAATATTGCCGGAGAATGAGAAATACTGCCGGAGAATGAGAAATACTGCCGGTGAATGGAAAATACTGCCGGAGAATGGAAAATACTGCCGGAGAATGAGAAATACTGCCGGAGAATGGAAAATACTGCCGGAGAATGGAAAATACTGCCGGAGAATGAGAAATACTGCCGGAGAATGAGAAATACTGCCGGAGAATGAGAAATACTGCCGGAGAATGGAAAATACTGCCGGAGAATGAGAAATACTGCCGGAGAATGGAAAATACTGCCGGAGAATGGAAAATACTGCCGGAGAATGAGAAATACTGCTGGAGAATGAGAAATACTGCCGGAGAATGAGAAATACTGCCGGCGAATGAGAAATACTGCTGGAGAATGAGAAATACTGTCAGAGAATGGAAAATGCTGCCGGAGAATGGAAAATACTGCCGGAGAATGGAAAATACTGCCGGAAAATGATAAATACTGCCGGAGAATGAGAAATACTGCCGGAGAATGAGAAATGCTGCCGGAGAATGTGAAATACTGCCGGAGAATGGAAAATACTGCCGGAGAATGAATAATACTGCCGGAGAATGAGAAATACTGCCGGAGAATGGGAAATACTGCCGGAGAATGGAAAATTCTGCCGGAGAATGAGAAATACTGCCGGAGAATGAGAAATACTGCCGGAGAATGATAAATACTGCCGGAGAATGAGAAATACTGCCGGAGAATGGAAAATACTGCCGGAGAATGAGAAATACTGCCGGAGAATGGAAAATACTGTCAGAGAATGAGAATTACTGCCGGAGAATGGAAAATACTGCCGGAGAATGAGAAATACTGCCGGAGAATGAGAAATACTGCCGGAGAATGGAAAATACTGCCGGAGAATGGAAAATACTGCCGGAGAATGAGAAATACTGCCGGAGAATGGAAAATACTGCCGGAGAATGAGAAAATACTGCCGGAGAATGAGAAATACTGCCGGAGAATGGAAAATACTGCCGGAGAATGGAAAATACTGCCGGAGAATGAGAAATACTGCAGAAGAATGGAAAATACTGCCGGAGAATGAGAAATACTGCCGGAGAATGGAAAATACTGCCGGAGAATGGAAAATACTGCCGGAGAATAAGAAATTCTGCCGGAGAATGGAAAAATACTGCCGGAGAATGAGAAATACTGCCGGAGAATGGAAAATACTGCCGGAGAATGGAAAATACTGCCGGAGAATGAGAAATACTGCCGGAGAATGAGAAATACTGCTGGAGAATGGAAAATACTGCCGGAGAATGGAAAATACTGCCGGAGAATGGAAATACTGCCGGAGAATGGGAAATACTGCTGGAGAATGGGAAATACTGCCGGATAATGAGAAATACTGCTGGAGATTGAGAAATACTGCGGGAGAATGGAAAATGCTGCCGGAGAATGGAAAATACTGCCGGAGAATGGAAAATACTGCCGGAGAATGGGAAATTCTGCTGGAGAATGTTAAATACTGCCGGAGAATGGAAAATACTGCCGGAGAATGGAAAATACTGCCGGAGAATGAGAAATACTGCCGGAGAATGGGAAATACTGCCGGACAATGGGAAATACTGCCGGAGAATGGAAAATACTGCCGGAGAATGTAAAATACTGCCGGAGAATGAGAAATACTGCCGGAGAATGGAAAATTCTGCCGGAGAATGAGAAATACTGCCGGAGAATGAGAAATACTGCCGGAGCATGATAAATACTGCCGGAGAATGGAAAATACTGCCAGAGAATGAGAATTACTGCCGGAGAATGGAAAATACTGCCGGAGAATGAGAAATACTTCCAGAGAATGAGAAATACTGCCGGAGAATGGAAAAAACTGCCGGAGAATGGAAAATACTGCCGGAGAATGAGAAATACTGCCAGAGAATGGAAAATACTGCCGGAGAATGAGAAAATACTGCCGGAGAATGAGAAATACTGCCGGAGAATGAGAAATACTGCCGGAGAATGGAAAATACTTCTGGAGAATGAGAAATACTGCCGGAGAATGAGAAATACTACCGGAGAATGGAAAATACTGCCGGAGAATGGAAAATACTGCCGGAGAATGAGAAATACTGCCGGAGAATGAGAAATACTGCTGGAGAATGGAAAATACTGCCGGAGAATGGAAAATACTGCCGGAGAATGAGAAATACTGCCGGAGAATGAGAAATACTGCCGGAGAATGAGAAATACTGCAGGAGAATGAGAAATGCTGCCGGAGAATGGAAAATACTGCCGAAGAATGGAAAATAGTGCCGGAGAATGAGAAATACTGCCGGAGAATGAGAAATATTGCCGGAGAATGGAAAATACTGCCGGAGAATTGAAAATACTGCCGGAGAATGGAAAATACTGCCGGAGAATGGAAACTACTGCCGGAGAATGGAAACTACTGCCGGAGAATGAGAAATATTGCCGGAGAATGGGAAATACTGCCGGAGATTGGGAAATACTGCCGGAGAATGGAAAATACTGCCAGACAATGAGAAATACTGCCGGAGAATGGAAAATACTGCCGGAGAATGGAAAATACTGCCGGAGAATGAGAAATACTGCCGGAGAATGAGAAATACTGCTGGAGAATGGAAAATACTGCCGGAGAATGGAAAATACTGCCGGAGAATGGAAATACTGCCGGAGAATGGGAAATACTGCTGGAGAATGGGAAATACTGCCGGATAATGAGAAATCACTGCCGGAGAATGGAAAATACTGCCGGAGAATGGAAAATACTGCCGGAGAATGAGAAATACTGCCGGAGAATGGGAAATACTGCCGGAGAATGGGAAATACTGCCGGAGAATGGAAATACTGCCGGAGAATGGAAAATACTGCCGGAGAATGGAAAATACTGCCGGAGAATGAGAAATACTGCCGGAGAATGAGAAATACTGCCGGAGAATGAGAAATACTGCTGGAGAATGGAAAATACTGCCGGAGAATGGAAAATACTGCCGGAGAATGGAAATACTGCCGGAGAATGGGAAATACTGCTGGAGAATGGGAAATACTGCCGGATAATGAGAAATACTGCTGGAGATTGAGAAATACTGCGGGAGAATGGAAAATACTGCCGGAGAATGGAAAATACTGCCGGAGAATGGGAAATACTGCTGGAGAATGGGAAATACTGCCGGAGAATGATAAATACTGCCGGAGAATGAGAAATTCTGCCGGAGAATGGAAAATACTGCCGGAGAATGAGAAATACTGCCGGAGAATGAGAAATACTGCTGGAGAATGGAAAATACTGCCGGAGAATGGAAATACTGCCGGAGAATGGGAAATACTGCTGGAGAATGGGAAATACTGCCGGATAATGAGAAATACTGCCGGAGAATGGAAAATACTGCCGGAGAATGGAAAATACTGCCGGAGAATGAGAAATACTGCCGGAGAATGGGAAATACTGCCGGAGAATGGGAAATACTGCCGGAGAATGGAAATACTGCCGGAGAATGGAAAATACTGCCGGAGAATGGAAAATACTGCCGGAGAATGAGAAATACTGCCGGAGAATGAGAAATACTGCCGGAGAATGAGAAATACTGCTGGAGAATGGAAAATACTGCCGGAGAATGGAAAATACTGCCGGAGAATGGAAATACTGCCGGAGAATGGGAAATACTGCTGGAGAATGGGAAATACTGCCGTATAATGAGAAATACTGCTGGAGATTGAGAAATACTGCGGGAGAATGGAAAATACTGCCGGAGAATGGAAAATACTGCCGGAGAATGGGAAATACTGCTGGAGAATGGGAAATACTGCCGGAGAATGATAAATACTGCCGGAGAATGAGAAATTCTGCCGGAGAATGAGAAATACTGCCGGAGAATGGGAAATACTGCCGGAGAATGGAAAATACTGCCGGAGAATGAGAAATACTGCCGGAGAATGGGAAATACTGCCGGAGAATTAGAAATACTGCCGGAGAATGGAAAATACTGCCGGAGAAGGTAAAATACTGCCGGAGAATGAGAAATACTGCCGGAGAATGGAAAATTCTGCCGGAGAATGAGAAATACTGCCGGAGCATGATAAATACTGCCGGAGAATGAGAAATACTGCCGGAGAATGAGAAATACTGCCAGAGAATGAGAATTACTGCCGGAGAATGGAAAATACTGCCGGAGAATGAGAAATACTTCCGGAGAATGAGAAATACTGCCGGAGAATGGAAAAAACTGCCGGAGAATGGAAAATACTGCCGGAGAATGAGAAATACTGCCAGAGAATGAGAAATACTGCCGGAGAATGGAAAATACTGCCAGAGAATGAGAAAATACTGCCGGAGAATGAGAAATACTGCCGGAGAATGAGAAATACTTCCGGAGAATGAGAAATACTGCTGGAGAATGGAAAATACTGCCGGAGAATGGAAAATACTGCCGGAGAATGGAAAATACTGCCGGAGAATGAGAAATACTGCCAGAGAATGGAAAATACTGCCGGAGAATGAGAAAATACTGCCGGAGAATGAGAAATACTGCCGGAGAATGAGAAATACTGCCGGAGAATGGGAAATACTTCTGGAGAATGAGAAATACTGCCGGAGAATGAGAAATACTGCCGGAGAATGGAAAATACTGCCGGAGAATGGAAAATACTGTCGGAGAATGAGAAATACTGCCGGAGAATGAGAAATACTGCTGGAGAATGGAAAATACTGCCGGAGAATGGAAAATACTGCCGGAGAATGAGAAATACTGCCGGAGAATGAGAAATACTGCCGGAGAATGAGAAATACTGCAGGAGAATGAGAAATGCTGCCGGAGAATGGAAAATACTGCCGGAGAATGGAAAATACTGCCGGAGAATGAGAAATACTGCCGGAGAATGAGAAATATTGCCGGAGAATGGAAAATACTGCCGGAGAATTGAAAATACTGCCGGAGAATGGAAAATACTGCCGGAGAATGGAAACTACTGCAGGAGAATGGAAACTACTGCCGGAGAATGAGAAATACTGCCGGAGAATGGGAAATACTGCCGGAGAATGGGAAATACTGCCGGAGAATGGAAAATACTGCCGGAGAATGAGAAATACTGCCGGAGAATGGAAAATACTGCCGGAGAATGGAAAATACTGCCGGAGAATGAGAAATACTGCCGGAGAATGAGAAATACTGCCGGAGAATGAGAAATACTGCCGGAGAATGGAAAATACTGCCGGAGAATGGAAAAAACTGCCGGAGAATGAGAAATACTGCCGGAGAATGAGAAATACTGCTGGAGAATGGAAAATACTGCCGGAGAATGGAAAATACTGCCGGAGAATGGAAATACTGCCGGAGAATGGGAAATACTGCTGGAGAATGGGAAATACTGCCGGATAATGAGAAATACTGCCGGAGAATGGAAAATACTGCCGGAGAATGGAAAATACTGCCGGAGAATGAGAAATACTGCCGGAGAATGGGAAATACTGCCGGAGAATGGGAAATACTGCCGGAGAATGGAAATACTGCCGGAGAATGGAAAATACTGCCGGAGAATGGAAAATACTGCCGGAGAATGAGAAATACTGCCGGAGAATGAGAAATACTGCTGGAGAATGGAAAATACTGCCGGAGAATGGAAAATACTGCCGGAGAATGGAAATACTGCCGGAGAATGGGAAATACTGCTGGAGAATGGGAAATACTGCCGGATAATGAGAAATACTGCTGGAGATTGAGAAATACTGCGGGAGAATGGAAAATACTGCCGGAGAATGGAAAATACTGCCGGAGAATGGGAAATACTGCTGGAGAATGGGAAATACTGCCGGAGAATGATAAATACTGCCGGAGAATGAGAAATACTGCCGGAGAATGAGAAATACTGCCGGAGAATAAGAAATACTGCCGGAGAATGGAAAATACTGCCGGAGAATGAGAAATACTGCCGGAGAATGGGAAATACTGCCGGAGAATTAGAAATACTGCCGGAGAATGGAAAATACTGCCGGAGAAGGTAAAATACTGCCGGAGAATGAGAAATACTGCCGGAGAATGGAAAATTCTGCCGGAGAATGAGAAATACTGCCGGAGAATGAGAAATACTGCCAGAGAATGAGAATTACTGCCGGAGAATGGAAAATACTGCCGGAGAATGAGAAATACTTCCGGAGAATGAGAAATACTGCCGGAGAATGGAAAAAACTGCCGGAGAATGGAAAATACTGCCGGAGAATGAGAAATACTGCCAGAGAATGAGAAATACTGCCGGAGAATGGAAAATACTGCCGGAGAATGAGAAAATACTGCCGGAGAATGAGAAATACTGCCGGAGAATGAGAAATACTTCCGGAGAATGAGAAATACTGCCGGAGAATGGAAAATACTGCCGGAGAATGGAAAATACTGCCGGAGAATGGAAAATACTGCCGGAGAATGAGAAATACTGCCGTAGAATGAGAAATACTGCTGGAGAATGGAAAATACTGCCGGAGAATGGAAAATACGGCCGGAGAATGGAAAATACTTCTGGAGAATGGAAAATACTGCCGGAGAATGAGAAATACTGCCGGAGAATGAGAAATACTGCTGGAGAATGGAAAATACTGCCGGAGAATGAGAAATACTGCCGGAGAATGGAAAATACTGCCGGAGAATGAGAAATACTGCCGTAGAATGAGAAATACTGCTGGAGAATGGAAAATACTGCCGGAGAATGGAAAATACTGCCGGAGAATGGAAAATACTTCTGGAGAATGGAAAATACTGCCGGAGAATGAGAAATACTGCCGGAGAATGAGAAATACTGCTGGAGAATGGAAAATACTGCCGGAGAATGAGAAATACTGCCCGAGAATGGAAAATACTTCTGGAGAATGGAAAATACTGCCGGAGAATGAGAAATGCTGCCGGAGAATGAGAAATACTGCCGGAGAATGAGAAATGCTGCCGGAGAATGGAAAATACTGCCGGAGAATGGAAAATACTGCCGGAGAATGAGAAATACTGCGGGAGAATGAGAAATATTGCCGTAGAATGGAAAATACTGCCGGAGAATTGAAAATACTGCCGGAGAATGGAAAATACTGCCGGAGAATGGAAACTACTGCCGGAGAATGGAAACTACTGCCGGAGAATGAGAAATACTGCCGGAGAATGAGACAAGTGGAGGGGTGTGTGGGGAGGGGAGTGCCGAACTAGACCGCTGTATGTAGATGCCTGGAGTGATATTTTTAGTGCCACCACCAACACCGCCGCCGGGTTGACGTCGCGGACGAGTGTCCCGACAGGTGCGAGGACGAATGTGGAAACGACGTTCGTCCAAGGGCGACTTACAGCGGCAGTCGCGTGTGGAGGTGAAGGCCGAGACGAGGGGCACGAGAGAGGAGGGGCGGGTGGCGCTGTCAGCGACGTCAGCGGTTTGCGGGTCTAGGCGACGCGATATGAGGGGCGTGCGTTTATTAATCAAGTGACGACGCATTTGCGAAACGACGCACAAGGGGGAGGCTTAAATCGGGGTATTGCTGTACATTTTAGAGAGAGAGAGAGAGAAAGTGGGAACTCATGGGTTAGGGAGCATACGCAGGTTTTAAAAAAATAATAAATCAAACTGTTAAGGAAAGACGACTTGTGCAGGATTCGTCACGCTAGAAGAGACGATTGTGTGGATGTGCTTATGTTGAACTTCTTTTGCACCGTACGTGCTAATCGGAGGTGCGGACGATGGCCGACGGTCTGGAACAGCAGGACCGCAGGAATGACGAAGTGACAGCCAAGCAGTGGAACGCGTCCGATCGAGACAGAGCGACCACTTGTATAAGTGAGAGATGGTGGCGGTCTGGGGAGGTACAGGCCCTTAATCCAGCAGTGAATTTACCCCTGGCTGATGACCACGACGATTAGGAAGAGGCTGGACGGCCCTGGAGCACACCCACACACCACGAGGGGACACTATTTAGAGAAATCTGTTCCGTGGAGAGGGCATAGCGGGTGTCTCCTAATCCCCCGGTCTCCCTACATCAGCCCTTGTCACGGTGTCCGGCCATAACTCAGACCGCGATGTCTCGGGCCCCGTGATATATTTAATCGATAACGGGTCCTTTAGCAGAAGTCAGCCATCCGCTATAAACCTCGACACGGTTCGCTGCCCAGACACTGCCAAACCACCGCGGCTCCAGAGAGATGGAGGCGCATTTATTTAACCCATTATTCATGGGTGGTTTAGTGATCTTTTTTTTTGTATGCCAGAAAGATTTTTTTGGCGGAGTGGTGGCGCAGCGGTTAGTGCTCGCTGTGCCGTGAACCTGCTGACCTAAGTTTAATATTCCGGCTACGGTGGCTAACGTCAGCGGTGAGCGACATCCTGAAACGGTCCTGGATCGCACTCCCCCCCTCCTTCCCACCATCTGCACCAGCCTGTAATCACCAAGCGTGGTGAAGTATGGTCAAACAACCTCCCCCCCCCCCATGAGTGAGAGGCGTTTTGGAGGCCTGTGGTGGAATACAATGTTGGCATCTGTGTGTGGTGGTGACCGGTGTGGCGCATGAACGTCGGCACTCGGGGAGATAAAGGTGGCCGAGAATGATCTCTATTCATATCTCTCCCTCGTGGGCCTCGCCATTCCCTTCCACGTATGTATGTAGAACTTCTTTCGTACCGTACGTACTAATCGGAGGTGCTCGCTAACAGCACTCTGTTGCAGCGGGAATCTGTTCAAGGGTACACGAAGTATAGGTGCACACATCATACATATATAGTCTTCAACTCGAGGGCAATAGAAGGGAAGCGGAGCATCAATTAAATTACTCTCAATTTGAAAGTAAATATTCCATTACTCGGGTCGTTTCATCCGTTTTGTTTTAATTAGCCATAGGATTGGTTCGGGTGGCTGCGTGTAACGTGGCATGGAAGGGCCGACGCAGGTTCAGGGTAGCGGTGCAGTTGGCCTCTCCGCGAGGCCGGGGTTCACGTCCTCGTTATGCGTCGTGTGTTCGCATCGTCGAAGCTGCGTCGTGCCAAGGTCGTGTGGTTTCGTTCGTGTCCTGCTTGTGTTCCGACTGCGCGAACGACAAAGCGCGTCGATGTTTGCGGTGAGTGGCGACGTTTGTGTTTCGTTTGTGTGTTCAGGTCATGCTCTTGTTGTGTTCCGCTTGCGTCTGTTCTTCATCTTCATCTTCTTCTTCTTCTTCATCATCATCATCATCATGATCCATGGCCAATCCAATGCTGGATGAGGTTTCCCGAAGCCGCTGCCTTTTCTCGCGATCCTGTTTTGTCACGAAGCGCACAGCACAGCTAAACTGATTCCATTATTTCGTCTCCTTCAGCAGACGTCTTCTCAGTCCACGACCATTTCCGCTTGTTCTTGATCATGATTCAATTTCAAACTTTTCCAGGGGAACCGCACGAAGTCGTATGACCCTTTTTTCATGAGATACTGCATTTGGGTATGGATTTATTTTAAGATGTTTTCAGCCAATTAATGACGAGTTGTGTTCATTAAACACGTGGGAGGAACACGGAGCATCCGGAGTGAACCCACGCACGTAAGGGAGCAACGCTCTATCCCCGTCAAGATGGAATACACAGATGGCGATTACTCCCACTTGCTGCACCGTCTTCTGCTGGTGAACCATGGATGGGCACGGCACCTCGTCGACGCCCACGCGGAAAGGGAGTTTCGCTCCATCCGTGCGGCGATCTACCAAGCCTCGCTGCTGCTTCCAAAGCAGCGCTGCCTCGCAGGCAAGCCACACGTGCAGCAGCAACAGCAGCAGCAGCCATCACCGCCGCTACCCGGCTCATTATGCCTCGTTACAAAGTTCACGCTCCACCTGCGCTCACGCCCGCTCGTGCGCTGTTTCTCGCGGTGGTGTTGTGATGAGGGCGCTCCTGCAGAGAGACTCCCCCCCCCCGCTCGCCCCCCCCCCCGCTCGCCCCCCCGTACCCCCCCCGCACCCGCTCGCCCCCCCCCCTCCGCTCGCCCACCCCCCCCCCGCTCGTTCACCCCCCCCCGCACCCGCTCACTCCCCCCCCCGCCTCCCCGCTCGTTCACCCTCCCGCTCGCTCGCCTCCCCCCCCCGCTCGCCCACCCCCCCGCTTCCCCCCCCCGCTCGCCCCCCCCGCCCGCCCCCCCTGCTCACCCCCCGCCCGCCCCCCCATGCTCGTCATCCGCCGTGGCGGCTCCGCACTCCGCGCTCGCCACTCCGCTCGTCGCCACGGAGACAACGCACACACACAAGACAAAGATCCCCCGTGTAGCCTGAGCAGGCTGGAGGGGCAAGTGCTGTTAGCGAGCACCTGTGAAGGCGGGAACGGCACACGAGGGAGTGGGTGGCCAGCACCACGACCCGACCACCTTTGTCTCCCCAGTGGCGATGTTTACACACCGCACCAGGTACTAATTTGAGGCTGAGTTAACCTAGGGGAGGCCCAGGACCGGTTCAAATAATCGCCACCGGTGTTGGCCGTGAGCGGGAATCGAACTCGGGTTGCCCGGTTCGTAGCGCAGCGTAGCGCTAACCACTACACTCCCACTCCCCACGCACACACAAAAACTTACAAACACAGAAAACACACACTACAAAAACACATAAAAACACTCACAAACACAGAAAACACACACAAACACATACACACAAAAACACACAAACACATACACACAGAAAACACACACAGAAAACACAGAAAACACACACAGAAAACATACACACAAAAACACACACACAAACACAAAAAACCACACACAGCACATACACGGAAAACACACACGCACAAAAAACACACACACAGAAAACACACACACGGCAAACACACACAAACACAGAACTCAACATCGGGGGATCGAGCAATCAGGATGCTTTCACCGCTCTCTTTCTTCTTCTTCTCTAATAACTCCCGCGCCGCTGGTCGACAGCGGTGGCTCCAGCCACTCTTTGTCTCCCTTGCCGAGCAAGAGCGGCGCTCTCAAGCGTCGCGGCGGCTCCGGGTGCGTCTCTCAGAGAGATCGCTCGCCTGCATATGGGCCTCGTAAAAGCATTCCCCCTTCCACTGTCCTTTTATCGTTCTCTCTCTCTCTCACTCTCTCTCCGTCTCTCTCTCCTCTCTTTCTCGGTCCCAGCGACACAACGGTGGTGCTTGCACTGAGGGCGAGGCGACGCGATCGCTTTGAAGTTGTATGAAAGCGTTTGCTCCGAGGCTCTCCGGAGCACGGGAAGGGCATCTGTGTCAAAGTTTGAGATGATGGAGGAAAAGAGAGAGAGAGAAAGGGGGGTGAGTATGATGGGGAAAGGTAGTGGCACCGAGAAAAGGCCCTTTGTGATTTCCCTCGCCAAAGTGTTTTTCACTACCACTTTTGGGTTCTGCGGTGCCACCCACAGCGGCTGCTGTGAAAGGTGGACAAAGCGACCTTGTCTCAAAATGGGAATATGAACGCTTGACGGCTGCTGGCTCTCTATTTAAAGGTCGGGTATCATTCATTCATCCTGTTCTGGAATAGGTGCTAATGTTCTCGGACAACAACAGCAGCAACACGAAAACAACGGGAGCAAATGCCTCTCAATTGTCGAGGAAAGCAACAGGCGAGCCTCAAGGGTGCGGGATAACGCGGCCGTCACCGCTGCCCCTCGCAGCCGCCACGGCCGACGGACAGCCCCCTGGCTGGCTCCTGGCTCGCACCGAGAGCAGAGCCGACACAACCAGGGCCGTCCTTTCACGGGGCTCTTCCTATCGCCACCCGCGAACGTTTCAGCGCGGATATCTGCAGCGCGCGTGGCGGATTTAAATTTTTTTAAAAAATTTATTTTCTTGGTTCTTTCGGTAAAGTCACGTAAATAGAAAATAAAAATGAAATGATTTTCTATCTACGTCACTTTACCGAAAGAACCAAGAATATGAATTCCTACAGTCACGAAAGTTTTAAGTCTAAATTTAATTTATTTATTAATGTATTCAACGTTCTCTGATTTATTTTCAGTTAAAATTAACAAAAAAATACAAAGCCGAAGCAGAGGTCGCCGTTCCATAGTTCCATAGTTCATTTATTTGGTTTAGCCCTGTGAGCCATTCGGCTCTTGAATCGGGTGCAACCGCAACAAACTAATACATGAACAAGAAAACATCTTAAAGTGACTATGTGACTGTGCAAACAGAAAATCCAGGAAAAAAAACATCAAAAATATTCCTGAAATAGCACCGTACACCAATGCTGTGTGCAAAAATTACAGTGGAATGCAAGTCAAATAACAACAACAACCACAAGACAACTAAGATTAAGGCCATCAGTCTAACTCCGTACTACAATAAACAAAAACATGGCCAAAACCGAAAAAAACGTTTTCGAAATCACCAAAATAAAAGCCATAAATGCAATGTAACATTGATCATAGGGACTGTAACCGAATTTGTTACAATAAACTACATGAATAAATTATAACACCCAAATCTAGAGCCATATTTTAGGCCACTGAATAGCAGTGGCAGCTAGGGGTGTACAACTCCTCTAGAGCAATTTTGAGTGAAGATCTCATAGGTAGTGATTCAAGTTGCAGTTTATTGGCAATAGCATTCTAGGCCCTGGGGGCATCAATAGCAAAGGCCCTTCCTCCAGTTTTTGTACGGCAATAGGGAATGTGAAACTGGTAAATGAGCGAAGGCCTGAGGTCAAATTTGTTCTTTGAAATAGAGAGGAGATCCAGCAGGTAGTCTGCGGATTTTTTTTTAAAGTACATCGTGAATAAATAAGATCTGGTGCACAAGCCGTCGAACATTAAGAGATGTTAAGTTTGACCCAATGTAGAGATCACAGTGGTGAGTCCTATATGGGCAGTTCAATGCAAATCCAAAGGCCGAGTGATAGATGGAATCAAGCTTCTTCAGTACAGTACTTGGGGCTGATTTTTACACGATGTCACAGTAGTCAAGTAGAGGCAGTATGGTAGCTTTTATCAATTCCAAACGGAACATTGGGGGGAAGCAGTGCTTGTGTCGATACAGAAAACCAATTTTTATTTTTGTATTTTTACCAATATAATAAATGTGATCTTCAAAATTAAGTTTTGAATCCAGGATGACCCCAATATACTTATAGATCTTGACTTACTCTATTTGATAATTATTCAAGGAATGTAATTGGGGAAAAATAACTTCCTGCTTTAGTCCCGGTGAGAAGCATAGCACCTTGGTTTTGCAGGTACTCAGGACTAGTTTAAGAGAAACTAGCTGATGTTGTAGTTTGTTGAAATCACCCTGGAGCTTAGCAATCACGTCATCCGGAGAGCGGCCAGCAGTAATCAGTATCGTGTCATCTGCAAAAAGATTTACCCTGGAATTATCCAGGTCAGTGCCCATGTCATTGACATAAAGAGAGAACAAGAGGGGGCCGAGGATGGAACCCTGTGGAACCCTTTTTGTTATCTTAACACTCTTTGACCTCCAACCATCTGTGAATACAGTTTGGGTGCGAGAAATGAGGTAATTTTTTTAACCATTGTACTATGTTCTCGGAAAAACCGAGGCAACTTAGTTTACTAAGCAGGGTGTTGTGGTCTACTGTATCAAAAGCTTTGGACAGGTCAAGAAAAAGACAGGCACAGTACTGCTTATTATCAAGGCTATTGTAAATTTGATTCAAAGAGTCTAATGCAGCAGATGTGGTGCTGTATTTTTTTCGGAACCCAGATTGTTTTAGATATAGTAGATTGTTGGTGGACAGGAAACTGCTAATTTGGTAGTTCAATCATTTTTGAAAAATTTCCATCAATGGGGACAAAATTGAGATAGGTCGGTAGTTATTGGGATCATATTTAGGGCCCCCTTTGTGAAGTGGACGGACATAGGAATGTTTCCATTCTAGAGGAACTGATGCTTCTTTGATGGACAGGTTGAAAATATGGGCTATAGGTTAGTATATTAGATGACCAACAGTTAGTAGAGCAAAGACGGGGAAACGATCTGCTCTGGTAGAGGAGGACCCTTTGAGGTAGGACAGTTGTTTCAGAACATTACTTTCGTGGATTGGTTGGAAACTAAATTCGTTTAATGTTTGGACAGGGGTGTAGGAATTTGCAGGAGCAGGGGTGACTCCCAATACATTATCAAAAAGATTACCAGCTTCAGAAAAATGAAGGTAAAATAGTCAACTATTTTTTTGGGATCTGAAAAATATTCCCCGTTTCAGTTAAGCTCAACGGGCAGATTGTCTGTTTTGGATGCCTTTTCGATAGTTTTGATTGTTTTCCAAAAAATCCTGGCATTTACATGTGATTCCAGGAGAGTGGAGGAAAAGTAGGTATTTTTTGCATGCCGTATTTTTTACGCATCTATTCCTTAAAATCCTGTATTCTAGCCAGTCATTTACTAAATTACTTTTCTGAGCACATGCCCAAGCCTTGTCCCTAGTTTTCATGAGCTTTGTAATCAAAGGATCATACCATGGTGGGCGGTTGCCTTTAGTTTTAAATCTAACCAACGGAGCATGTTTGTTAAGAATTTGGAGAAACGTGTACCTGAAAGTCTCCCAAGCCGTAGTCAGGTTGGGGATATCACAGACCTTATCAATATCCGAGTGAAGCACGTCATTTGTAAATGCCTGAGTGCTGAAGTGCCTCAAAGAGTGCTTCTCAACAATTTTAGGGGGGCTTTGGGTCTGGCTGATGATCTCACCCCAAAAATGAAGGAGTGACCGTTAATTTACTGGGCCGGGTTTGCGATGAGTGCGTCAGACCCATCTTGACCGCTCCTTCATTGTGCCCCCGTCAATACAATCGGCACCGCTCTGGGGAGGCGGGCGGGGGGGGGGCAGGCGGAGTGGGGGAGGTATCCCCCGCACGTGGAACTTTAATGCCGCTTTAGGCGCTTGCCAAATTCGCCCCACTCGTCTTGAGCACCGGAAGCGTTTTTGTTGTTGCCAGCAGATGGCCGGGGTCACCCGTCACCCCGTCCTCGACGCCTCCGACGCATTCGATGGAGCCGGGGGGGGGGGGGGGTTTGGGGGGGGCGCGCGCGTGGGAAGGGAACACATACGAAACAAATATTTATATAAATGAAATAACTTTCTGTTCTGGAAGAAAGCACAAGCCTTGGTGATGGGGGTGGGTGAGGTGAGTTTAGGAGATGATGGTGGAGTGTGAAACAGGCAGGGGAAAAAAAATAATAAGCGTAAACAAAAATAAATTTTCCGCTAATTGTTCCAGGGCAATGGTGGCTTAATGAATTCATTTGATTATTTCTTTGATTCCGGATTTCGCGCAGCGCATCTCTGTCTTACCGTGCGCCCATCTGTCACCTTCCTCGCTCACTCGGGGCTTCAGTCGCAGCGTCTTGCACCGCGCGTAATTGGA
Organism: Petromyzon marinus; assembly: GCF_048934315.1. NCBI lineage: Eukaryota > Metazoa > Chordata > Hyperoartia > Petromyzontiformes > Petromyzontidae > Petromyzon > Petromyzon marinus. Next base: position 13,454,856 of record NC_133679.1, on the reverse strand, counting down.
GCGCCTTCACGCGGGTCCCCAAGTCGCTCGACTGGCGAGCGGCACACGCGGCGCGCGCATTGCGAGCCTCTGCTTATTTAAACCCATCGCGGTCTGTAATGCGCGGTATTGTTATTTTATTTTTGCGTGGTTATTTACGAATTTCGCTCGCCGGTATTTTTCTCTCGGTTCTCCGGGATGTCCTTCATTCAATCATCAATTCTGGGCTTTGCTCAAAGTGTAAATTAAGCAACCGTAATCTTCTGCAGCCTTAAAGGATGAATATGTTTAAGGGTTTGTGTGTGTGTGTGTGTTTGCGCGCGTTGCGGAGTGGTGGCGCAGCAGTTAGCGCACTGCGCTATGAACCCAGCCGCCCGAGGTCGATTCGCGCTCATGTCCAACATGAATTGACGATTATCTGAACCGGTCCTGGGCGTCCCCTAGGTCGGCTCAACCATAAATGAATAGCGTGTACGGTGTGTAAACATCCGCACTTGGGAGACAAAGGCAGCCGGGCACGGTGCTGACCACCCACCCCCTGGTGTGCCGTGTCGGCCTTCATAGATGCTCGCTAACAGCTCTTTCCCCATCAGTCTGCTGAGGCTATACAGGGGATCTTTGTATGGTTAGTGCACTGTGCTGCGAACCCGGCCCAGCCGAGTTTAATAACAAGTGATATCCCAACCAGTCGTGAGCCACGCCTAGGTTAACTCAGCCTTAAACGAGCACCTGGTGCCGGCGTGCACGCACGCGCCGCACCACGATCCAGGGCCAATATCACCGACAAGTGACCTGAATCAGTTCCGGGCCGTGCCTAGGTTCGTCATCTCACCTTCGATGAGTACCTGGTGCTTGCGCGTAACACAACCACTGGGGAAGTGAGAGATGCGTGTGGTCCTGGCCATGCTACCCCCTCGCGCGCCATACCAGCCTTGATCGTCTGTTGGTCCTTGCCCCCGCACCTCCGATAAGCACGTTTGGCCAGGTACGGTGAGAAAGAAGTTCAACTTATCTATGGGACATTTTTGCCAGTGTCCAAAATGATGAAAAATAACCAATATGGTTGACCCTTTCTGATCTATTAGTTATTTTTCTATCTACGTGACTTTACCGAAAGAACCAAAGAGTATGAATTCCTGCAGTCACGAAAGCTTCGAATCAAGATTGAACCGCCTCTACGGGGAGAATTTCCACACAACTCACACATGACTTCAACCGAGAAGTTGGATGCAAAATGTAGCAATCTTTGGAAGGACGTTGATCAACCAGGTGAAGTGTTAACTGTTGTGTTGGCCGACTCTCTGAGTTGCATTACATTTCTAAGTTTGATTTCTTTTTTTCTCTCTATCACCTCGTTCCCTCTGTAAATGTCACCCCCACCCTCTCGCCCGTTACGGAAGCCCCTCCCCCTCGCCTCCCTCCCCCCCTCGGATTGGCCGAGGTGTGCAAGCTCTGCGATCCTACATTTACTTGCAGATTCCATCCCTAGCCCCGCCCACTTACCCTTGGGTTGTACCCACCACAAAGCTATATAACCTCTGGTTGCAGTAGCTCTCTCGCTACATTTCCTCCTGCCTCAGCAGCCCGTCTGCTGTATTGTTTCACCTGAAGACGATTGCTTGTGTTGCGATCGAAACGTCGTAATTCAATATTTATTTATTTCCTCTACGTGACTTTACCGAAAGAACCAAAGAGTAAGGATCTTCTAATATATGCATTGTCTTTGAAACTGATTGGTCGATCAAATTGAACATACACACGATAGGTGCTTGCTAACAGCGCTTGCCCCAAGAACCTGTAAGCCGACACAATGGATCTCTGTCTCTGTCTCTGCCGCGTGTATATACGCGTGTGTGTGCGCGCGCGCGCGCTTGTGTGTGTGCGATGCATGCCCTCTTGGAATGGATGGAGTTCCCAAAGAATGGGGCCATTTGACGAATGGGTAATAGCCGGCTCTTTCATCTTGAGTGTTTTTCACGCGATTCTCTGAAAGGAAAAATTAGACTGATATTATTCCTGCCCCCAAAAAATCAATAGCTGCCTTTCGTCGATATAGCACAGCATAGCACCCCACTTAATGAAATCAACTTCAGCTCTTTTTCATCCATTCATTCTCTATTTTTGGGGGATCCTGGGAAGTAAACGGAAGATGTTGTCATTGTGAGCATCAAACACAAGAAGAAGACTAAAAAAATTAACCCGAGCACGTGTGTTTTGAAATTGCGAGTGCTTCCAAAGACAACTTTAACAACCAAATCGCCCTGACTCAGATCAACTCGCTGGATCTCAGAAGCCCTGATGCCAATAAAGAGTCACCTAGCCATTGGTCGATCCGCTCTTGGATGGGGGCGAGCGAGTGGGAGGGGGGAAGGGCTCCCCCATGCCATTGCTGTTCGTGGGGGGTTCCTTGACTTACATACTTCACCAAGCTGCTCAAGCGTGCCATGGTGCAGGCACGAGGCGGACGCGTCGGTGTGGAGTGCAGCATAGCAACGCCTTTTAGCTGCACTGCTCTTTGCTGGCCACAACTTAGCCGGTGCAGCAGCCCGTAGCGTTTGTTCAATGCAATAGGGGTCTTCCATTCCAAAGCGCTGTTATCTAGCCTCAAGAGTTCCTGCTTAGCATGTTGGGGGTCTGGTGAGGTCGGACGCATTGGTGATGATTGGTCGTCCGCCTGACCCAGCTCGTCAGATATCGCGCATTGCAAATATAAACCAATCGGATCTTACGCCAGCGATTTGACACACGTATCTTGATGAACTAAACTAATCTAGACATTTTAATTTGACCAGTTCAGGGCCACTGAGCTATATAGCTCTTTTTCAGAAGCGGCCTGGCAACAAATGATAGCTCAACGAAGTGGCTTATCATCACGTGGAAATGTACAGCAGCCACATAATCTAAACGCGTGCCGTTGATTCTAAATGTGGAGGGGAAAAGAACCGGAAGACCCGGAGAAAAATCGTGTTATATTTTGTTATATTGTTGTATTGTTTGTGTTATATTGTGTTTGTGTGTTATATTGTTGTATTGTTTGTGTTATATTGCATTTTATATTGTTGTATTGTTTGTGTGCTATATTGTTGAATTGTTTGTATGTTATATTGTTGTATTGTTTGTGTGTTATATTGTTGTATTGTTCGTGTTGTATTGTTTGTGTTATATTGTGTGTGTTATATTGTTGTATTGTTTGCGTTATATTGTTGTATTGTTTGTGTGTTATATTGTTGTATTGTTTGTGTGTTATATTGTTGTATTGTTTGTGTGTTATATTGTTTGTGTGTTATATTGTTGTATTGTTTGCGTGTTATATTGTATTGTTTGTGTTATATTCTTTGTGTGTTATATTGTATTGTTTGTGTGTTATATTATATTGTTTGTGTGTTATAGTGTTGTATTGTTTGTGTTATATTATTTGTGTTATATTGTTGTATTGTTTGTGTTATATTATTTGTGTTATATTGTTGTATTGTTTGTGTTATATTGTATTGTTTGTGTTATATTGTTGTATTGTTTGTGTTATATTGTATTGTTTGTGTTATATTGTTGTATTGTTTGTGTTATATTGTTATATTGTTGTATTGTTTGTGTTATATTATTTGTGTTATATTGTTGTATTGTTTGTGTTATATTGTTGTATTGTTTGTGTTATATTGTATTGTTTGTGTTATATTGTTGTATTGTTTGTGTTATATTGTTGTATTGTTTGTGTGTTATATTGTTGTATTGTTTGTGTTATATTGTTTGTGTTATATTGTTGTATTGTTTGTGTTATATAATTTGTGTTATATTGTTGTATTGTTTGTGTTATATTGTTGTATTGTTTGTGTTATATTGTATTGTTTGTGTGTTATATTGTTGTATTGTTTGTGTTATATTGTATTGTTTGTGTGTTATATTGTTGTATTGTTTGTGTGTTATATTGTTGTATTGTTTGTGTGTTATATTGTTGTATTGTTTGTGTTATATTGTTGTATTGTTTGTGTTATATTGTTGTATTGTTTGTGTTATATTGTTGTATTGTTTGTGTGTTATATTGTTGTATTGTTTGTGTGTTATATTGTGTGTGTGTTACATTGTTGTATTGTTTGTGTGTTATATTGTTGTATTGTTTGTGTGTTAAATTGTTGTATTGTTTGTGTGTTATATTGTTGTATTGTTTGTGTTATATTGTTGTATTGTTTGTGTTATATTGTTGTATTGTTTGTGTGTTATATTGTTGTATTGTTTGTGTGTTATATTGTTTGTGTGTTACATTGTTGTATTGTTTGTGTGTTATATTGTTGTATTGTTTGTGTGTTAAATTGTTGTATTGTTTGTGTGTTATATTGTTGTATTGTTTGTGTTATATTGTTGTATTGTTTGTGTGTTATATTGTTGTATTGTTTGTGTTCTATTCTTTGTGTGTTATATTGTTGTATTGTTTGTGTGTTATATTGTTGTATTGTTTGTGTTATATTGTTGTATTGTTTGTGTGTTATATTGTTGTATTGTGTGTGTGTTATATTGTTGTATTGTTTGTGTTATATTGTTGTATTGTTTGTGTGTTATATTGTTGTATTGGGTGTGTTATATTGTTGTATTGTTTGTGTGTTATATTGTTGTATTATTCGTGTTGTATTGTTTGTGTGTTATATTGTTTGTGTTATATTGTTGTGTTGTTTGTGTGTTATATTGTTGTGTTGTTTGTGTGTTATATTGTTGTATTGCTTGCTGCTGTTACTTCCTGAAGAGCATCACAGCTCGTCATATTCCTCCTGCAGTCTAAGTAAAGATTCCGATTCTGATACAATATCAGTGATAGATTTTGTTCCGTTTCCTCCCATGTTAACCCCAACCCAATGTCGAAACACGGGGACCCGGAGGCTCTCCACGGATTAATAAATGCCTCTATTAGCGCTGCTGCTGCTGCTGCTTCTACTAAGATGTCCCAACGTGAGACACGACGAATGGGGGGGGGGGCAGCAGCTGGCATCACTGAGACAAGACGATCGCGAACAGCCGCAGACGAACGAGAGCTGAACCTCACTGCAGCCGCTTCGTGCCCCCGGGGCTCAACGCACCGGGCAGGGCAATTTATCGAAAGGCCGTTTAATTTTACACCTCTCGGTCGAAGCGCGTTTTGCCGGTCGTGTTGGAGGGGGTTTGGGGGCGGGAGTGGTGGGGGGGGGGGGGGGGTACTGCGCTCAGGGGAAGCAGACAACTCGATTGTGGGTTTTGTTTTTTTCCGGAGGGCGCCGTTACTTGACACGGGCAGGAGACGTGGGGGTACAGGGACGTGGGGTTCAGCCATTTGTCACCCCCTGGCTGCTAGGCCACTGCAGATATTTAAGGATTCATAATAATGAGAGTGATGGTTTGGTGATACTGTGCTCATTGGCAAATTGTCAGTCAGTCGACCTGTGGCATCTGGGTCTGCCCCGTGACCTCCTGCCAGCGGGCGTTCGACACTTCACGTGGCCTCAAGGTGCACCTAGCCTGGCACAAGCGTCGTGGTGACGTCACCGCCACTTCGTGGCGAACGGCGGTTGTTATTGGCAGTGGTGCACAAACGCAAATAACCAACAACAACAACAAAAAAACACGTGTGAATAACACGTTGGCATTAGAAGGGAACAATTATATCATCGAGGTTACGGGCAAAGACTCTTCTTTGTATGGCCATCACTACGGAGAAGGGACATCGCCGAAGACGTCACCTCGGAATCTACTTCACTCGATAATGTGAAGCAACATCGCAGCGGTGTGCCTGAAGAAGAATGTTTATTATTTTAAAATCTATTCTTCCAAACTGTTGTGACACGTGGATATCCTTCATTGTCCCGCACCTCCGGTTAGCACGGCCGGCTACGAACGCCGCGAAAGAAGTTCAGCATGCGTACAGACGTGCAGCCAGTTCAGCTCACGTTAGCGACCCATGACAGATGTATTCACCCGGCACACCGCATCCTGTATTACCTCTCGCTCCGGTTGTGGCTGCTGCTTGTCACGTGCTCACTACGGTCTACCAGCGAACCGAGACATGGGCACGTTCTCGAGGAAATTGAAAGTGTATGCAGCTGCTCGGTAGCTAGGAGATGTTGACTATCTCGCCTGGTGTACAGGAGGTCGTGGGTTCGATCCTGACCCTGACGCCTGCTGCTGTATATTTGGAGTTTGCGTGTCTCTCTCTCTCATCATCATCACGGCGGCTATGAGATGTTAACTACCTCGCCTGGTATACAAGAGGTCGTGGGTTCGATCCGACCCTGACGCCTGCTGTAAACCTAAAGTTTAGAATCATCACGCCTTTAGAGTATTTGGCTGCTATATATTTTCACGTGATAAGGCAATTCCTTGAGTTATCGTTTATTTGTGGGATGGTTGCGTTTGAAACAGAGCTACATAGCCCAGTGGGCCATACCTGTTTAAACAAATATATAGTGTCGTTTCGGTTTAAGCCGCGTATTGTTTTGCATAACGTCCGACGTTTCGCTCCGCTATGCTTTTTCAGTTCCTCACAAAGCTTCCCCTGGCACGTGCAGCGAAACGTCGGAAATCGCTGCTGAAACGGCACATGCGGATACGAATCTGAAACCGCGTCGAGAGAGCTGCGCTGAGAGCAATGCCGCAAAAGCCGACCGGGTGGAAAGCCGACCGAGTGGAAATTTAAAATGTGTCGACGTGGCAATGCAGCCTGGTGCCGAGAAGGGGAAATCGTTTTATGGAAATAAGTAATATTAAAAAAAAACTTTCTTAAAAAACACGCTTTTATGAAATGTACGAGTAATGGCAGAACTCCACGACTCCAGGAAGTGGCCCCGAAACTTGCCACAACGTAAGGGGACCGTGGTCAATTACAGCCAACGTCAGTTGAGCGTGGACATTTAGACCCAAGCCGAAACATAACATATAAAAAAATAATGTTTAAAAATATATAATTTTTATTTTTTATGATAGAATATAGTATTGTCGTCAGTTTGACATAAGTATACCAAGTTTGCAGTCGATACCACATTGGGAAAGTGGGTTAAAATGGAGTTACAAGATTTGAGGATACAACAACAACGACAACCACAACAACAACAGACAGAGTGAGTTAATAATAAAAAGGCGTGTAAATACAACACACGACAGCGAAACGCGTCAATGGGTTCCCCTTGCTAATTCGCTTTCACGAAACAGCCTCTGCCAAGACTCCCGCAACAGCCCCGCGCGCGAACCAGCACGTGTTCTCCATGCGCCCTTGGCCAGCGTAGGGCGCGCCACGGACAGCTGCTCTCAATATGCCAGCCCTCAAGCGGCACTCATTTCACGCGTTGCCAATTAGCAGAGGTGGCCCTGACAGCAGGGATGAGACGACGCGAGCCAGCCACGCCCTGATCCACACGCTCCGCCGACGCTGTTTCCCATCACAATTATTGCTGTTGCTATGATTGTCGATTGACATCGCACGCTGTGCTCGATGAGTCGACGATTTTGAAATCTTCTACTGGGTTTTTTCGGTAAAGTCACCACGTAGAATGGGAATAAAATGATAAAAATAATAATGACAGAATAAAATTCTCACGACGTTTCGGCCACAACACAAGTAGCCTTCCTCAGGTGAAGAAACAGGACTGTCTGGAAAACAGCGCTTGAGTGTTGTCTTTCAGATGTTCATTGGCAAACTTCAGACGGGCATGTATACGTGCTTTCTTGAGCAGGGGGACCTTGCAGGTGCTTCAGGATTTCAGTCCTTCACGGCGTAGTGTGTTACCAATTGTTTTCTTGGTGACTATGGTCCCAGCTGCCTTGAGATCATTGACAAGATCCTCCCGTGTAGTTCTGGGCTGATTCCTCACCGTTCTCATGATCATTGCAACTCCACGAGGTGAGATCTTGCATGGAGTCCCAGGCCGAGGGAGATTGACAGTTCTTTTGTGTTTCTTCCATTTGCTAATAATCGCACCAACTGTTGTCACCTTCTCACCAAGCTGCTTGGCAATGCTGTTGTAGCCCATTCCAGCCTTGTGTAGGTCTACAATCTTGTCCCTGACATCCTTGGAGAGCTCTTTGGTCTTGGCCATGGTGGAGAGTTTGGAATCTGATTGATTGATTGCTTCTGTGGACAGGTCCCTTTTATACAGGTAACAAGCTGAGATTAGGAGCACTCCATTTAAGAGTGTGCTTCTAATCTCAGCTCGTTACCTGTATTAAAGACACCTGGGAGCCAGAAATCTTTCTGATTGAGAGGGGGTCAAATACTTATTTCCCTCATTAAAATGCAAATAAATTTATAACATTTTTGATATGCGTTTTTATGGATTTTTTTGTTGTTATTCTGTCTCTCACTGTTCAAATGAAACTACAATTAAAATTATAGACTGATCATTTCTTTGTCAGTGGGCAAACGTACAAAATCAGCAGGGATCAAATACTTTTTCCCTCACTGTAGCTATCGAGCGCACACTAGGGCTTGCCGCGTGGTTATTTTTCACGATACAATTACAATACAAGTATTAAAATTATGAGCAATGGAAAGCACCGGTGCGGTGGAGCTATCATCGGTGACGAGGTCGCTTCTGGAAAAGAGCTGTGTAGCTCAGTGCGAGCCTTACCTGGTAAAGATAAATACATTCAAAATTGTAAAGATACAGTGAGCTGCCCTTGTGGTTCGATGGCTGCGAGCAGAAACCCCAGGGCGCTGGGCTACGAAGAGACGTGGGGGGAAGGGAGAAGGGGGGGACACTCGGGCTAGTGGGGGTGGAGTGCAACTCGGTCCATGGTGCTGAATGCCCACCGCGCTATTTACGCCGCTGGTATCATCTGTGGCCGAGCCGTGCGGGGTCGTTCTGTGGTGTCTGTGATAGGCGCCCGACCTCAACGTTAAAAATTCACCGTTCGCCGTTCACCTTTCGACCCGGGCTAAGGTCGGGGGTGATGTTTTTGGTTGGGTCCCCCTCGGAGCGCCGCGGCGCGAGTGCAATTTGTGCAATTGCATTTCTAAGCCATGCATTTTTCACAACTCGCGCGTGCGCGTAACAGCTGCGTGTAAAAGAGACCCTCACGTGACGTCAGAGACCCTCACGTGACGTCAGAGACCCTCACGTGACGTCAGAGACCCTTACGTGAAGCCGGAGACCCTCACGTGACGTCAGAGACCCTCACGTGACGTCAGAGACCCTCACGTGAAGCCAGAGACCCTCAGGTGAAGCCGGAGACCCTCACGTGACATCAGATACCCTCACGTGACGTTAGAGACCCTCACGTGAAGCCGGAGACCCTCACGTGACGTCAGAGACCCTCACGTGACATCAGAGACCCTCACGTGAAGCCAGAGACCGTCATACGACGTCAGAGACCTTCAGGTAAAGTCAGAGACCCTCACGTGACGTCAGAGACCCTCACGTGACGTCAAAGACCCTCAGGTGAAGCCGGAGACCCTCACGTGACGTCAGAGACCCTCAGGTGAAGCCAGAGACCCTCACGTGACGTCAGAGACCCTCACGTGACGTCAGAGACCCTCACGTGAAGCCAGAGACCCTCACGTGATGTCAGAGACCCTCACGTGAAGCCAGAGACCCTCACGTGACGTCAGAGACCCTCACGTGACGTCAGAGACCCTCACGTGACGTCAGAGACCCTCACATGAAGCCAGAGACCCTCACGTGACATCAGAGACCCTAATGACTGGCCGAGACCAACACGTGACGTCAGAGACCCTCACGTGACGTCAGAGACCCTAATGACTGGCCGAGAACTGTTTCGACAAAAGCGAGTGGCGGTCTCGGTGCGGGCTCTCCGGGGTTTCCCGCGATGCGTGAAGCCAATAGCTCGCTCTTTCGCGGAACTTGCCCAAGCATCCTGATCCCGTTCAAAACAGGAAGCGCAGCTCGCCGTCCGCCACGGAGCAGAGGGCCTCTCCGGCCCCCCACCGCGCGCTGAACTCTGCGTTCCCGTCTGCGGCCCTGGCGAAAGCGAGGTACTCGTGTTCCAGTCGCAACCTCGCCCTCACCAGGCCCCGCAGCGTCGCCACCGCCGAACAGCTGCTGTCCGCGGCGCCCTGCAGCTTCTTCTTTCTCGACATGTAAACCGCCAGCCTGGCCTGAGAGCAGGCGAAGTTCGCCAGGTCGTGGCGTTTGCCGGCTACGTAGGGGGCCCCGTGCACCATCCAGCCCCTTCGGAAAGCCATCCCCAGTTTCCCGGAGATGGCCCCGAGGAGCTGGTACAGTGGGGCCAATCGCGGGCAGGTTAGGTAGAGGTGTTCTAGGTCCTCCCGCTCGGCGCAAAACGGGCACTCTTCCGATGCCCCCGGGGTGACTCGGCTGAGCCACGCGGCCGAGGGCAGCGCCCAGTGGAGCAGCCGCCACTGCAGGTCCCCGCAGCGCTTGGCAATGGGGGGCCTGTAGATCCGGCTCCACTGGGGGGCCGCCTCCTCGGACGGCGTGAGCACGCCCCTCCACTTTGTATCCGGGAGCTCCCCCAGCTCGCGGCAGTGCAGTGCCTTGACGCTGCACGCGTACAGCGTCCTCTTGTACAGCGTCCTCTTGCACGCGTCCCGGAAGGCCACGTCCCGGCAGCCGGCGAGCCGCAGCAGCCACCCGGAGTCGCCGCCATCGCGCCCGGGGGGCCGGGCACACGTGAAGCTCAGCTCTGGGAAGGGAGGGGGGAGGGGGGGTGGGGGGAGGGGGGGTGGGGGGGGAGGAGCGGGGGAGGGGGGGGGACTCGGGCGCGTCCGGCCGCAGCCGCAACTGGCGCATCGCCTCGAGCGCCGCCCGCAGCAACTTCGCCCCGGCCAGCACGGTGCGGAGCCCCGCCGCCCCGCCGATATCGGCCGTGGGTTTCCACGCGGGGTGCCCGCCGCGGTCTCGCACCAGGTCCACCACCGTCCGCACCCCCGCCGAGGCGAAGCGGTGGGCCAGCGCCGCCTCCTCCCGGATCCCCACGAAGCGGCCGTTGTGGAACAGGGGCTCGCGCAGAAACTCCCCGAGCGTGCTGCTGCGCGAGCTCACCCTGCTCCACGTCACGCTCCGCCACACGTCCAGGAGGCTCCGCTGGAAAACCGGCAGTCTCCCGTAGTCAACCTGGGCCAGGTCCATCAGGAATAGTTCGCACCCGTAGCCCAGGCAGCCACCGGCGTCTCGCAGCAGGGCGAGGGTGGACGCCACCCAGGGCGCGGCCTCCCCGCCGTACAGCAGCCGCCGCACGGTCTGGAGTCGGAAGGTCAGGACCCTGGCGGTGACGTCCACCGGGCCCTGACCGCCCTCGTCCACCGGCAGGCGGAGGACCCCCGGCCTCAACCAATGTTTGCCCTGCCACGCAAAGCGGGTGAGCGAGCGCGCCACCCCCACGAGCAGCCACTCCGGGGGCTGGAGGGCCTTCGCCCTGTGCCAGAGGACCACGGCCGCCAGGTTGTTGCCCACCAGCACCCGCCCCCTGAAAGACGACGCCGGCGCGAAGCGTGCCCACGCCGCCAGCCTGGCCTCGAACCGGTCTCGTAGGTCCGTCCAGTTCTCCCGCGTGGCGTGGGGCTTCCAGAGGTGGACGCCCAGGTACTTGACGCCGTCGGTTTGCCAGGCGACGCCTCCCGGTAGGAGCACCGGGCACGCGGCGCCCCGCGGCCCCAGGCGCAGGGCCGTGGTTTTCCCCCAGTTGATTTTGGCGCCGGACGCCGCCTCGTACACCTCCACCGCCCGGCACGCCACGGCCACGTCGCGCGCGTCCGTGGCGACGACGCACAGGTCGTCGGCGTACACCGACACTCTGACGGTCGCCGCCTCGGGGCCCGGCACCCTGTACCCCGACAGGGAGAGCTGCAGGTGGCGCACGAGGGGTTCGATCGCCAGGGAGTAAAGGAGGCCCGACAACGGGCACCCTTGCCTGACCCCGCTCGCCACGGAGAAAGAGGCGCCGAGCCGCTGGTTGATTTTCAGCGTGCTCGACACGCCCGTGTACAGGAGCCGCACCTGCGCCCGGAAAGTCTGCCCGAACCCGTACGAGGTGAGCAGACCCTCCAGGTATCCATGGTTGACCTGGTCGAATACCTTCTCCTGGTCGAGGAAGAGGAGGCCCAGGTCCGTGCCGTCCCTCCCCGCCAAGGAGATCACGTCCCTGACCGTGCCTATGTTGTCATGCAGGCACCGGCCAGGAACGCAATAGGTTTGTTCTGGCCGCACCAGCTGACCCACCACCGATTTGAGGCGGTTGGCCAGCACCTTCGCAAACACCTTGTAATCGGCGCACAGGAGGGACACTGGCCGCCAGTTCTCCATCCGGCGCAGGTCTCCCCTCTTTAGCAGCAGGGTGACGACGGCCCTCCTGCAGCTCGGCGGGAGCTCCCCCTCCCTCAGGCTCTCCGCCAACACCTCCAGCAGCTGGGGGCTGAGCTCCTTCCAGAAGGCCGCATAAAACTCGACCGGCAGGCCGTCGATCCCCGGGGCCTTTCCGGTTGAGAGACCCCGCATCGCGGCGTGAAGCTCCTCCAGGGTGATGGGGCCCTCCAGGCGCTCGTTCTCCGGATCCGCCAACGTGGGGCTCCCGTCGAGCAAGTCCCGGACCGCCCCGTCCTGCACGCTCCGTGCTCTGAAGAGGTCGACGTAGTACCCCCTGGCGACCCTGGCGATCTCGTCCTCCGTTGTGGCCATCGTCCCCTCCTGGGTCAGCAGGCCCGAGAGAATCCTGTTGGTGTCCGGTTTGCGCTCTCGCACCTGGCGATAAAACAGCCTGGAGGGCGAGTCCATGTGGACCAGGTGCTGCATCCGTTTGCGCACGAAGGAGCGGTGCGCCTGCTGATCCATCACGGCCCTAAGGAGCCGCCGCTCCTCCAGCAGCGCGCCGCCCTTGCCCTCGTGCGCATCCCGGGCAGCACCCAGCTCCGCCTCCAGGAGCAGCAGCTCTGCCCGCAGGTGCTCGGCCGCCTCGTCCCTGGCCGCGGCGCAGTGACCCCGGAACTGCATGCACAGTGCCCGCACCTGCGCCTTCGTGTGCTCCCACCACCGCGAGGTGCTTCCGAATCCGCTCTTTGCGGCCACCCATTTGACCCAGCGGGCCCTGAAGAGCCCCGCGAAGGCCGGGTCCTCGAGCAGCCGTACGTCGAGCCTCCAGTAGGCGCTACAGCGGCTCTCCCTTGGGACCCGCAGCTGCACGGACGCCATGTGGTGGTCTGAGAAACCAGTCGGGACGATTTTGCTGTCACCGAGCAGGTTGGCGTCCGCGGCACTCACGTACAGCCTGTCCAGTCTGGCGAGGCTCACCCTTCCCCGAAAGTCGCAGCGGCACCACGTGTACTGCCGCTGGGTCGGCCGGTGCAGCCGCCACGCGTCCAGCAGCCCCAGCTGCCGCACCAGGTCCCCCCACGCCCGCGCCGACTCCGGGCGAGGCTCGGCGCCGTTCCGGTCGAGGGCTGGGTCCAAGGTGCAGTTAAAGTCCCCTCCCACGACCGTCAGCACCTCATCCCCATCGCATGCCTCCAGGGCGTCCCGGAGTGCGCCGGAGAAAAAGAGCCCCCTCCCGTGGCTCTTGCTCGGCGCGTACACGCTGAAGCACCGCATTCTGACGCCGTTGAGCACAAAGTCTACTGAGATCAAGTGGCCCTTCACGATATCTTTGAAGGCCACGTCCCTGGGGACGAAGTTCGGGCCGAAAGATATCACGACGCCTGCCCGGTTGTCCTCGCCATGGCTAAAAAAAGACCGGCCGTCCATGAGGTGTTGTCGCCGGCCCTGCAGGGCGTCGTCGAGGTGCGTCTCCTGTAGGAGGGCCACGTCGACCTTCCGATCCTTGAGCAGGCAGCATACGCGGTGCCACCTCGCGTCGCTGCGGGCGCTGTTGCAATTCAGCGTGGCTATTTTAACACCTGCAGCCATCACGACGATTATTCACAGGGTGTCGGCCCGCGGGCGTCTGATACGAGAGGCGGGGGCCCCCTCCAGCTTCCGGATGAGCGGTTTCATCCTGTAGATCTCCCTTGAGTCGAGGTTGCTTTCACTATTGGCATGGCAAGCCTCCTTCGCCACTGTCAGGAAGCACGTCTCGTCGGGGAAGTGGTCCTCGACCCGGACGTGCCACTGCCCGAAGGTGTCTCGCAGGAAGCCCCGGATGCCCTCGGCCGTGTATTCCCGCGCGCCCGCGTCGTCCTCGTCGTCGGTGTCGGGCTCCGCCTGCTCGTCGTCCGAGCTGGCGGGCGCACTCTCAGGGAGCTTGGCGGTCATCGCCTCCATCGTGCCCCTCGGGGCCGGGGTCTCCCCCGGCTCGGGGCGAGTCTCCCTCGCGGCGGCGGCGGCGGTCCGCGGCTCCGGCGCGGTCGGGGCCGGGCCCGAGGTCACCGGCCGCTCCGCCGCCCCGTCGTCGCCCGGCGGGCGGAGGTCGCCGTCGTCGCCTGTCTCGTCCCGCGGCTCGGGCTCGTCGTCGTCGTCGCTCCTCATCGCCGCGTCCGTGCGGCCCTCCGGCGCTCTGTCGGCGCTGGCTACCGTCGTCCGCTTTGAAGGTGTCCCGACGCATTCTGCTCCTGTGGGTCCGGCCCTGGCCTTTCGCTTTCGGGGCTGGACCGGGGTGAAACTGCCTTGCTCGTCCTCGAGCATTGGTACTTCGCAGCCGGCTGCTTGGACGAAGAGGTCCTCTCGCTGCCCCTGCCACTGGTGTTGCTGCTGCTGCAGCTGCTGCCGCTGGTGTTGCTGCAGCTGTTGCGGCTGCAGCCGCTGCGGCTGCTGCCGCTGCCGCAGCTGCTGTGGCTGTTGCTGCTGCTGTTGTTGCTGCTGCTGTTGTTGCTGCTGCTGCTGCGTCAGCTGTTGTTGCTGCTGCTGATGTTGCTGCTGCTGATGTTGCCGCGGCTGCTGCTGCTGCCGCTGCTGCCGCGGCTGCTGCTGCGGGTGCTGCTGCTGTGCCTTTGGCTGCCGTCGCTGCTCCGGCTGCTCCGTGGCAGGTGGCGCGGTCGACCCGCTCGTCCTGTTAGGGCAGTTTTTCCGGGCGTGGCCCGCTCCCCCACACCCATAGCACCGCAGCCCGACCGTGGAGGCATATACCGTGTACACGTGACCGCCTATCGTGTGCTTTAGGGTAACATCGAGCTCGGTGTTCTCGTCTTTTAAAACCATAAACACACGGCGCTGAAGCGACATGACGTGTGACAATTTGGGGTCCCTCGTGCGCAGGGGCAATGTGGCGACGCGCGACACCGCCGTGCGGTGGTGTCGCGCTGCAGATCCCTTCGCAGGTCGGCGCTCTCGAGGTCAGGCGGTGCGCCCGAGAGCAGCACGCGGACGGCGGGCGTGGCGAGCGGGGTGCACTGCACGAAGAGCGCTCCGATGGTGAGCCCGGACTCCACGAGGCGCGCCACCATCACCTCCTCCGCCACGTACACCGTCGCCCCGCGCTTCTGCCGCTGGGCGGCCACCGCGTTCGCGTGGCCAACGCACGCGGCCACCGCGGCGGCGACGGCCTCGGTGGCCACCTCCGACGGAGTGAAAGGCGACCACGCCGCTCCTCCTCGTGAGGTTTTCCATCCTCGTGTGCTGCGCCATGATAGCGGCGGCAGCAGCACACCTTTGCGCGCCGTTGTTACCTGCGCTGTGCGAATCGCGTTGTGCGATTGCAGGGGGGAAAAAACGCTCACGAGCTAATCGCCCGCCGTCTTTCGCTCGCCGGGCTCGGTGAGCCAAACAAAAGGAAAAAATAAAACAGAAGGGGAGTGGGAGGGGGGAAATAAAGGTGAAAGAAAGAGGGAAAGGGTCGATATAGGTTTCTCTGTGAAGCCTCTCTCGGTATGGCGATGCTGAAAAAGCCAGGCCGCCACTGCGCCAGGTGAGAGCTCGGGAGCTCCACCTGGACGCAGCCTCCTCCCAGCGCGCTCAGAGAGAGGGAGAGATGGAGAGGGAGAGAGACAGAGAGGGAGAGAGACAGAGAGAGAGGGAGAGAGAGAGAGAGAGGGAGAGAGACAGAGAGGGAGAGAGACAGAGAGGGAGAGAGACAGAGAGGGAGAGAGACAGAGAGGGAGAGAGACAGAGAGGGAGAGAGACAGAGAGGGAGAGAGACAGAGAGGGAGAGAGACAGAGAGGGAGAGAGACAGAGAGGGAGAGAGACAGAGAGGGAGAGAGACAGAGAGGGAGAGAGACAGAGAGGGAGAGAGACAGAGAGGGAGAGAGACAGAGAGGGAGAGAGACAGAGAGGGAGAGAGACAGAGAGGGAGAGAGACAGAGAGGGAGAGAGACAGAGAGGGAGAGAGACAGAGAGGGAGAGAGACAGAGAGGGAGAGAGACAGAGAGGGAGAGAGACAGAGAGGGAGAGAGACAGAGAGGGAGAGAGACAGAGAGGGAGAGAGACAGAGAGGGAGAGAGACAGAGAGGGAGAGAGACAGAGAGGGAGAGAGACAGAGAGGGAGAGAGACAGAGAGGGAGAGAGACAGAGAGGGAGAGAGACAGAGAGGGAGAGAGACAGAGAGGGAGAGAGACAGAGAGGGAGAGAGACAGAGAGGGAGAGAGACAGAGAGGGAGAGAGACAGAGAGGGAGAGAGACAGAGAGGGAGAGAGACAGAGAGGGAGAGAGACAGAGAGGGAGAGAGACAGAGAGGGAGAGAGACAGAGAGAGAGAGAGACAGAGAGGGAGAGAGACAGAGAGGGAGAGAGACAGAGAGGGAGAGAGACCGAGAGGGAGAGAGACAGAGAGGGAGAGAGACAGAGAGGGAGAGAGACAGAGAGGGAGAGAGACAGAGAGGGAGAGAGACAGAGAGGGAGAGAGACAGAGAGAGACAGAGAGAGAGAGAGACAGAGAGAGAGAGAGACAGAGAGAGAGAGAGACCGAGAGAGAGACAGAGAGACAGAGAGAGAGACAGAGAGAGAGAGACCTGTATCTCTCCGGAGAGGCCTCGCTGGAGGCAACTCTACTGCAGACCGACGTACAACCGCATCGGCGACCTCAGCTGGAGCATCGCCCACGGCACCGTCACCACCAACGCCTCCCTGGCGTGCTTCACCGACACGTCCCCGGAGTGCCGGTTCTGCGGTAAAGTGGAGACGGTGGCGCACCAATACGTGGAGTGCAAGAGCCTGGACTCGCTGTTCAAGGTCCTGAGAAACATCCTCCTAAGGTTCAGCCTCCACTTCTCCCCGACGGTCCTCATCTTTGGATACCCGAAGGGCGACGAGTCCCAACATCTTCAGGGGCTGGTCAACGTGCTCTTCGGCTACGCCAAGCTCGCCATATACAGGGCGAGGAAGATGGCCCTGGAGGGGCAACGTCCAGCCAGGAGCCTGGGCATCTTCCGCGCTCCGGTCGGAGCCAGGGTGTGGGCCGGAGTTCCGCCACACGCGGCTGCCCCACGCCATGCCGGCCTTCAAGGAGCAGTGGGCGCTGGAGGAGGCCGTGTGCTCGGTGGCAGATGACGGAGAGCTCTGCATGCAGATCTAAGCTACCCGTCTGAGGCCGTTTGACTGTGGGAAGGGCTGCGTGCAGGTGCAGCACTTGTCGTAGTTATAAAGAAAAAAGAGCAAGAGAGCCAAATGGAGTAGGAAGAGAGGAGGCAGAGAGAGAGAGAGAGGGGGGGGGGCGGAGAGGGGGGTAGAGAGAGAGGAGAGGCAGAGAGGGGGGTAGAGAGAGAGGGAAGGGGAAAGGAGAGAAAAAAAGGAACATGTTTTTGTTGTTGGGTCTTTCATTTAAAAGGGGGGGGTTACATAAAGCAAAGCATTAAAAAAAACAAAATTATGAACGGAGCAAAGTGCCGACTACACCGAGCATCTTCTTGTTTCTTCTGATCGTAAAAAAATAGAGACAGAGAGAGAGAGACAGAGAGGGAGAGAGACAGGGAGAGAGACAGAGAGGGACAGAGACAGAGTCGCGAGCCCCTTTGCTCTGTCCGCCGTCGTTGCATTTCGCTCTGAGCTACGTCTCGCATATTCGAGCGTGTGTACTTGATACTTGCTGCGTGGAGTTGCTGCTGCTGCGGAGGAGGGTGGCGGGGAGTGGAAATGAACCGGAGACAGAGAACAGCAGAGAAGGGTGGTGGTGGTGGTGAGGTTGGGTCGTGAAATTTGTAGTAACCTTTAGGTGTTTTTTTTTTCAAACAAGGCCAGGGTTCAGCAATAGGCAGGGCAGCACGATGGAGGGCTTCGGCAATACCGGTTTCAACGGCGCACAAGAAATTGAATGAGGGGGATCGCGGGCGGCAATTGCTGCGAGACGAGGTCAGCAAAGCAGCGACAGAGCTCTTTACAATCTCACGCCTCGAACACACGAACACACACGCGCACGAACACACACGCACGAACACACACACAACAACCGCCATTCGCCACTAAGTGGAGGTGACGTCACCACGACGCTTGTGCCAGGCCATGTGCACCTTGAGGCCACGTGAAGTGTCGAACGCCCGCCGGCAGGAGGTCACGGGGCCGACCCAGGTGCCACGGATCGACTGACTGAGATGACTGGCTGGTGCACCACCTGTGCCCCCTACTGTGCCAACCTACTGTGCTTTAGCCACCCGGCGTTACGCTCGTTGTTGTGAACGTCGCTCCTCCGCCCTCTGTTGTTGTTGGAGGGCGACTGCCTCCAACTGCCCAGTGGCGTCCTTCATGAGCCTCCTCCACAGAGGCCGATCTTGACACCGCTGGTACCAGTCATCCGCAAATCAACTCAGCTCCACGTCCTCCTGTACCACATCACTCCATCTCTTCTCTAGCCCGTGCCGCGCCCGTTTAGTCCCCTCTATCCGGCCGAACAAAAGCTGTTTCAGCATGCGGTGGCTGGGCATGCGGCAACATGGCCCAGCCAACGCAGCCTTGCCTGCCGGAGGAGCTCGCCGATGGGACTTTGCCCAGATCTTTCAAGGATTTGTGAGCTCCTCACACAATCCAGCCTGCAGGTTAAAACCAGGATGGATCGTAGGCAGGCCAGCCTAAATGTTTCCAACCGGCGAAGATGCTCCATTAGGGGGGTCCACGTTTCGCAAGCGTAGAGAAGGGAGGGAATGACCGTGTCCGAGAAGACCTGAAGCTTCGTGCGGAGCGACAGACCAAGTAGCTTCCACACAGCGTTACGCAACCGATGAAAAGATATTGCCGCTCGACTGATTCGGAGTGAGACCTCTGCTGTTAAACCGAAGCCGGTCATAAGCACACTGCCCAGGTATGGGAAACTCTCCGCTCTCTCCACAACTGCCCCATCACCGATTGGGAGTTGTGGGGGTGGAGTGTCCGATGGTACAAAATACCCAGGTAGGTGCTTAGTTTTGGTGGGGCTGATGGTAAGGCCCCATCTCTTAGTGGCACGCTCCAGTCTCAGCAGCAGCGTCTCCAACTCCTCCTCTGAATGAGCAGCGATTACCAGGTCATCGGCATACATAACGTGGTTGACCAATAGGGAGCCATCCCTTGACCGCACCCATGGCATCGATCAGCCTCCCATTATATCTGTACCAGGTGGAATTTCCTCCGGTACAGCTATTGAATGCCTCACGAACTACGTAGTCAAAATAGACGAACACACGAACACACACACACACACGAACATACAGACACACACACACGAGCACACACACACACGAACACACAGACACACGAACACACGAGCACACACACACACGAACATAGACACACACGAACACACACACACGAGCACACACACACACGAACACACACACACGAACACACACACACGAGCACACACACACACGAACACACACACACGAGCACACACACACACGAACATAGACACACACGAACACACACACACACGAACACACACACGAACACACACACGAGCACACACACGAACACACACACACGAGCACACACACACACGAACACACACACACGAGCACACACACACACGAACATAGACACACACGAACACACACACACACGAACACACACACGAACACACACACACGAGCACACACACACACGAACACACACACACGAGCACACACACACACGAGCACACACACACGAACATAGACACACACGAACACACACACACGAGCACACACACACGAGCACACACGCCGCTACTGCGGGGCGGTGGTTTTAGTTGACTCGTCACTGAGCAATCACCACCCTCTCCCCTCCCCCCATCGTCGCGTTTCCTTATCCGTCGTCATCGCTCAAGTCGCCTTGATCACTGCTCGCAACGCGTGCGCTTGGAGCGACTCGAGAGCGGGCAGCTCCCGTGGCCAGCGGCCGTCCATAAATGACGTCACGCGATTTTCGACGATTTTTGACCCCTCCCCCGCCTCGTCACACGGCGTCACAAAAAGTCAGACCCCCCCCTCAAATATGACGTCACAAAGCTCTGCTCCCCCCCCCCCCACCCCGCCCAAAACCATATTTCCATTTTTAAAATAAAACGTGCTTCACATCGCTTTAAACTATTGTCATATTCTTGGTTCTTTCGGTAAAGTCACGTTGAAAGGAAACAATAACATAATAAAATATATATAAAACAATTAAATTCTCACGACGTTTCGACTGCAACACAAACAGTCATCATCAGTGTAAACATCGCCACTGGAGAGACGTGACTTTACCGAAAGAACCAAGAATATGAATCACTGCAGTCACGAAAGCTTTAAATCAAAATGTATTGTGTCATTGTAGTGCGTATTTAATGTGTGTTGTTATAACAATTAGTGTTGTTATAGCAATTCTACATTTATATTATTGGTTCTTTTGGTAAAGTCACGTAGAAGGGAAACAATAAAATAATAATAAAATATTTTTATTGTTTTATATTAGCATTATGTTATTGTTTCCCTTCTACGTGGTGACTTTACCGAAAGAACCAAGAATATGAATCACTGCAGTCACGAAAGCTTTAAATCAAAATGTATTGTGTCATTGTAGTGCGTATTTAATGCCGCGCTCCACTCTGATGTTGTGTTGTTATAACAATTAGTGTTATTATAACAATTCTACATTTATATTCTTGGTTCTTTCGGTAAAGTCACGTAGAAGGGAAACAATAAAATAATAATAAATATTTTTATTGTTTTATATTAGCATTATGTTATTGTTTCTCTTCTACGTGGTGACTTTACCGAAAGAACCAAGAATATGAATCCCTGCAGTCACGAAAGCTTTAAATTAAAATTCTACATTTATTTAAAGTTGCGCATATTGATGTGACGTCACATTTCTCAAACACTCCCCGCTCCCGGTCACGCATCGTCACAGATGTCTGACCCCCCCTCCCCCCCTAGGTGCGTGACGTCATGTATGGACGGCCCCTCGGGTCGCGACCCTAGAGCGGGCGGCTCGGCCGTCCTGGGCCGCCCCGTGGGTCGTGGCGCGCACGGACAGCGGAGGAGGAGGACACGAGGAGGAGGACACGAGGAGGAAGACACGAAGAGGAGGAGGACACGAAGAGGAGGAGGACACGAGGAGGAGGAGGACACGAGGAGGAGGAGTACACAAGGAGGAGGACACAAGGAGGAGGAGGACACAAGGAGGAGGAGTACACAAGGAGGAGGACACAAGGAGGAGGAGGACACAAGGAGGAGGAGGACACAACGAGGAGGAGTACACAAGGAGGAGGACACAAGGAGGAGGAGGACACAAGGAGGAGGAGGACACAAGGACACAAGGAGGACACAAGGAGGAGTACACGAGGAGGAGGACACAAGGAGGAGGAGGACACAAGGAGGAGGAGGACACAAGGAGGAGGACACGAGGAGGAGGACACAAGGAGGAGGACACAAGGAGGAGAAGAAGAAGACGACGACGTAGCAGCAGCAGTAACAGCAGCAGCAGCAACAGCAGCAGCAAAAAAAAGTCCTTAATATATGAACAAAGGCGTTTGTTTAATAAAGTTTCGCTTCCAGAGAACACTTGAGCTCATTTGGGGATTTAGTGGGTAATGTGAAAAATGTAAATTTTGGGTAGTCAACGGACATATATATACAAAGACAAAGATACCCCATATACCCTCGAACAGACTGTGAGTGCAAGTGCTGTTAGCAAGCACCAATAAAGGCCGGCACGGTACACACAAGGGGGGGAGGGTAGCCACAACCACATCCCGGCCGCCTTTGTCTCCCCAGTGACGATTTCAGGTACTCATTTTGAGGCTGAGTCGATTTAGGGGAGGCCCCAGGACCGGTTCAGATGTTCGTCACTGCTGTGGGTGGCCGCGAGTGTGATGCGGAACCCGGGTCGCCGGGTTCGTAGCGGAGTGCGCAAAGACAAAGATCCCCCATACAGCCTTAACAGGCTGTTGGCGCAAGTGCTGTTAGCGGGTAGCACCTATGAAGACCGGCACGGCGCACAAGGGGGCGGGTGGCCAGCACCACACCCAGTGCGCCTTTGTCTCCCCAGTGGCGATGTTTACACACCGCACCAGGTACTCATTTGAGGCTGAGTCAACTTAGGGGAGGCCCAGCACCGGTGCAGATGAATCGTCACTGGGTGTTGGCCGTGAGCGGGTAATCGAACTCGGGTCGCCGTGTTCGTAAGCGCAGCGTAGCGCTAACCGCTGCACGACCGCTCCCCCCTAATCTCCACACCCACATACCCATATAGAAACCAATCCTTAACGTTCACAATCGGGACTGCGTGTGGCTCTTGGTTTGTGGTAGGACGAGAAGGTTCCGCGTTGCGTTTCCCAACGCGTTGCTCATTCAGAGGCCGCTTAACATCGCGACGACAACAACAACAATAGGGCACATCAAGTAACCAAATCCCAATCGTTTGATCTCGGCTCATTCTCCCCACCTGTTCATTCGTTAGCTCGGCCTTTACATTTAAAACGGCCGATTTTTTGTTGTTTGTTGTTGTTTAACCGCACGCAAATTGGAGGGAGGCTTTCTCTGTTGTTGTTGTTGGCTGCGCCGAGCGAATGTAATTTCTGCGTTTGCCACCCGGGAGCGCATTCATCACGGCAGGGCCCCAGTCACCTCTCGAGCTGCGAAGCTTGCTGACTGATTGCAATTTAAATGCGGCGCGAGAAAGTTTGGCGACTCGAGCGCGATTATGCAAACGATCTCTATGCCGCCACCGCCGGCCACATCACACACACACACACCAGTCAATTGCGTTTGGCATCACGGCTTCAAGGGAGAACAACAACAACAATAAAATAAAGCGAGCGATTTGCTGTTAATCTGAGAAATAGCAAAAGCACAAACGTGCGCTTGATTTGTGAGACGACATCGCGCTGGCGACCACTGCGTATTCATTTTGATTTTTTTGTTACAATTTTATTTTTAATCCGTGTATTTTTTTTTTTACCAATCACGTTGCGTTCCGCGCTGTCCCCTGTCGCGGGTGGTGACGGGAATAAGAGAGTCGGGAGCGAGCGGTGCCACCCGACCCACTCGGCGTGAGATGAACAAAGTCGCGGGTAAGACGGAGGTCGTGGAACTGCATCGCGAAGTCGATTCAAATCGTCGTCGTCTTCTTCCCACACGAGGTGGAGGTGGTGGTGGTGGGGGGTGGTGTTACTTGCGTGGCATTCAAACGGATTGTTGTTGTTGTCGTCAAAAAATCTCAGAGCTCCAAATCGTCAACAAATAAAGAGTCAATATAATCTAACGTGGTGGATGCTTTTGTGTTGTCCCAGCTGAGACCGATGGAGGGACGTTAACTCTCTACACTTGAGAGCCAGCGCGTTTTATTGCACCGCAGGGAGGCATGCGGCTGATAGGACGTGTAAGTAAAATAAACACTTTTTTTCACGTAGAGGGGGGTGGTGGTGGTGGGAGGGGGGGGGGGGGGTCGTTGGGTCTGAGCTCACAGCAAACTTGTGTTTAACAACAACAACAACACAAAACATTAAAAGAAAGGGGACGCATCATTTAGCGTCGACATTTGCGTTCCCCCGTGCGTCGATCGGACGGCGAGCGAGCGAGTAATGGCGCAGCGCTGCTGCATCCTTCTGGCATGCGGCTAGGCTCGGCGAGAGAAGAATAAGAATGAGAAGAAGAAGACGAAGAAGAGGACAAAGAAGAAGAAGGGAAGAAGAAGAAGAAGAAGGGAAGAAGAAGGGGAAGAAGAAGACTTTTAAAAAATAAAAACACTAGCGGTCAGGTCACGCGTTATTTGGCGAGTAGTCACCAAATGCTTAAAGCTTCGCATTGTTCACTTCGTGTGCGTGGAGTGCGGGGGGGGGGGGATAAAACAACGAAGGGTAAAACAAGCGGAACGCCGCTCCGCGTTCGAGCTGCTCTCTACTTAGCGAGACGTCGCGAGCGCTTTCGGACTCGCGATCTTAAAAAAGGTCGCTTGGGGTTCAAAATCCCGGTGGCACATCGACTCGTCTCGTCATCGCTTAGCCCTGGAGTCGATCGACACGGGAAGTCAATTACCAGTTGCCCTACAGAGCCCGATCGCGTGGCGGCGAGCGCGCTGCGAATCGGCGATCCTGAGTTTGATTGGCAACCCATGGCCGACATCGGCGCTGAGCTCAACCGGCCGTTTCACGAACGCCGCACTAAGCAGCACGGCGAGGTATGGACAAACATGTCTCACGACTCGTTGGTTCTTTCGGTAAAGTCACGTAACTTTGCCGAAAGAAAGCACGGTCTGCTGCTGAGGCAGACTGGTTTAAAAAAAAGGTTTGAAATTGACCCTTGGGCTACAGCCATTTCAAACCTTTGATTTCCCACCTGATGCTGTTGCGCCCGAAACGTCGTGATTTATTTTATTTTATACCTTACGTGACTTTACCGAAAGAACCAAAGATTATGGATTCCTGCAGTCACGAAGGCTTCAACACAAGTCTCACGACTTGTGTTGAACAAAAGGGGGCTGTTACATTACCGGCGAGTCTGGGTGCCGATGAGCCCGACAGAGGCAGGCGCCGTGCGCGCTCGAGTCTCGTTGGGAGCCGGGCCCCGGCCTCTACGGCGCTACCCGGGGAAGGGGGTGAGGCTGGCCGTGGCGAGGTTGTCGCGATGCGAGGAGCGTGCGTGGCGTTCCTCCGGGGGGTGAGGGGGCGGTTAAGGGAAGTGCATTGTCACTGCGGTGCGCTTAAGTCTCAAATCCAATCCGCCCCGTCCCCCATCTTCCAAAAATGCAGTCTGGCACTTTTTTTTTCCCTTCCCAGCGCGCGTTTGATTGATTTCCGTTTTTTGGTGGTGGTGGTTGTTTTTGTTGTAAGGTTGATCGTGTGTGGACGGATAGGAGAGATTAAACTTGGGTTTAGCTGAAGATGTCGATGCAAATCCTTATTAATCTGCGAGCGCCTTCTCTCACGCCCTACGTTGGGCGCGGATAGTGGAGGAGGGCGCGTGGTAGAAGCCAGTGCTGGTTTTGTGTTGTAATTCTGTAGAGATGCAAGGTAGTGGAGTGCAAAGGATGCTTCTGTATACTTTTTTTTCATATCCCACCGTGATGAGGTCTGCATTGTGTCTTTTTCGGCTCATACCACACTTTGTGCCTAAATATTTAAGAGCTGCTTTTTTTCACTTCCAATACACTTTCCCGGCACGTGGCGCGATACGTCGGACATCCTGCCGAGCAACACGCGGTGCGAGCGCCCACTGCGAAAACCCCAGCCACAAGGGGAGTTGTGAATTTGCTTTTGGGTAAAACAAAAAAAAAATAGTGGTGGCGTTTGGTTGGCCAAAAGGGACGTGGGTCACGTGGGAGACGGTGATGATGGGGCCTACTGGCGGAAAATATGCCAGGGCCTTCTCCTTCTTTCGTAGGGCAGGAATGAAAAAAGCATCCGTTGTTTAATACGCGTTGCAGTTGAATGCTAAGTTCATTCAACCAATCTCAAGGAGGCAGTAAGAAGCTGTATAACTCGAAGCGACACCGTTGGCGATACCCTTTGATGGGTTTTTTTTTTTCACTTCACCGCAAGGTTATCAACTCTGGAGGCCCGACTTGGTAGATGCATTCAACTTCTGAGCGATGGAATGCCATGCTCGTGGGAATGGTGGTGGCACAGCGGGCACAATAGTCGACGCACGTGCCCCGAAATGTTTCAAACTCGGCCTCTCATCATCGTCCCCCCCTTCCGCCTCCCCTCCGCCCGCCCCCCCTCCTCCCACCACCACAGACCACCGATCCTTCTCGCTACCCACGTGTCCTGCTCAAGCCCCCTTACTTTTCTGAGCAGTCGATCGTCAAAAGTCAAAGTGATGTCCTGCCCACATGAGCATATACGCTGTTTTCATCTCCCGTTTACAGCCCTAAGCCAGTGGTGGAAATTCCACATTCCTATGGTAGGGGGTGAGCGTGACCGAAGGACAATCACTGTTTACCCTCCCCACAGAGCTTGTACTGATTTATGTCGACCCCGGAGGGATGATGGGCTGAGTCAACCCCCAGTTAGGATGTGAACTCCCAACTTGCAGATTGCGAGTCTCTCGCTCTCCCTGTGAGCCACGTGGGCGGTTAAGAATGCGTAGACCGTCACGTGACGCAAGGCCGTAGCCATGGAGTCAACATTGGGGGGGACCAAATCTTCCAGA
Organism: Petromyzon marinus; assembly: GCF_048934315.1. NCBI lineage: Eukaryota > Metazoa > Chordata > Hyperoartia > Petromyzontiformes > Petromyzontidae > Petromyzon > Petromyzon marinus. The sequence goes on along the minus strand of NC_133679.1, from coordinate 13,428,512 downwards.
GGGTCTGGGGGTCCCTCCCCCCAGAAAAATATGCAAATTTGAAAACGAATTTCCTGCCTAAAATATAGAAAAAAATTCACTGACACATAGGATGGACCTTTTTTTTACAATAATGTCTAAGAGTGTATATTGTATTACATTGCTGTGTTTTTTCTTTTTTACCTTTTCTTGTTTCATTGTATGTAATGGCAGAGATTAGGGATTAATAAAGTACAACCATAACCACAATCATATTAACAGAAAATCTATTTTATAGCAATATATTGGGGGGGTGGGTGGGGGCATTTTGAGCATGTTTTAATATTGGGGGAGGGGGCGGATGTGTCCCCCCCCCCAATATATTATAATAATTACGGCCTTACGTGACGCCTCTGGGTCATGCTGTGGCCCTCCAGTCGATGTGTTCCTCTTTCTGCCTCCGCGTCCATTCCTGCAGCATGTACCTGTCCACGCCTCTTTGCGCACGTTTCTGGCCTGTTACGTCAGCAGCAATAGACACGAAAGAATGAAGGAAACTCATGAACGAAGGACACAAGTGAATGAATGAACGTGCGAGGCACAAAAACTGAACTATTTTATTTTACCAGCTAAGGTCCACTGAGCTATGCAGCTTGTTTTCAGAAGCGACCTTGCGACAAAGGATAGCTGAATGAAGTGGCTTTATCATCACCTGGAAATGTAAAGGCGTGGTCATGTTGATTCTAAACGCGGAGAGAAAAAACCGGAGGACTCAGAGAAAAATCCACGCGACCACGGGGAGGGAGAGAGGGAGAGAGACACGCAAACTCCAAATATACAGCAGGCGCCAGGGTCGGGATCGAACCCACGACCTCCTGTACATCAGGTGAGGTAGTTAACATCTCCTAGCCACCGTGATGATGATGAGAGAGAGACACGAAAACTCAAAATATACAGCAGCAGGCGTCAGGGTCGGGATCGAACCCACGACCTCCTGTATACCTAGCGAGGTAATTAACATCTCCTAGCCACCGTGGCCAGTCCCCACTACTCGATAAACAGCTCGCTATAGACACTGCCGTACATTCTGGACGCGACATTCATCATCATCAGCAGCAGTGGCCTTTGCCCCCTTCTTTTCTGAGTAAATTGAATTTAATGAATCTTTAATTACATCTTAATTCATTCGCGTCGTCGAGGAACAGGTTGTTTGCCTGAAACGAGACGCAACTGCGTCAAACTGCGGGCCTCCATGACTCCACAACAACAACAAATCCCACCCACGTGACTCCGATAAGGGTGGGGGCGAGGGTGGGGGGAAGCATCAGTGGAGCGTCGAGAAGCGCTCCATGGGATGAGAGTGAAGAGAGGGGTGAGCGCCTTTCAAACTTCAACATCGATTCGGAGAGTCACAGGTGCTGTGTAGTTTTGAAAAGGCTTAAACATAAATATGGATCCGTTCGATACGTGGGAGGCTGTCACGACCAATAATGTTACGATTCGTATTGAGCTCGTCTTGGGTTGGATCGCCGTGTAGGTGCAGTGTCCATTGATTTACTAGAACCCTCCACCACCCGACACAGCCAATCTGGTCAAGTTGTCACGTGGGTGAATGTGCCACTTGATTTGGTTTAGAAGAAGAAGAAGATGATGAAGAAGAAGAGGAAGAAGATTGAGAAGAAGAAGAACCGAAGGAGGAACGCTAAAACCCGCAGGCAAGAAACGTCGACGTCTGTTTATATTCGACGTTTCGCTGGAGATTAAACGAGGCACCGTGTTGAGGTGTTTGAGAGAACGTCAGCTCTGGAGCTGTTGCTGCTGCTGCTGCTGGTGGTGGTTGTTGTGGTTGTTGTGGTTGTTGCAATCTCCCGAGTTGACTGACCGGGTCGGGTGGTGGAGGGGTTTACAGTGAAACAATAGGCATTGTACCTTCACGATGATCTTACGCAAAAAAACTCATTACCAATCGTGTTTGTTCATTTCATGCAATTATTTCGTTAAGTGATGACTCCCTCCCACTCCTCTTAGCTCCCACTGATCGTTCGGGGGTTGTGGCTCGATTTAAGAATCGATTCCTCATCCCGTTTTTCACCCTCATCATTTGTCCCGCTTCTCCAACTCTTTCTTTTTTTAAATCTATTTTTACAAAACACTTATTCACTACAATTCGCCTCGACGTAACATTAGCGTACAACTCCCGTGGGATTCGAGTACCTTTGCTTTGAATCCTCCGGGTTTTTTCCCCTCCACATTTAGAATCAACATCACGCTTGTCGAGTATTTGCGCTGCTGTATAATCGTGTCCACGTGATAAGCCGCGTCGGTGAGCTATCATTGGCTTCTGAAAAAAAAAATAAACAGCTCAGTGTGCCTTAGCTGCTAGAAGAAAAACCACAGTTGTATAAGCATCCTCTTCGGTGCTTTCGGTAAAGTCACGTAGGCAGAAATAAAATGAACCAAATCACGACGTTTCGATCGCAACACAAGCAATCATCATCAGGTGGAGCAACCAGAGTCGGTTTTTTTCTTGCCGTGGTCGTGTTGCGATCGAAACGTCGTGATTTGTTTTTATTTTATTTTATTTCTATCTTCGTGACTTTACCGAAATAACCAAAAAGTAAGGATTCGTGCAGTCACGAAAGCTTCAAATCAAGTTGGATAATTATTCATATATTTATTTTTTTGTGATTTTCTTACCTTTCCCATACTTTGTAATCTCATCGTTTCATTATCCTCGTGTTGTTTGTCGTTGTAACTTTCCGAGCCACCCCCATTACTGGACATCTGAAGTAAAAAAAAACCTAACAAAGAGCTTCATAGCTCATCGGATTTCTCCCGGATAAAGACAGATTCTGATGCTGATGATCCTGAAATAGGAAATGCGTTCTAATTGGACACCGTGCGCATTGTCGGTTATTATTTTTACGATTTTTGTATTATTATTGTTGTTGTTTGGACAATGGCGGTTGGCGGTCATCGTTCACCCGTGGCGGCGGTGAGCCAAGTCAGCCGTGGACAGATTTTATTTTTCCACATTCCCGTGGCGAGGCTGCCACTGAAAGCGGCACGCACTCGCGCGCCCGATGCGGCGTTCTTCGTGCTCCGAGCTATGAGCGGCGTTCCTCCTCCCCACCTCCCCCCCCCCGCTGCGGACGAGAAAGGTTCCCCCGTTCCCTCGCTCGGCAGGCGGATTAGCACCCTTCGTCCGCGTAATTGCCTTGTGAACGTGACTTCCACGGTGCCTCAAGGAATTTCACATTCAGTGACCTCTAAAATGTATAATGATAATAATAATGAATGGTGTGTTAAATCCGTGCCCTTCTTTTTTCGCCTTTTATTGTCGTCATTATAATCATCGACGTCGTCATCATCATCGTCATCGCGCTCCTCATCGCTCGCGCGGGAATTCTCATGACCTTGGCGATGGAGGTCGCGAACTTTGAATAGGGCTGCAGTCGCTTGGATTTCACTTTTTAATTGGCATCGTGACTGGCATGGTGTTCCCGTGTCTGAGGTAATGGCCTCGGGGTCTCAACAGAAAGAAAAAAATGTCTTGCGGTGGCTGAGACTTTGAGATTCTATTGCTGCAGGGTAACGTGTGCCTGTGTACGTGTGTGCGCGTGCGCGTGTGTGTGCGCGTGCGTGTGCGTGTGCATAATGGGGAGTGGTTGGTCTAGTGGTGAGTGCACTGTGCTATGAAACCAGATGACCTGATGTTAATTCCTTGGCCGTGGTTAACATCCGTGACGAGTGCTATCAGAAATGGTTTTGGGCCTCCCCCCCCCCCTATAGGTCAACCCAGCCTTCAATGAGCACACGGCGTGGGGTGTACACATCAACACTGGTGAGACAAAGGCGGCTGGCCGTGGTGCTCGCCACATCGCCCCCCCCCCACACCCGTCTCGTGCGCCGTGGTGACCTTAATAGGCACTCGCCAACAGAACTTGCCCCAACAGTCTATGTAGGCTATGCTGTTGATCTTTGGCTTTGCGTATGTGTGAGTGGGGGTCGGTTGCGTCGTGGCTAGCGCGCTACACTCGGGAACCCGGCGAGCCGAGTTCATTTCGAGCTCACAACCAAAGAATGGTGGCGAATATTTTAACGGGTGCTGGCCACCCACCCCCTCGTGTGGCATGGCGGCCTTTAGAGGTGCTACTCGCTAACATCACTCGCCCCTACAGTCTGGTGAAGGCTGTACGGGGGATATTTGTCTGTGTGTGTTTAGACGTGCGCCCACATACAACGGGGAGCGGTGGTGTAGCGGTTAGCGCGTTGCGCTACGAACCAGGCGACCCGAGTTCGATTCCCCCTCGCGGCCAGCACCGGTAGACGGTTATCAGAACCGGTCCTGGGCCTCCCCTTGGTCGACTCAGCCTAAGACCAGTACCTAGTACGGTGTAAAAAACATCGCCACTAGGGAGACAAAGGTGGTGTTGGCCTTCACCGGTGCTCGCTATCAGCACTCGCCCCAACAGTCTGTTGAAGGCTATACGGTGGGATCTTTGTCTTTGTGTGTGCGTGCGTACTCTCCGAACACGAATGTAACCCTGTTGCGGGTCACGTTGTGTGCAGAACGCAATTTGTGCAATGAGATTATAACGAGTGCGTGATCCTGCAGAGGAGACATGCCGTTGAGTAAACTGCGTGCTTTGTGCATTGCTGCCGAAATTACGGGGCCCAGCGTTATTCGTAGTGGGGTTTTTTTTGTCATTTGACATTGTTCGCTCTGCTACCCTGTAGGCAAGCATAACGCATTTCATGGTTTGCTGATATGAAAGGGGCATTTACATTAAGCTCAATTTCGGTGTCTGTTTTTAAATCCCCGAATCCCCGAGGTTGGAATATCAGTAATGCAATTCTATATTTCCTGAATTATACTCTGTTATTAAATACTGTAAAAGGGAAGGAATCTTATTTCTTTTTTTTAAACCCTAGCCTTCCCCTTTTGAGAGTGGTCGCTATGGATATTTCTGCCAGTATAGTGGCTCTGATTGATTACTGTTGTCACGATCTTAACTCGCTCTTGTTAATTGGGAATAGGGGCCGTCCATAATTGACGTCACGCACCTAGGGGAGGGGGGTCAGACATTTGTGACGATGTGTGACGAAGGGGGGGGGAGGGGGTTGAGAAATGTGACGTCACATCAAAATGCGCAACTTTAAATAAATATAGACAACACGTTCTACTTAATTAAATAGACTTTTTTACATCAGAGTGCAGCGCCACATTAAATACGCACTACAACGACAATAGTCTAAAGCGATTTGAAGGATGGTGTATTTTTTTTGGGGGGGGGGGGCAGAGCTTTGTGACGTCATATTTGAGGGGGGTCTGACTTTTTGTGACGCCGTGTGACTAGGGGGGGGGTCAAAAATCGTCCAAAAAAATCGCGTGACGTCATTTATGGACGGCCCCATATGCGCAACTCAATGAGCGCACGTGAACTCCGAAAGCCAGACGCGGTTTTGAAATCCGTAATGGTGAAACAAAATGAAAATGTTTTTTCTTGCCAAGGATTGAGTCCCGAGAGGGGAATTCGATTCAAACCCCCCCCAAACAATGACCGAATGGGCCCCCCTCTGTGAGCTCATTCCTCTGTTTCCCAAAAGTTATTGCAGATGCGAGCACGTGACAGAGGGAGGAGAGAAAGCCAGAGAGAGAGAGAGAGACTCATTAGCTCGCCACGCTGCCATAAACAAATTCATAAATATTCAGAGCGGCGAACCAGGCGGAGAGGCGCTTTTTAGTGTCGGTTTATTTTACTACGACTAATTAAGAATCAGAATATTTATTTATACTGAACGAATCCGATGAGCTATAAAGCTTTTTTCTCACAGATGTCCAGTATTAGTTGCCGATGACGATTTACTTTGCCAATTAACCCAGAATTGCATTTTTATTATATGAGGCAATGCGGGAGCCCGTTACATCGCGTTGTGACGTGCGTACACAACACACACACAGTACACAACACACACACAGTACACCCCGAACAAACCGTACACACCACACACACCGTACACACAGTACACACCGTACACACCACACACACCACACACCCCGTACACACCACACACACCGTACACACCACACACACAGTACACACCACACACACCGCACACCCCGAACAAACCGTACACACCACACACACCGTACACACCACACACACAACGTACACACCGCACACACCGTACACCCCACACACACCGTACACACAACACACACACAGTACACACCACACACACCGTACACACCGCACACACTGAACAAACCGTACACACAGTACACACCACACACACCATACACACAGTACACACCGTACACACCGTACACACAGTACACACACCATACACACCGTACACACCGTACACACAGTACACACAGTACACACACCATACACACCGTACACACCGTACACACAGCACACACCGCACACACCATACACACCGTACACACCACACACACCATACACACAGTACACACCGTACACACAGTACACACAGTACACACCGTACACACCATACACACAGTACACACCGTACACACCACACACACCGTACACCCCACACACACCATACACACCGTACACACAGTACACACAGTACACACCACACACACCGTACACACCACCCACACCGTACACACAGTACACACCGTACACACCATACACACAGTACACACCGTACACACTGCACACACAGTACACACCGCACACACTGAACAAACCGTACACACCGTACACACAGTACACACCGTACACACCGAACACACTATACACACTGCACACACCATACACACAGTACACACCGTACACACAGTACATACCGCACACACAACAAACCGTACACACCGTACACACAGTACATACAGTACACATACCATACACACCGTACACACCACACACACCGTACACACAGTACACACCGTACACACAGTACACACCACACACACCATACACACCGTACACACACTACACACAGTACACACCACACACACCGTACACACCACACACACCGTACACACAGTACACACAGTACACACCACACACACAGTACATACCATACACACCATACACACCGTACACACAGTACATACCGTACACACAGTACACACCGTACACACCACACACACCGTACACACAGTACACATCGTACACACCACACACACCGTACACACAGTACATACCGTACACACAGTACACACCGTACACACCACACACAGTACATACCATACACACCATACACACCGTACACACAGTACATACCGTACACACAGTACACACCGTACACACCACACACACCGTACACACAGTACACATCGTACACACCACACACACCGTACACACAGTACATACCGTACACACAGTACACACCGTACACACCACACACACCGTACACACCGTACACACAGTACACACCGTACACACAGTACACACAGTACACACCACACACACCATACACACCATACACACCGTACACACCGTACACACCGCTCACACCATACACACCGCACACACCATACACACCATACACACCGTACACACCGTACACACCACACACACCATACACACCTAACACACCGCCAACATAAAACTTAACCAGTTATGAACAGCAGAGGGATAGAGAGATGGGGAGCAGATCCGCTGCACACCAAACCAGACCGTGGAACACCACCGAAAGGTTCAAGGTTGTATATATGTTTATTTGAAGCAAGTGAGTAAAGGACAGATGACAAGGGTAAGGGAGGCACACATTTGCCTGTTTTGTTGTTGTGTGTGATAGCGAAGCTTGGGAGGAGCGGTTGCGTTGCGTCACGTGGCGACAAGCGAGGTCTTCACACACAAGCAGAGTTTTATTTTCTTTGTTTTGCTCCAGCGAGGCCCGAAACGAAGACACAAAAAATACTAAACTCGCCGCTGTGCTCACTCCGCAACGGGATGAGCAAATAAAAAAATTAAAAAAATACTTTTTGGTTGTTTCGGTAAAGTCGCGTAGGTAGACAAAGTAATAATAATAATAGATCACGACGTTTCGATCGCAACACAAGCGACCGTCACTTTACTGAAATAACCAAAGTCGCGAAAGCTTCAAATCAAATAAAAATATCAAGAGTGCCGTATTTAGTATTTAGTCAGGCAAAGAGACAAATATATCACTGTGTAACAAAAAAAAATGTTCCTGGGTAGTAAGTGTTACTTTTTTTTAATTGCTTCTGCCTCAAAAGTATATAAATGGCTATTTATTCCCCACAAACTTTGCTTTTGTGACCAGGACAGTGATATTTTGAAATGTAGATTATTTTCAATGAGAAAACGTGGTGTGCATTTGTGTCATTCCTTCACGTAAAGTTCTGGTCACAAAAGCAAAGTTTATGGGGAATAATAGCCATTCTCTGTACCTTTGAGGCATAAGCAATTAGAAAATAACACTTACTACCCGGAGACAAAAATCGCGTTACATAGTGAATTATCTAGCCTTGTAGCCAATAACAGACGGTTGGGGCAAGTGTTATTAGCGAGCACCTATGAAGGCCGGCCCGGCCACCGTTGTTTCCTCGGTGCCAATGTTTACACACTGCACCAGGTACTGATTTCTAAGTCTGAGTCGACCTAGGGGAGGCCCAGAACCGGTTTAAATATCCGCCACTGTTGTTGGCCATGAGTGTGAATCGCAGCACGCGCGCGCGCACCTCCGACTAGCACGCTTGGCTACGTACGGTGCGAAAGAAGTTCAACGTACGTACAAACGCACGTGCGCACGCACGCACGCACGCACCTACGCGCGCACATAAATAAGTCAGGCGCGTTCGCTCTGACACATTCGCGTAATCGAGGCTGACGGCGGCTTGGGAAGAAAATGTTGACCGCAAGGCGGGGTACTTCTGTTGATTAATTTGTGTGAGTTTGATCTTTTTGCTTCTTCTCGCTGGCCGGCGGTGAAAGCCAACGGGAGTGAATGTCGATGGCGTATCTGGTACTCGTCAGGATGAGGCTGTCGTAAGAACGGTTAGGAGAGCCCGTGGTGGTGGGGGGGAGGGAGATTTGTACGCTTGTGGACGGGGCATGTATATGTGTGTACGCGTGTTGAACTTCTTTCGCACCGTACGTAGCCAACCGTGCTAATCGGAGGTGCGGGGGAAGGTACACTCTAACTCAACACAAAAAAGTAGTTCTAGAAATGAGCATCATCTCTCACCAAATACTTTACCAGTTTCACAGCAGATGTCATCATCGTACTCTGTGGTTCTTCCGGTAAAGTCACGTAGAAATAAATTAAAATAAATAATAGAATACAACGTTTCGATTGCAACACAAGCAACCATCATCAGGCACAAATGAATGAGAAAATAAACATAGTAAACTTGGAAATATAATGCAATACAACACAGAGAGTCGGCCAACACAAGAGTCAAAACCCCACCTGGTTATTTACGTTCTTCCAAAGATTGCTAAATTTGAGAGAGAGACAAAACATAGACACGGAGACACAGACAGACACACAAGCAGAGACAGACTCACACAGAGACAAACAGAAAGAGACACACACATAGGCATACAGAATCATCATCATAATCTGGCTGTTGTGAAGTCCGTGAATTAAAATCATCACCACCATCATAATCGTCAAGATGGTGAGCATTGCGATGACGATTACGATAGTGATTTCGTGTCCTAGCATGCGTTAGTGTTACGTGAATTGATTAAACCATCAACTTCTTATACATGAGCTGATGGCCAGGAAGTCCCACAAATGTCATCGAAAGGAAGTCCGTGCTGAGCTGCAGCTGTTTCCCTTCCTAAACATGGTGCTGGGACGATGATCATTGCAGTAGAATGATGATCACCACGACCATCACCATCATCGTGAAGACAATAACAGTGAAGGTGGTGATGTTGATGATGTTGATGGCAGTCAACGGAGGGCCCCTTGACTGGACACTGCCAGCGTCTGGAAATGCGACCTCGAGAAACGCGAACCCCGTGGCTGCGCGCCTCGCGCTCAGGGGTGGGGGTGCTGGGGGGAGGCGATGGGGGGGGGGGGGGGTTGGAACAGGGGGGGGAGGCGATGGGGGGAGGGGCAGGACAGGGGGGGAGAGGCGATGGGGGGAGGGGTGGGACAGGGGGGGAGGCGGTGGGGGGGTCGGGACAGGGGGGGGAGGCGATGGGGGGAGGGGGAGGACAGGGGGGGAGAGGCGATGGGGGAGGGGCGGCACAGGGGGGGGGGGAGGCAATGGGGGAGAGGCGGGACAGGGGGGATGGCGTCTCCGGGCGTCACGCGACGCTCGCCGTCGGGTCAGCCCGGCGCCAGGGACCCCCCCCCCCCGGCTCCCCGCGTCGTCCGCGCCGGGTGCCCTCGGGGTGTCCCTGGGTGACACCGCTGCCTTCTTAGACCAACTCGGTTGTCGATTTTCTATTTGTGTTCCAGGAAGGTGCCTTTTTTTGTAAGGTGGAGTGTGGCGTGGCGGGAGGCGAGGAGGGAAGTGAAAGCAACTGCTCGCTTGAGTGTCCGCGCGTGTGACGCGAGCCTTAGCGGGCATTTGACCTTGGGACGACCGCTCCTTTAAATGAGAATTAAGGGACCGATGTTTTTTGCGCTGCTGTGCACGGTGGGGAGTGGGAATGGGGGGGGACTAAAAAAAATCAACACCTCGCCACGTGGATCGCGAACACTCGGCTCATCATCGAGGCGCTAAACGCCAGGCTGCTCCTCCGAGTAGCACGGTTGGCTCCGTACGGTGCGAAAGAAGTTCAACATACATAGGTCGTGGCCAATGGCCCTGACTGGGATCCGGACGAGAAGTATGTAGACATCGTCCAAAACGATTTCGCCCAAAAAACATAAAAACGCCTTTTTCACAGACCGCAGCATGGATACCGTGCAGGAGGGATTCCAAATGCGCGCGGTGGTGGAGATGTCCGTGTCACGTTACGAAGACGAACCCCGCAAGTGCGCAGCTAGAAACGCATCTGGGGGGGGGGGGGGGGGGCACCGCGTTGGGGCGACGCGTGGCCGCGCGATCCCTCTGCGAGTTTGTAAGCGGGCACTCGGGCTGAACGATTAATCGATTTCAAATCGAAATCGCAATTTGAAACAATGCGATTTTAGCAAATCTCAAAGGATGCGATTTTTTTTAGCGATTTGAAAAGTCCTATTACTTTCTGATTGGAATTGTTTTATTTGATTGTTATTTTATTTATTTAACTTAATTATTCTATGTTTCATTGTTCTATTACAATAAAAGGTTTTTACAAATACATGTTGGAAGCAATTAATATATTTTAAGCTCTCATCCTTTTTAAGCTCTCATCCTTGCATTATAATATATAGAGCAGTTCATATGTTGATGGTATCACGTGGTAATGCTCCATCACATGTTTTAAATCTATTACACAGTGAATATTGAACTGAAGCTTGACTTTAAACATTTTAATCGCAAATCGCAATCGCAATATCTGTCAGAAAAATCGCAATTAGATATTTTCCCCAAACCGTTCAGCCCTACCGGGCACGTACGTGTTTTGAACTTCTTTCGCACCGTACGTAGCACAACCGCGCTAATCGGAGGTGCGAGGGAAGGACGACAAACCAAACAACCACGAGCAGTTATTAAATATATATATCGTTTTTTTCATCTACATGATTTTAAAAGTGCGTAGCTCCAGTGACTTCCTAATATCGAAAGAGGGTTCGAAACAGCCCGCAGAAGCGAATCTCAAAGTGCGCGATGCAGTCACCGTCTTTGGGGGGGGGGGGGGGGGCTAAAGGGGGCCTCAGGGGTCTTGATTCGGGGTGGGGGGGGGTCCCAACCAATACCGTTGAGGGCCACTGTGTGAGCTCGATGTTCATCTCTGTGGGGGTCGTGAGGAAGGTTTGGTTTAGTTTTCTGAAGGCGGCTCTCTGTTTTGTATTGTTTGTTGACATTTATGTTTTATGATTTTTGTTTGTGCTTGAACGCCTGGCTGTGAGCTGGGTTTCTCTTGATCAGCTGACGCGGCTGCTTAATTGCCAAATATTTAGTTGGTCAGTTTTCACCCTTTCCAATTATTATTTTTTTAAATAAAAAGAACAACAACTGCATTCGTCAAGAGCAAACAGTTGTGATTCTATAAACGGCGTTACATTATTTTAATATGTACATACATTACACACTGATAACAGTGACAAACTCATATCATATTTTAAGCATGTATATATAAGCAAGGGATTGTAATATGAATATTGAACACTTACCATATATACGAACTCACTTTTTTTTTTTTACCAGGTAAGGCCCGCTAAGCTGTATAGCTCTTTTATCACGAATGAGAGCTCGACGAAGTGGCTCATCATCGTGTGGAAATTTATCAGCCGGATGCTCTAAACGCACATTTGTTAACGGAAGAGCCGGAGGACCTGGAGAAAGATTAAAAAAAAAACACGTTACCACAGGGAGAGAAACAAGTAAACTCCAAATAAACAGCATGCGTCAGGGGTCGCACCCACGACCACCTGTATACCAAGCGAAGTAGCTAACATCTCGCCACCGCGATATGTTAACTACCTGGCCACAAATGATAGCTACTTCATGGCCAATGATTGCTCCGGGGGTGGGGGGGGGGGGGAGAGGGGGGGGGGTCAGTCGTGGTCTTTGCTGAACGCATCGCCAGTTCGCGCAGAGGCAGCGGTGGAGCCGGCGTCAATGAAACTGTGGCTCACCGCGGCTGGGTCCCAGCCGACGGCGACTCCGCTGTTCCCTTGGGGATGAGAGCGCGATTCACTGAGGTCACGCACGACGCACGTGCCGGAGTCGGTGCTCGGTGCGCACGCTTCGAGTCGCGGAGGAGACGCCAGCGCCGCGCACCTCCCGCATATCACGTGTCCCCGAGGGGAAGAGCAAAACATATTTATAAAACAGCCTCATTTGAATGAGGAATTAAATTGGGTTTCCGCGTAAGTTGCGCAAAAAAACCGCGAGCGTTGTCCCTGAGGAGGGCCCGGTACGTGCGGACGTTCACTGCGTTCCGCTGTGACCATGATGAGGAATGGGGCGTCGCGGTGGGGAGATGTTAACTGCCTCGCCTGGTATGCAGGAGGTCGTGGGTACGATTCCGACCCCGACGTGCCTGCTGTATATTTGGAGTCTGCGTCTCTCTCTCTCCGTGGTGAGATGTTAATTAACTTCCTAGGTATACAGGAGGTCGTGGGTACGATTCCGACCCCCACAACGCCTGCTGTATATTTGGAGTCCGCGTGTCTCTCTCTCTCCCCGTGGTTGCGTCGATTCTTCTCCGGGTAATCCGGTCCCCCCCCCCCCCTCTATAGTTAGAAAAATGGATTTAGAGTATTTAGCTGCTACAATTCCACGTGATTAGCCACTTGGTTGAGCTATCATTTGCGGCCAATTCGCTCAGTGGGCCTTGCCTGGTAAAATAAAATAAATAGTTTCAGTTTTTAGTTTGCGTTGTTGCACTTTTCCAACACCGGGGGCAATGAGGACCCTTCCCGTGTAAACAAATACTGTTAACGACAATAAAAACACTGAATATAGTCGTCGTTTTGTTTACAGCGGTGCTCCATGGGCGTTTATTAAATTCGCGTTTCTCTTTACGTTTGAAAGAAAAAAATAAATACCCCCCTCTCACAGCCAGGATCTTACGGAAAATTGGATTTCCTGTCCGGTCTTTATGAATGTAATTGCTTTTGAGATACGCCCTTGCTGGTAATTACATTAAATATTGTTTAATGTGCGTCCGTAATTAATGTTTATTGTCGATGTATTTTTAATTCGTTAATTTAGTGTTAATTGTTTTTTTTACGTCCGTTGTTTAACGTTGCCACTACCGATATCACGATTACGATGTTGAATGTTTCAGTGTGTTTTGTTTACGTCTGTACTCTTGTGAGCCTTGCGACCTCAGTCAGTCTCCGTGAAATGTAAACTTTCATCTTCGCTCTCTCTTAGGGCGGTTACATAACAAAGACTGAGATTCCTCCGTGTAGCCTCAACATACTTTCGGGGCAAGTGCTGTCAGCGAGCAGCACCGACGAAGCCCGGCACAGTGGCACACACAGAGGGGGTGGGTGGCCAGCACCACGCCCGGCCGCCTTTGTCTCCCCGCACCAGAGTAATCATTTGAGTGGAGCGGTTAGCGCTGCGCTGCACTCAGAACCCGGCCAGCCGAGTTCGATTCCCGCTCACGGCCAACACCAGTGACGATTATCTGAACTGGTCCTGGGATTCCCCAAGGCCTCCTCGGCTATGTAACAGAGACACACACACACGCAAAGCACCACTGCATTACACAACCGACACGATGATAATTCGAAACCTTTGCCTTCAGCAAGAATAAACATCTTAAATAACAGTCTCGCTCTTGTCTTCAATTACAAGCCGTGGAGTTATTTGGTGTTAAACAGCGACGATTTGAAATGCCCTCATTATTATTAAGTGCGTTTAAAAAAAATAAACACGCGTGTCGCGCTGCTTGTTATTTATATTTTAAGCGTTTTGTTCGTATTCGTTTATATTTTTTTCACACGCTGGGGAACAACAACGGGATGAAAGGTCATCGCAACAGATTCCGTTAATGAACGAGACCTCTCTCTCTCTCTCGCTGTCTCTCTCTCTCCTCCACGCCTAAGGGGCCGTCCATAAATGACGTCACGCACCTAGGGGGGGGGGAGGGGGTCAGACATTTGTGACGATGTGTGACGAGGGGGGGGGGGGTGAGAAATGTGACGTCACATCAAAATATAAATATAGACAACACGTTCTACTTAATTAAATAGACTTTTTAATAAATGTTTCTTCCACATCATCAAAGTGCAGCGCCACATTAAATACGCACTACAATGGCAACAGTTTCAAGCGATTTGAAGCATGTTTTATTTATGGTTTTGGGGGGGAGGCAGAGCTTTGTGACGTCAGATTTGAGGGGGGGTCTGACTTTTTGTGACGCCGTGTGACAAGGGGGGTTAAAAATCGTCCAAAATCGCGTGACGTCATTTATGGACGGCCCCTTAGCTCTCTCTCTATCTCTCTAGCTATCTCGCTAGCTGTCTCTCTCTCTCTCGCTCTCAGAAGTGATGTCACCGCTGTCACGTTGTCTCTTCGTTGGTGTTGTGGGGGCGGGAGTGGGGTTTAAAATCCAAAAACCCCGCGCAGTGAACACGGCGCTCGTCTCGAGTGCGAATTGTGTTCGAGGTGTTCTTGCCGACTCTTTATGAATGCAGCTGCCAACCCGCTAGGACGCCCCGCTCCCTCTCTCTCAATCTCTCCATCTCTCTCGCTTGCCGGGTGTTTGTGTTTGTGTGGGGGGGGGGGGGGGGCGGGGGTCCATCGCTTGCCATTTCATTGGTGAGCGCGCCGACTGCACCGTCCGTGTGAAATGCAGCGGAGAACGTCCCCTCCTCACGCTCTGTTTATGTCCGAGCCTCCACGCGCCCTGTCAATTCTTCACGCGTACACAGCGGCCTGGGGCTGGTTGTGCGCCACGTTTCGGAAGGCGATTCGACGGTGCTGGCACACACAAAGATAAAGATCCCCCCCCCTCCTCCCGTGTAGCCTGTAACAGACTGTTGGGGCAAGTGCCTGTTAGCGAGCACCTATGAAGGCCGGCACTGTGGCACACGAGGGGGGTGTGGGTGGCCAGCGCCACGCCCGACCGCTGTTGTCTCCCCACTGGCGATGTTTACACACCACACCAGGTATTGAGGCCGAGTCGACCTAGGGGTGGGTCCAGGACCGGTTCAGATAATCGTCGCTATTGGCACACACACACGCACATACATACAGAGCAGCATCATGACAGCGCCGATAACGAAGTAAAAAGACGGTAAAGAGCCCAGCAGGTCACAACACCGGCACCCTGAAGCCACGTGCATCATTGGCAATCACGCGCCGCGATTGGATTCGAGAATATAATTTTTGTTTACCCGTTTGTTCCGTCTCATTTGTGTTCGCGTCTTCGCTACAATTAGCCTAAATGCAACGTGCGCATATCATTTGCATACAATGCTGCATTGTTAACGAGTCATCGTTTCTTAAGTGGAGGGATCAGTCGCATGTACTTTGAGTAGAAGCATCGATTCGAAACAAACTAATAGGTGCACTCTCACTACTACACACTCACTCATACACTCTCACTATTACACACTCACTCATACACTCAGTACTATACACTACTCATACACACTCACTATTACACACTCACTTATACACTCAGTACTACACACTCTCTCATACACACTCACTATTACACACTCACTCATACACTCAGTACTACACACTCACTCATACACACTCACTATTACACACTCACTCATACACTCAGTACTATACACTACTCACTCATACACTCTCACTATTACACACTCACTCATACACTCAGTACTATACGCTACTCACTCATACACACTCACTATTACACACTCACTCATACACTCTCACTATTACACACTCACCTCCACACACTCAGTACTATAAACTACTCACTCATACACACTCACTATTACACACTCACTCATACACTCTCACTATTACACACTCACCTCCACACACTCAGTACTATACACTACTCACTCATACACTTTTACTATTACACATTCACCTCCACACACTCAGTACTATACACTACTCACTCATACACACTCACTATTACACACTCACTCATACACTCTCACTATTACACACTCACCTCCACACACTCAGTACTATACACTACTCACTCATACACTCTCACTATTACACACTCACCTCCACACACTCAGTACTATACACTACTCACTCATACACACTCACTATTACACACTCACTCATACACTCTCACTATTACACACTCACCTCCACACACTCAGTACTATACACTACTCACTCATACACTCTCACTATTACACACTCACCTCCACACACTCAGTACTATACACTACTCACTCATACACACTCACTGCACAGTAACTACTACACAACACTCGCTACTACACACAACTGTACGTATGCATGTCGAACTTCTTTCGCAGCGTGCGTAGCCAACCGCGATAATCGGAGGTGCGGGGGAAGGACGCTCAAACTCGACACAAAAAAAATAAGTTATAAAAAAAATTAGTTTTCAACGTAGATGACTTCAGAGTGCATAGCTCCTGAGGCTTCCGAATATATATATCGGACGTCCCGAGTGAAGAAACCCAGACACGGAGCAATTCTCCCTGTCCCGATCCAGCGGTGGAAATTCCACGTTGCGGGGCCGAGCGCGACGGACAAAATCCTGGCGTGGCACGCGCCACGTGCCCGGCCCATCTTGCGCCGATGGCACCGTTGAAGCCACGACCGTGGTGGCAGATGGCGTGGGCCCCCCCCCAACTTTTCCGGTATTTTTTAGTAAATACACGCGCAAAGTGCGCTGTCACAAATGAGCCACAATACGTCGCTGATCTCGTCAATGAGCATAAACCATCACGCCAACTGCCGTCATCCTCGCAGCGGCGGCGTTTGGTTGGCCATCAAACAAAGACGCTCGCTGCATCGCGGCGCGCTTCCAGATGCGCTTCTGCGGCCGTCTGGAGTTTACGCACTCTTGGTAACTGCCGCGTGTGTGTGTGTATGTATAGTTTGTCGTCCTTCCCAGCGCGCCTCCGATTAGCGCGGTTGTGCTGCGTACGGTGCGAAAGAAGTTCAACATACGTACACACACGCGGCGGAGCGAACTCGCCGTTTGGTGGAACGCGCAGCCACTTCACGGCCAAACGGACGCGAGCTCAACGGTGGCTCTCGCCGGAGGGCACGGGCAGTGTCCCCTTTAAGATTGCCGCTGGCACCACCGGTGCGCTGGCACACGCAGCGCCCACGTGAGCCGACGATGGGGACATTGAAGGAGGCAGCAATATTAATAGTATAAATAATGTTGTTTATTTTATTCAGTGCTTTCTCGCGACTTTTTATTGGGGCATTTGGCCACTGGGCCATTTGGACAATTGCCGTTGATGCGTGGCTTACGGGAGGAAAACGGAGTCGTTGGAGAAAATCCATCGCCCTATTTTTTAAAATCTATTTAAAGTTTTACCAGGTAAGGCCCGACTGAACTATGTCGCTCTTTTTCAGAAGCGACCTGGCCACAAATGATAGCTCAACGAAGTGGCTTGTCACGTGGAAATGTATTGCAGCTAAATACTCTAAACGCGTGTTGATTCTAAATGTGGAGGGGAAAATGCGAAGACACGCAAACTCCAAATATAAAGCAGGCGTCGGGGTGGGGAACGAACCCACGACCTCCTGCAAACCAGGCGAGGGAGTTAACATTTCCTAGCCACCGTGGCGCCCCAATAGGACGGGCGCCTGGCCACCACCTCACACCCCTTGCCGGCAGCGCCCGACATAACCCCGCGGCCGTCTCCCCATGCCACTGCCAACCGAGGCTCCAACCTGCTCAGCTTCCGAGAACTATCTGTGGGTGCATTCGGGGAGATTTCGTCAAATTCGATGAGTTGTCACGCACACACACATACACATACACGCGCACCTCACCAGGTACTCATTTGAGGCCGAGTCGACCTAGGGGAGGCCCAGGACCGGTTCAGATAATCGTCACTGATGTTGGCCGTGAGCGGGAATCGAACCCGGGTGACCAGGCTCGTAACGCAGCGCACGAACCGCTACACTACCGCTCCCCACACACACACTCACACACACGCACACACACAAACGCACACACACGCGCACACACACACGCGCGCGCCTCTTATTCCACTCAACACGCGGCAAGAAATCTCGTGACCTCCTCTCTTCTCAGCCCCAACGCGACCTGCTCCGCTGTTCCCATTGGCTGCGAAGAATCACGGTCTCGCCCGTCAATCTCTTTAACGTGCCAGAGACTGACTTCACGTAAATATCCTCCCAGAAAAGAACGGGGGGGGGGGGGCGGGGCCGGTGTGGAATATTGAGGAGGAGGAGTGGGGGGCCGTAGTTCTTGAGCAAAGGCGAAAATGTAAAAATTAAACGGTCGTAATTCTGACGGCGCTAGGAAGTCTTGGGGGGTATTTATATGTTAATGTGCCACAATTATTCGGGATTGTGAGTCATTTCAGAACCCCCCCCCCCCCCCCCACACACCGCACTGGCTTTGACGAATGTGTCACATCTACCGGCATCTCCAGCTCGCTCATCGCTTCTGTGCAGCACGCACACCATCGGCGACGGCCTTATCCGCGTACGCAAAGCCGTTCGGTAATTCATTACGGCGCAGTTAATGTCACTGAAATGTAACTAATAGGGGGTATTTCTTGCTCCCCCCCCCCTCTCTCTCTCTGTGTTGTTGTAAATTATGTTGTGGGTGTTGCACACCCTTATCCTACAGATGTGCTTGAGAAACTCGACGTTGTAAATTTGAACGCGGCCGCTGATCACGTGTGCACACAAAGACAAAGACCCCCACCACGTGTAGCCTTAACAGACTGTTGGGGCAAGTGCTGTTAGCGAGCACCTATGAAGGCCGGTATGGCACACGAGAGGGTGGGTGGCCAGCACCACGCCCGGCCGCCTTTGTCTCCCCAGTGGCGATGTGTACACACCGCACCAGGTACTCATTTGAGGCTAAGTCAACCTAGGGGAGGCCCAGGACCGGTTCAAATCATCGTCACTGGTGTTGGCCGTGAGCGGGAATCAAACTCGGGCCCCGGGTTCATAGCGCAGCGCGCTAACCGCTACACTACCGCTCCCCACTACACAAAGACAAAGACCCCCGTATAGCCTTAACAGACTGTTGGGGTAAGTGCTGTTAGCGAGCACCTATAAAGGCGGGAACGGCCCACGAGAGGGTGGGTGGCCAACACCGCGCCCGGCCGCCTTTGTCTCCCCAGTGGCGATGTTTCACAGCTGTAGCAGGTACGTATTTAAGGCTGAGTCGACGTATGGCAGGCTGAAGATGTTGGCCGTGAGTGGGAATCGAACTCGGTTATCCGGGTTCCTAGCACACTGTGCTAACCACTCCACCACCAGTCCCAAACAACAACCGTCATTCGCCACTAAGTGGCGGTGAGGTCACCACGGTACTTGTGCCAGGCTAGGTGCACTTTGCGGCCATGTGAAGCGTCAAAGGCTCGTTGGCAGGAGGTCACGGTACAGACCAAAGTGCCGTGGGTTGACTGACCTGGTGGCGAGATCTTAACTACCTCGCCTGGTGTTCAGGAGGTCGTGGGATAGATCCGGGTCCTCCGGTTTTCCCCTCCACGTTTAGAACCAACAACACGCGTTTAGAGTATTTGGCTGCTATACATTGCCACGTGACAAGCCACTTCGTTGAGCTATTCTTTGTGGCCAGGTCGCTTCTGAAAGAGAGCTGCATCGCTCAGTGGGCCTTTTCTGGTCAAATAAAAAAAAATAGTTGAGTTTAGTTGACTGTACCAACTTGCTATAATTTAGCCACCCAGCTCACTCAATATGCACCCACGCACACGCGCAAAACGTAGAGAAACACACACACACACACCACGCACGCATGCGCTACACAACAATCGTACAGACACACAGACAGCATTCACACGCGGATGGGAAAACGCACGTGCGCATAAATGCTCATCTCTCTCGGCACATCGCCACGTGCAAATAAAGTAACCCTAAGCTGTTATACTTATGAATGCATTACAATTGGCATTATTAAAATAAAAAAGATTCAACATCCTTTAATTACAAAACGTGATTGATGGCAATCAATGGGGATTGATTCCCAATTATCTCCTTTGTATACACGGGGAGCTTGCGTATGAAATCTTGAGAGCAAGCCAAATAAATCACGCGGTACATCTATTAAACGTACATGAGACATTACGAGGCAGAACCCGATGCTCGAAGCCCTCCATAAAATATTAAATTCCCTGTAAAGATCACGTGAGGTACTTAAAATGTAACAAAAAAACGTTGCCGTTTCCGCGAAGTAAAATAATTCGCCTATATGTTTTGACTCGGCAACGATTATTGCCGCTCTCTCCAAAAAAAAATGCGACCTAAATTGCTTTAATCAATAATTATTACATTTCGTGTTAATTGCAGAACATAACGAGTTTATGATTCTCAATAAATTTTTCTTTACATTATTTTTTTCCCTTAAAGTATTCGTGTTATTATGCATGCTGGATACGGCGACATTACAATTATGTAAATTCAGCACGCGCTTGAAATATTATGTTTATCCGTCGAAACGGAAGGAGAGGGCTGTGTTCGTTTAGCGTGGGGATTGAACGCTTCCCGTGGAATAACGAGGAGGGACATCGAGAGAAGCCAGCCACCAAGATATAAAGCGGGGAGATTGAATGAAAAAAACCGTAATCAAATTCCATCCTGAAAATTCCACATCTGAAGCCGGCGAATCAAAGTGCAAATGAATAGTCACAATTTGGTTTGTTTCATATTTTTGGTGAATATAGCGGCCTCTAGTGGCTATTCTAAGTCACGTGCACCCATTACACGCGATCCATCCAGTGCTTTGTTTCACGCATATATCTCTTAAAGCAATTGGCAGCATACAAACACCGTGAACAAAAAACTCAACACACTTGTCAACAAACACTGTGGACTTCAAGAAAATAATGAAAACATAACCGCCGACGTTTTAGACCATCGGCCCTTCTTCACAGCACGGTAAACAGAGAGGGAAGCCAGTAGAGAGACGGAGCGGATAGTCAGGGTTGGAGATTGCACGGGTTTACACTATGGGGCCCGAGGGGAAATACATTTAAAAAAAGGTTTTCTGATGACCAGTTTTCAAATAGGCACAAGAATAGTAACCTATACAGCATTCACACCAATGAATACGCTTATACATATTCGCACTGCATTCATATAAATAAAAATATATATTTTAAAAAATCTAAATTGCCAAGGGTCGCTAGTGGCTCAGACGGAAAGATATGAAGGAAATAATTCACACAAGCTACGTTTGGTTTACGTTCTGATTCTGTAGTAACATAATTCTAAGAAGTAAAGAGAGGGCTCTAGAATGCTCCGGTGGGCGATATCTCTACCTTCGAAGAATCATAACCTAAATTTCGATTTAAAGCTTTCGTGACTGCAGGGATTCATCTTCTTGGTTCTTTCGGTAAAGTCACGTAGAAGGGAAATAATAAAAAAATAAAACACAAAATAAAATTCTCACGCCGTTTCGGTAAACTCCTTTATCAAGGCGCTCTGCTCCTCCCACCCAGCTTAAAAGACGCTGCCAAGCTTGGCAGTGTTCATTGGAGCGCTGTCGTCCCGACAGTTCTGTTCCTTCACCTGAAGAAGGCTACTTGTGTTGTGGCCGAAACGTCGTGAGAATTCTATTTTACTATTTTTATTTTGTATTACTTTATTATTTCCCTTCTACGTGACTTTACCG
The DNA here is from genome assembly GCF_048934315.1 of Petromyzon marinus. NCBI lineage: Eukaryota > Metazoa > Chordata > Hyperoartia > Petromyzontiformes > Petromyzontidae > Petromyzon > Petromyzon marinus. The sequence goes on along the minus strand of NC_133679.1, from coordinate 13,406,211 downwards.
AAAGAACCAATAACATGAATCATAACCTAATCAATTCCACATACCGGTGCAGAATGACGTCAAACAGGAACCAACTGTGATGTCATTGGGACGGCATTAGAAATGATATTGGGTGGATGGCAGAGTTACCGGTCCCTGGGTGGGACTCGTAACTCGGAATTAATTTCCAAACTTTTGAACCTGCGCCTCAAGAACCGTAACATTCTGTTAACCTAGTTTGTATAAACAATTTCCTTTCTGGTTTGATCGATCTCAAGGTTACGTTACGACAGACCCGTAACGTTATCCTGGTAATGGCCCTAAGTGAACGGTGGGTTGATATCTCATCGGGTTGCAGTCACTCCCCACGCCCCCCACCCACTCTTTGACCAACCGGCACTGACCAGTGCAGTGAAGTATGGTCAATATGGTCAAACAATCATCACAACCCAAAAAATATCATTGGGGAGGCTTCCATTGAGCACTGGGTTGACGAAGGGCTGTAAATTGTTACCACTCTAATTATTATGATTTTTTGCATAGGAGTTTGTGTGAGAGTATTTACGTGTGTGCATTTGCATGACCGGTAGTTGACTGTGTGGTGCAGCGTGAGAACAGGCACGCGGGGCATGTTACAGTGCGGCACGCGTGGTTTATTTAAAACAAAACTAATCTAAATCCAATTTTTGATTTAAAGCTTTCGCGACTGCAGGGATTCATATTCTTGTTTCTTTCGGTAAAGTCACGCAGAAGGGAAACAATAAAATAAAACATATAAAACAATTAAATTATCACGACGTTTCGACCGCAACACAAGCAATCATCATCAGGTGTGAAAACCACAACAAGACAATTTGAAAAAATATAATCTAAATCCACTTGAGAAAAAAATCTACTATAGGAATAGGTTTTCCCCGTTTTTTTCTGGCAACAAAACAGGTGTTAAGATGTTAAAACACCAAACTGAAACCTTTTATAAGGACTTACTCTTTGGTTAAATTTCGTTTTAAAGCTTTCGTGACTGCAGGGATTCATATTCTTGGTTCTGTCGGTAAAGTCACGTAGAACAACCGCTAGTCGCTGTCCGTGGTGCTAACGTTAAGAAAAAAACGCCACTTTTTCCAAAAATGTCTTGCTGTGGGGTTCACACTTGTTGATGATTGCTTGTGTTGCAATCGAAACGTCGTGATAATTTTATGGTTGTATTTTTTATTATTTTATTATTTCCCTTCTACGTGACTTACCGAAAGAACCAAGAATATTACTCTTTGGTTCTTTCGGTAGATTCACGTAGAAAGCAATAAAATAATAATAGAAAACGACGTTTCGATTGCAATACAAGCAACCATCATCAGGTACAAATGAATGAGAAAACAAACACTTCCGTGCCCTCGTTCAGGAGGCCGCTCTCCTATCTTACAGTTACATGCTAATTTCTCACATTAACATCACTAGCTCCGGCCACTTCTTTATGGCCCTTGGGCTACACCCATTTCAAACCGTTTGAAAACAGTCTGCATCAGCAGCAGACCACGGCTTTGCCACCCGATGACGGACGCTTGTGTTGTTGCGCCCGAAACGTCGTGATTTTTTATTTTATTTTATACCTACGTGACTTTACCGAAAGAACCAAAGACTTTGGAAATATAATGCAATGCAATACAGAGAGTCTGTTAGCACACAGTTAACGCAAGATTTTTAAGTGAAGTGTGAAACAACCAGGCACGGCAAACCCTCCCCGGGAGAGATGTGAATCATGGCTGCATTAACCACAATACTTGTTGTCAGAATGCAAAAAAAACACATACTCTGATAATATATGGATGTATTGTCTTTGAAACTGATTGGTGTTAGACCAAAGTACGCCAAAAGGCGTCCTCTGGTCTAACACCTTTTGAGACGAGGACCAATCAGTTTCAAAGACAATGCATCATATTATTAGAGTATGTTTTTTGTTTGCATTCTGACCACAAGTATTGTGGTTAATGCAGCCATGATTCCTTGTAAAAGGTTTCAGTTTGGTGTTTTAACATGTTAACACCAGTTTTGTTGCCAGAAAAAAAGGGGAAAACCTCTTCTCATATTTTGGTACTGGCAAAGGAGGTCCCAAAGGAGCTACTTCCTGTATTTTTATTTATTTCACCAGGTAAGGCCCACTGAGTTATATTCCTCTTTTTCAGAAGGGACGCGGCCACACATGATAGCTCAACGAAGTGGCTTATCATGTCGACATTTATAGCAGCCAAATACTCTTAACGCATGTTTCTTAACGTTTAGGGAAAATCGGAGGATCCGGAGAAAAATCCACGCGACCACGGGTAGGACATGCAAACCTCAAATATACAGGCGTCAGGGTCAAACCCACGACCTCCTGTAGAACGGGCGAGGTTGTTAACATATCGCCCACCGCGGCGACTCCTCCTCCGTAGCGTGACATTAACAGTCGTCATTATTAATATTTATTCACACCAAGGGACGGCTTTCTTGGTGTGGACCATACAGTTTCAAGGACAATGCATATATTATCATAGTATGTTTTTTGTTTGCATTTTGATTGTGGTTAATGCAGACATGAATCCTTGTAAAAAAGGTTTCAGTTTCGTTGCCAGAAAAAAGGGGAAAAACCTATTATTAGGGTTATACCTAATAAATGAAACTGAAAATATGGGATTTTTCGATCCATAAATCGTCTCTCTTTCGATCCATGGAGCACGTGTCTCATGTGTTTCAGTATGGATCAAGCTATTACATTTAGAATTCTGTCTTGCGTCTACGTGTTCGGGCATGGATCGAGCTGTGATCGAGCTTCGGATCGTAAAAAATCGGCCTATTCCCGTTCCAGTATTCCTTATATAGACAAAGCCACGCCCGATTAGTTCATATTTGGGCCAGAACATTTGACATCATTTGTCATTAATTCTGTCACGGATTCATTATATCCTGTTACAGCGCACCGCGCTACAAACCTGGCGACCAGAGTTCGATTCCCATTTGCGGTCAAATGAGTACCTGGTGCGGTGTGTAAATATCAGCGCTGGGGAGACAAAGGCGGCCGGGCGTTGTGCTGGCCACCCACCCAGTGTGCCGTGCTGACCATCATAGGTGGTACACGCTAGCAGCACTTGTCCCAAAATAAGTCTGTTAGGGCTACACGGGGAATCTTTGGTGTGAAATCTGAGAAAGCGGTGAGCGTGCCGGAAGGCTGGGGGCATTGCAGGCACTTACCCACTGGCCCAGCCAGCCCACTCACTGTCCAGTTCCAATGAATGGAGGCGGTCAGTTTAACACGTAGGCTTTCGTGACCAATATTATTCATGAATATGATGAATGGAGCAGGTGTTTGCTTGGGTCTTGGTGAAGTTGTCCCAAGCCTTCATCGTCATCACCATCATCAGCCGTGATCTATCCACTGCTGAATGAAGCCCCGCGTCCCCCTGCAAACCTTAGTAATAGATTTAATTTGTACAGCTGGGCGTCTCACCCCCAGAGTCTATCATAGCACGGTTGGCTACGTAGGGTGCGAAAGAAGTTCAACATACGTGTAGTACAACACAACACAGTCGGTCCAAATTGGATTGTTTAGCAAGCATCAGGACAGAGGAATGCGTCATGATGTTGCAGATTATTATTGCATAAATAAGGCGTGGGAATTATCATTATTTTCAAACTGCTCTTCCGACTTTAATCCTGGCCTCGATTTGTTAAGCGCCGGGTCACCCAGCCCCGCCGCGTATCGCTTGTTCCTTGCCTTCGACACAGTATTTGTTTGTATCCTTCAAATTATTATTATTCCCTCTCCGCAGTCAGCTTGCGAGGTGGCGATCGCTCGAGCCATTCGCTTAGCAGACGCGACTCCGTTTATTTTTGTTTTGTGTGTGGGCAGTGTTCATCTCCGGTGGGGGAAATCGGCGGCGCCAGTGGTGCGTGCGCTGCGCCTCTGATCCTCGGGCACGCTTCAATACGCGGCCGTGACTAACATCGCCGTTGAGCGATATCTGAACTTGATCCTCCTCCTCCTTCTTCGTCTCGTGGTGACGCCGAGATCAGAGCAGCTCCCGCTGGCCCACACAAGGCACGGGGAGGCCTTGATGCAGCGGCGGATTTGACCACCGGACTAGACAATAAATGTACGGATGACCGAGCGTGAAAAGTCATCTACCGGTGACAATTTGTGTGGCTGTTATAAATGTGTGTCGTCGTCGTCGTTATCATCATCGCCATCGCCGTTGTCAGCTGTGGTATTGGGTGTAGCTGGGTGGAGTAGTCCGCTTGTTCCACCAGAACACGCGTGTTTGTAATGGGTTAGCTGAGTGAAGTAGTCCGCTTGTTCCACCAGCAGCCGCGTGGTTGTATTGGGGTAGCTGAGTGGAGTAGTCCGCTTGTTCCACCAGAACACGCGTGGTTGTATTGGGGTAGCTGAGTGGAAGAGTCCGCTTGTTCCACCAGAACACGCGTGGTTGTATTGGGGTAGCTGAGTGGAGGAGTCCGCTTGTTCCACCAGAACACGCTTGATTGTATTGGGGTAGCTGAGTGGAGGAGTCCGCTTGTTCCACCAAAACACGCGTGGTTGTATTGGGGTAGCTGAGTGGAGTAGCTAGCTTGTTCCACCAGAACACGCGTGGTTGTATTGAGCTGGCAGTCATCAGTGATCGTTTGCACCTCACCACGTACACAGCTTCCTGGAGGAGAATTCCTGGTCTTCTGTTCATGGAGGAAATCTCCCCACCTTCCATAATTTTTAGGGTAAAATGAGCAGATTGCGTACAGTCTGCAGCATGACATCGTCGTCATGAATTCTGTCAGGGAGACTCAATATCCACCACCACACGTTGTTAGCAGGGAGAGGCTTCGGTGCCACCACAAATATCCATCTGCCTGTGAGGATACACGCAGCTCCGATGATGGCGGTGTGTTCGTCGCTGTTCAGAGGCTGCACAGGCGAGCCGGTTTCGCGACAACCACAGCTGATCCCTGTACCGAGGCAGCACGAACATTAGCAATTCTGCAAGAGAGATAGGCACGCGCGCTTGCACATACACACACGGAAAAGATAGGAAACACACACGTGCAGGAAACACACACGAAGCAGGGACAGAATAAAAGGCACCTTTCAGTCGAGTGCTGGCCACATAATGACGAATGTCACAAGGACAGAATGTTGACCAGGATTGCACTGTCATTTGAATGTATGTGTACGTGTGTGTGTGTTTGTGTGTCTGTCTGTGTGTGGGGAGCTGTAGTGTAGCGGGTAGCGCGCTGCGCTACGAACCCGGCGACCAGAGTTCGGTTTCCGCTCACGGCCACCAACACCAGTGACGATTCTCTGAACCGGTTCTGGGTCTCCCCTAGGTGGACTCACCCTCAAATAAGTACCTGGTGAGACAAAGGCGGCCGGGCGTAATGCTGGCCACCCACCCCCTCGTGTGCCTTTCCGGCCTTCAAAGGTGCTCGCTAACAGCACTTGCTCCCACATTCGGTTAAGACTACACGAGGGATCTTTGGCTTTATCTTGTGTGTGTGTATGTGTGCACATTCCCAGGAAATATAGTCCGTCCGTCCGTCCGTCTGAAGACACCTTGTAGCGTCTTTTCACGAGAACTCGACCGTCGTGAACTCTGTACAGACAGCTCGCCAATGCGTGTGTAAACATCGCCACTGGGGCAATTGCTGCTAGCGAGCATCTACAATGGCCAGCATGGCACACGTGGGGTTGGGTGGACAGCATCACGCCCGACCGCCTTTGTCTCCCTCGTGGCGATGTTCTTTTTGACAAACCGCACCGGGTACTCATTTGAGGCCGAGTCGACCTAGGGGAGACCCGGGACCCGTTCAAATATTCGCCACCCGTATTGGTCGTGAGCGGGAATCGAACTCGGATAGCGGGGTTAGTAGAGTGCCACGCGAACCACCGCGCTACCGCTCCCCACAATGTGCACTGGGCATCTGTGCAAAAAGAGCTTTACAGCTCATCGGATTCCTCCCGTATAAATACACATTATGATTCTGTGTTACAACGCCGTGTGGTGGTTGTGCTTGTAATGCACGGCGACCCAAGTTCGACTCCCAGCCACGACCACCATCAGTCGCGATTATTCAAGCCATGGTCCCCAGCCTCTCCCAGGTCAACTCAGCCTGCGGTGAGTAGTCGGTGCAGTGTGTCCTGAAGATCAGCAGCTAGAGGGACACATGCCGTGCGGGGCCGGCGTGGAGCTGGACACACGACCGTGTTTGTTGGCCTTAATAGGTGCTCGCTAACAGCACTTGCCCCAACAGTCTGTTAAGGCTATATGTATGGGGGGGGGGGGGGCGGGTGTCTTTATCTTTTATGTGTACACTCGTGTGTGTGTGTCTGTGTGCTCGTGTGTGTGTGCGCTCGTGTGTGTACACTCGTGTGTGTGTGTACACTCGTGTGTGTGTGCCTGTGCGCCCGTGTGTGTACACTCGTGTGTGTGTACACTCGTGTGTGTGTGCGCTCGTGTGTGTGTGTACACTCGTGTGTGTGTGTACAGTCGTGTGTGTGTGTGTGCCTGTGCGCCCGTGTGTGTACACTCGTGTGTGTGTACACTCGTGTGTGTGCCTGTGTGCTCGTATGTGTATACACTCGTGTGTGTGTACACTCGTGTGTGTGTGTACACTCGTGTGTGTGTGCTCGTGTGTGTGTGTGTACACTCGTGTGTGTGCCTGTGTGCTCGTATGTGTATACACTCGTATGTGTATACACTCGTGTGTGTGTACACTCGTGTGTGTGTGTACACTCGTGTGTGTGTGCTCGTGTGTATGTGTGTACAGTCGTGTGTGTGTGCCTGTGTACTCGTGTGTGTACACTCGTGTGTGTAAATTGTTGTTCATCGTTACTCCTGCTAAGTTAACGGACGCGCGTTCCTAAACGTTGACGACGACGCGTTTAGCAAATCCCTCGTGGTCATAGCGAGGACGCACGCGTGTAGACAACCCGAGTTGGGGTTTTTTGTTTAGCCCCTGTCAATAGAGGCTCTTTAGAAGGAGGACTCACACACAGACGCATGCGCGGAGTGCTGATATTCCTCTCACGTTGAGTGAGTGGCAGACCATAGTGGGTTCAACTCTGCGCTCCATGGCTTTGGTTGCACGACCACAGTCGCGCTAGTCTGTGACTCGCCGTTGATGCAACTCTATGTGTCTATATAAGCATTATCCCAGTAGCAAAAGTAGCTACATTTATAGTAGCTACGCGCCCCGCACTTTCAAGGGCCCCGCGCTAAATGCTTTTAAGCTATCAATTCCGGTTCAGTGATTCTGCACTTGCTCTATTACTATAGTACTATGCCGCCTTCGACTTTTACGAACGACTGGGTGTTTAAGGTTAGCGATTTGTCGTATTATCTGGCTGTATGACAAATGAACAAATACTATTACTTCATTATGCAAGTAAAAAGATGTGTGTTTAAATATGTCTGTGTTTATTTATTTATTTAGGCCCCTATAACAGATGCTACAGGCCCCGCACTAGCTTAATCCGGCACTGTATATAAGTATGTATCTCCGTGTGTCGCTATGGCTTTACTCCACGATCCATAGTTTGGGTTGCATGACCACAATCGCCCTACTGTGACTTGTCTTTATGTCTCGATGTACTGTATCTCTATGGGTATGTATCTCCGTGTGTGTCCCGATGGGTTTATTTTATGGGTAAAAAGTTTGGGTTGCATGGCCACAATCGCAGCACTGTGGCTCGTGTCTTTAATGTCACCATTCGCCCTGCTGGAGATGTTGTGATGCGGTCGATGATTAGGTGAGTGAGTGGGTGAGTGAGTAGGTGAGTGAGTAGGTGAGTGGATGAGTGAGTGGTTGAGTGAGTGGGTGAATGAGTAGGTGAGTGAGTGCATGAGTGGGTGGGTGAGTACGTGAGTGATTTGGTGGATGAGTAGGTGAGTGAGTGGGTGAGTGAGTAGGTGAGTGCATGGGTGAGTGGATGAGCGAGTGGGTGGGTGAGTAGGTGAGTGAGTGGATGGGTGAGAAGGTGAGTGAATGTGTGAGTGAGTAGGTGGGTGAGTAGGTGAGCGGGTGGGTGAATAGGTGAGTGGGTGGGTGAGTGGGTGGGTGAGTGGGTGGGTGGGTGAGTGAGTGGGTGAGTGAGTGGATGAGTGGGTGGATGGGTGAGTGAGTGGGTGAGTGAGTAGGTGAGTGAGTAGGTGAGTCAGTAGGTAAGTGAGTAGGTGAGTGGGTGAGTGAGTGAGTTGATGGCTCTGCCACCGGTATCTTCCAGGAGGAAGAATGTCAGTATCCAGGTGCGATGTTTGGGTCTGGAATTAGGTGTTTATTATGGACCGTTGGGTAATAGTATTGCACTTGTTAAATTGTTTTTGGTTCGTTTTCTTATTACGGAATTTCACCGCCTGTTCGAAATCTGAACGAATCCCCAGGGTCTGTTGAGCTGATCAATTCGTTGGTACTGTTCGGGTTTCGTCGGTGCACGGTTTGATTCCCGTAATATTCACGATTTGCCGAGACTTTGTTCGTTTTACTTTTAATGTCTCAGTAACAACGGCATTTTTTTAATTTTGGGTTTGCTGAATATTCGATGGGCGGAAAGAGAGAAGTTTCGAGAGAACAGGATATTAAAAAAGTGGGCAAAGTTATTTCGCTTATTTTTCTTTATTAATGCAGCCAACCGCTGTGAGTATATTTATGTATTTTTAAATATATTTTTTAAAAATCTGTATTACTGCCATACGAGCGCCGTTGCTTCAATT